>NW_028185483.1:2027675-2151382 GCF_003343005.1 Rhea americana
AACTTTACAGTATCATTTTTCAGTATCATTTTTTCCTCCTGCGGATAACAGAACTGTCCACGGAGTCATAGTCTATATTTCACCACTGCTGTTCAGAGATAAAGCTACATCTCTGATCTTTGTTGAATTAATATTCTGAGTAGTCCTTACTGCCACAGCAAATTTGTCTCTTTACAGATGTTGAACATATATCTGTGGTAAACGTTTTCTTAGACAAAGAACAGAAAGCATTTATTTCTTCAGAATTATGATTATTTTAATTGGTTATTGCTGTTATTGCATAAAGTATCTTGATATGTTATTTACTTTTCAAAAATACATTGATCTGCTGAGATGACATAATCAAACGCATACATCATATGCTCAAATCAAGGAGGTGAGGATGTTCCAGATGTATAGAATTATCAGAATTATGCAGCCAGGAATTTCCTGGTTAAGTTAATGTGCTTAAAGCTGGAGGTTGGTGTTCTTGGAAATGATATGGCCTTTTTATGTTCCATAGCAAGAACCATTAACCTCATTCTCAAATTCTTCAGAACTTTTTCCAGACATCACACTGTGGGCCCAACTTTCAAGTAGTGTAAATTGATGTAG
Source organism: Rhea americana (assembly GCF_003343005.1). Classification (NCBI taxonomy): domain Eukaryota; kingdom Metazoa; phylum Chordata; class Aves; order Rheiformes; family Rheidae; genus Rhea; species Rhea americana. The sequence goes on from NW_028185483.1 coordinate 2,028,270, forward strand.
CTTTGAGGTCATTAACTCTGCTAGCTCACACAACCTGAAGACCTGAGGATGTCAGATGTGCAGGAAATTCATATTTCTTTTGTAGGCTGTTTAATTAGCTTGTTACTATTTAAAAAAAGAGGGAAATTTAATATTTACTGATACCAGTTTCAGAAACAAACTGAAATTATATCAATAAAATATGTGGCAGCAAGTTTTGAACAGATCCAGCAAGTGAGTTGTTGCTCAGCGTAACTCTAAACTACTGTGACCTGTAGGTCTGCCTTACAGTGATGCACTGGGAACATGCTGGTGTTTGACTGATGGGGCCACCCGGCCAGCTTCACCAGACTGATGAATGCTCCAGTCTGTAAAAATGGGGTCATGTATTTATTTTTGTATGGTGGCTTAACCCATCTAGACAATATTCCTCCACTAAAAGGAAAGAGGAGATTTTGTGGCCTTCCAGGCAATGTCCTTCATTATAATTTCATGAACATGTGTGTTCACGTTTGCTGCAAAGCACCAATATCTAGGGAAGTAATACTCTATATGTCTCCACTATATCCATTATCCAGTATTACTTCTGTGTGTGCTGAATTCATCGTATGACATAGCTGCTGGGGTGCTTTCCATATGTATGGCTGGATAGAGAATTTATTGTAATAGGAAATTACAAAGAGAATTTTTGGTTTTAGTTTTATTCTGTTGAAGTCAGAGTATAACAGGGAAGTGAATTATTTATTTTTTTGGTGTGTTCTATACGTGGTTTTTTTGAGTAGTGTTGGAAGCCCTGACTGGCTTTAGACTTAAGCCACTAGAAATGTGTTTCCTTTCAGCCATTTGCCCTGACCTAAAATATCTGTATACTGAATGAGTGGATTTGGTGGATGGCTTTTCTCCTGAAGAGTGCTTACGTAGCTCTGGACGCACACAACTTAGGTACCACATATTTGAGCTTTGTAAGAGGTAAGATTGAAAGTTACTGTCTTTTTGGTTAATCTCCATGATCAATAAATAACTGAGACTTCATAAAACACTGGGGTGTGCTCTGAGCTGAGTGAGGTTTAAATAAAATGACTTTGTATTTGTGTAGCTTGTTTCACTTAGTTTCATCAGCATCCTGAATGTTTAAATTGAGTGTTTCTACGGTAAATTCATCATCTTAAGCTAATCCTACAAAATAGAAAAAGTCAGTAAAGTTTGACACTCCTTACCAGGGGCCCAGCAACAAAAGTTTCAGGGCAATAGACAATTTTACATCATAGCTCGTTGTGCTGAAAATGAACTTCTCTCTGGAGTTACAGTCTTAATTCCAAAATTGGACACTGGAGTAGAGATCTCAAGTTTTCTTTTTGTCATTATCTTTTCTTTTTGATTTCCTGGTCAATTCTCATGGGGATTTTGGTGGAACTTGTTAATAGATTAGGGTTTGAGTTAAAACCCTCTGGAGTAGATGAAAAAAGTCCCTCAGCTTGGATACATTCTGAGTAACGCCTTGATGTCTACAAAAGTAGAGCAGAATAAAAAAAAAGAATATTCTATTATAAAGTAAAAATAAAGAATATTATTCCATTGTTGGCACTACACCAGTTCTAGTAGCATAGTTCTATCCGGATATCTGGCCAATCAGTTGGAAGACTCAAACTCAGCATAATTTGAAATCTAAAACTTTCTAACCTTAGAAGAAGATCTGGATGTTCTTTCTAATTTTTGTGGTACTGACATTCCATATTGCATACACAGCTCTGACGGTCTCTATAGCCTAAAGTAGGGTACCTACCTTGTTCAATCCAATGGGCATTACATTGGAGATTTCTAGAGTTCAAAGTATAAATTATAAACCCATACTGGAAGATGTAAAAAGATTGAATTATCTCAAAGATGGACACAGTAAGGGAAAATGTGATAATACACACCACACAAGAATGAATATATATATATATATATATATATATATATGTACTTAATACTGCATGTTGCATAGGTGCAAAGTCCCTCCTTCTGCATAAGAAATGGGGGAAGGACATTTTTCTTTTCAAAAGAGGCCAGTCTTGGTGATCTGCAGGTAGTGAGGAGAATTAATCAAAATTTGAGCTGGGTTGCCTTTTCACCAGTAAAACTCAATTTTGTTGTTCTGTGTTATAAATTTGGCAACTCATACTGCTCGTAATAATTCATGTTATTTATATACATTTCCTGTGGGCCAGGTGATTCAAAAAAAAATTTTTTTCAACTAGTCTATGAACAAAAGTTCATTAGAGTTTAATAAGGTGGTTTGGGGTGGGCTATGAAGTTTCTCCAAAGAGAAAATGATAAATAATTTGTAAGAATCCAAACTGCTTATGGTGTATGTGATGCTGATAGTTATTTGAGTAGTTGATGAAAATGTATCAGCTGTTAAAGTATATAGAACCTATTTGTACTATTATTTATACTGTTGTGGCCAGCTGAGTCATAGTTCTGCTCCCCCGCTGAGCCATTAAAAATAGGAATGAAAGGGGGTACCTGGTGAACAGTATAAAGTGGCACATGAAAACTTAATGTATTTTTAAAAAAACATTTTCCTACTTCTTGGCATGCAAACGGTTGTATTTTTAAACCATGTGTTCCTTTAAGTATTTGTGGAGAGGGAATCCATAAAAAATTCTTGGATTTTGAAAAATGAGTAGGAGGGGAGGCAGGAAAGGGCCCTTGAACCTGATCAAGCTAAACAGCTGTTTGAATATAAAGACTTCCTGTACTCTACTGGGATATTTTTATCTGTCTGCCCGTCTGTTTTGTGGGGGAACTGGAAGTAATGCTGTAATCTGCCAGCCTTAGTCCCAATTATGATACTATTGTTTCAGTTTTATTTAACCTCTTTCAGTTTCTCCACTACACATTTAATTTGAGAGAGCTTAACTAGGTATTAGCTACCATAACATGCTGGATGCTCTCCGATTAGAGAAACGGACCTCTGAATGTATGGAAAACAAAGGTAATATGTAAGTTAAGGCCTTGAACATTCAGTTTCTGGAGAGGTGCTTTCAAAGCCCTGACTGCAAGTCAGGGTCACAGAGGAGGGCTTCAAAGACTGCCGGGTATAGTTATCTGAGCCATGCAGTCTCTGTCCATCAGGCTGCAAACCAATTCCTGTAAAGAGAAGGAAACACTCTGCTTGCAGTGCAATTCTGCTTTCTGTGGGTTTTGTTGCTGGAAGACTGATGCCCATTGCCCGTCTACTGTAGGACCTTTTCTCTGTGCCTAGACCAAAGCCAAAGGGTCAGTGAAATGGATGAGTAAGAAATGTCTCATACCGTTGCGCAACTTAACTTCATTGCTGAATATGAAATAATAAGTATATATATGTTTCCAGAATGTGCAATGCCATATATTTAAATTTTGTGAAAAATATTAATGTGCTTTGAAGGTGTTTCAGAAATACACTTTTATAGGCAACAATTTTTGTGGTATTAATGGAGAAAGTGGCTGTGTAGAACACTATTGGAACTCCTGAAATTCTGTGAGAATTGGCTTGATATTAATATCTCTACTAAGAGGTTTCAGCAGGAGCAGCAGAAACAAAGTCAACTCAGATGCACATTGTGGTACAGAGTATTACTGACAGAGACCAACTTTATGGTAGGTTATTGAGCCTGGGATAAATAAAGCAGTTCTAGGACAAGTTGATGATTTTATTCTGTTACTCAGTCAGAAGCATCTGGAATTCTTGTCAAAACAGCATCTTTGCTGGTTATTTTACAACCAGGCTGGCTGTTTTACAGCTAGGTGGATGAAGCTTAACGTATACCTGTTGTTCATATGTTGTGCTCTTTTTTTTCCCTCTTTTTTCCATTTAGAAAAGTTTGACACTTTTCTTCAGACTATACCACAGATGTGAATTTGCCTTTTTGACACATACAGATATTGAAATGGCTGACAGCAGCTCCAGAAAGCCATAGAGAGATCAGGTGGTATAGGAAGTGGCTTTTCATCTCAGAGGCAAGGGGATGCATTTAGTTAACTGAATTCCTCCAGGGCCATCTCAAAGTGTAAGCTGCCTGCCCATCAACACAAACTAGTGATGTGAAGGTTGTAAAATACTCCCATTACTTGCAGATCAAACATACCCTTGTTCAGAGCAATCTGGACTTCTCTGGCTCTTTTTCATTTCCCTATAGATACAAATTTAGCATATTTGGTATAACTTTTTTTAAAGGGCATTACTGGATCAGCATATGTATTTTTGCTACAAAGAAAATATTTTTTTCCTTTTTTAAAAAGTGCTTCTTGTTTTACATTTATGCAGGCTTACCAAGATATATGTGGGTCTGTGAGCATATATTGCAGAGATACCTGGAAAATATGTGCAAAATATTTACTGCTCATATGCAAATACTTCTTATACCTCACAGTAAAACAAAGGCATTCTTTGATTTGCTGTGCTGCATGATGTAAAAGTATCAGTTCATAGTAATACAGATTTAAAAAAATCACCTTATGAAGTAGAGAACATTAGGGTGTATATATGGAAGAAGAAACAACAGCGAAAGTGAAGGATTTGAAGCCTGGTCATAAGTACTACACCCATACAGTGCATGGCAATCTTTTTGCAGGGCAGCATGCACCTATTAATAATGTATGAATTACATACAATTTACATTCTGGGGCTTCCATCTGGAATTGCTGGAATTACTGACTAACCTCTCCTTACAGCCATAGGAGTTTGCAGTGCTCGGATAAAGCAGGTACGAGGCTCCTGTGGTTGCAGGATTTGCTGTGTATTGCTCTTCCCTCCCACTTGGGGGAAATGCCTTTCCTCCTGGGTCTTGTACTGGCACTGTTATCAATCTACAGTACAAAGGTTTCTCCAAGATTAACAGAAATTTAATGTATTTACAGCAAGTTAAAAAGTCACTTTTTTTGTATATAGACAACAAACGTTGTTGACATGTTGATTTTGGGGAGTGTGCTTGAAATTAAATACTTCGGTTGGATTTCTTTACGAAAGAATTCCCTTCATTTTAATGCTTGCTTGCAATATAGAAGGCTGACAAATGTTCCCTTTAAAATGACAATGTTTTCCATCTGCTGAGAACTGTTTTTTCCAAGATTATTTTAAGAAAGGAGCTTTGTGCTTTTTGGTGAGCTTTACACATAGTCTGTGCGCAGACCCTTTGTCTCTACAAGAAACTATACGAGGCCACAGTCTATGGTGCAATAATATTTCTGAGATTGTAAACTGTAGCTACTAATGACAAATGTAAGGTTACTAGTAGGTCATGAAAGTCTTCAGAAACCTCATAGCTGAGCCATGTAGGCTAACAGAATAAAGCCTTTAACCTACTGAACAGCATTAGGCAGGTACCGTATTAAGTAACCTTGTCTAAACATTGCTGAAGTATGCTTAGGAGAAATGCTGTCAGAAATATACATGCCAGAGATGCTTATATGGTATCATAAATGCTTTGAAAAGCTGTAAGTACTACATTTGATTTGCATTTTAATTAGTTGCATTGTCCTATAATAAAAAACTTTTTATTTCTGTTTAAGACTTCTATTAAAGGGAGGGGGAAAGGAACTTTTATTATAAAGGAGAAGAGTTGATTCACTTTGGTGTTTTTCTCTTGCTGTGAAATGGTTATTCTAGTGCTGAAATCCTTTAAGAATCCTGAACTGTGACAAAAGAATTGCTGTCAGTATTTTTTAAAAAAGTGTTAAATTAATGAGAACAGCCCAAATTCAATCAGTTAAATTTGATCTCTGCAATGAGTGGGGGGTAGACTGACTTAGATCTCGCAATAATTCATACATGATGTCTAATAGAATGAATGTTACTAAAGCTCTAGAAAATAAATGCAACCTCTCTTAACTGAAATGTAAGGAAAAGAAAACTTGGCTTTCATTTGACACCACCAGTCCAGATAATGAAAAAAGAAATAAAATAACTCTTTTAGGAGAGAAGTTGAAAGGTATTCATGTGGAAGTACCAAAGCGAGGCTGAGCAGGGAGCTGCGCAGTCTGTGAGGTAGGGTTATTTCCTGCTCTTCCATCACATCTCATTCTCTTGAATGATTCCTGTTGGTGGAGGCCTTCCAGCAGACACAGACGTGCACTGTTTGTGCATATGTCACCACAACTAATCAGGGTAATCCCTTTGGTGAAAAGAGGTAATTCTGAAAATAGTGTGTCTTTTATTTTGTATTTTTCAGACAATTGAGATCTGAGTTGCACAGTCAGCTATGTAATAGAAAATGGTGATTACAAATGTTTCAACAGAAGCCTACAGGGCTGTGTGTGTGTGTGTGTGTGTGTGTGTGTGTGTGCGTGTGTAACTTCTTCCATCCTTAGAAAGCCTATTTGCAAAGGACTACATGCTTCATACAGCAACCTGCCAGCTTTGAGTGTCTTCTGTACTAAGCACAGGTTGCCTAGCATTAAAGGTACTGAGGAGTATGCTAATGATGAAATATTACCCTATTGCCCCTGCAGCAGCCTCTTGCTCCATAAAAAAACTTTGCAGACTGAACTGCGGAGAGCCGGTGTCAGTTTCTTCTGGTTTCTCAGCATGTCTCTGGGTGGTGTTGCCGTGATGGGTGCCCTTGTTACCGCTCTTTCTAAAGCTCCTTGGAGCAGTTCCTGTTGCTTGTTGGTAACATTGCTTTGGTTATATCTCTCTTAGGTCCTTAGGAAGAGTTGCTGCTTCCTCTGTCAAAAGGAGAACACCCAGACTTCATTTTGAATTTCCAAAGATTGGAGGGTGGGAAACAGATGAAAAATCTTACTAATCTGTTTGATCAGTATTACTACTTTTATAGATTATCTATGCTTTTCTTACTTGCTTGTGATAGCAGTGTTGCTAGTGGCTAGGATGCTAGTCTTGATTAGAAAACATCTTTGCTAAATTTGCTAAATTTGCAAGTGATTAGAGTGAATGTCTTTGCGAAATGTGTATAATCTTGTGTTTCACAAATTACAGATTACATATAGTGGCAACCAGCAATAAACTCAGAGCTTTAAGAAATCTAAGTTACAGAGAACTTGTGATTAATAAGAACTGCTCCTATGGGGTATCATTACAGTGCTTCCTCCAAAATACAGTGCTTCCACAAAAATGATGATAATCATACATTTACTCTCCTTTAATCTAGATAGTTTCTAAAGAGTTTAAGATAGTCTTTCAGTTAGATGTGTTATATCAAAACTTAGTAAAAGTGGCTTGTGTTTTGTGCTTTTCGGATTAAGCCAAAACTGAACGGTTTGTATGATGCTCTTAAGGCATGCATTTCCTCTTTTCAGATGAAAAAACAGATTTTTGCTGGGCACAGTAAAATTCACATGAATGAAGGAGTTGGCTAAAGTAATCCTTTGTCTCACATACGTGCATGAATTAAGGTATGATGAAATCTTGGTAATTCATTTTAGCCATTAAAACACTTCTCTGGGTTTCTTTCTGGAGAGAGGTTAGAAAACAGCTATTGCACAGGAGTAATGATTTCATATTGGACCACACAGTAAAACAAAAGTTCTATAAAAACTAATCTAAGGAATAGATCATTTTGTATTTCAATAGAAAGGCATCACACTTCTGTTTTTGCTGATAAAATGCATGTGTGGGAAATGTCCATTGGATGTCTTTGCTGTGGCTGAAACAACTAGAGCCAGGTCAGTTGGACAGTGAATAGGATTACGCACAAATGTTTGTAGTGATTTGATCATGTTTCTGAATTAGAATGATGAGCAAAGCAGTTTTTGCACCATGTTTCTCTATATGGATGTTGTGGATACAATGTTTCTGGCTTTCTGGGTCCTCTAAATTAATCTCTGGTTATATCCAAAGAGGACTACAGCTGTCACAGAGTGGCAGATACAGCCTCTGTGCAGCGGCATAAATGACTTCTTTCTGCAGGTGGATTCTTTTTTTGTCTTTTAATCAAAAAAAAAAAAAAGAAAAAAGACAATAAAGGAGTCCTCCTGTCGCTTGTATTTTGTACCATCATTCCTGTTGGTTTGGAGATAGGGGCAGAACTGACAAAGGGATAAGGAGTGATTTTGCACCCTAGACTGGAGGAGGAAAAACAAAGAGCATGTTATAAACAAGTACAAATAAGTGATGTTGGTAAATACAATTTTATACCTATTTTCTCTTATCTCTATATATGCTTTTGTATACTATGGTAAAATGTGGGATGGATTGGACTTCATTGTTTTCCAGATTCAGTGTTCTTGAATGGCAAGTAAAAAAAAAAAAAAAAAAAAAAAAGAAAAAACCTCTAGCATTTCTGATAGTTTTAACATTTGACATTTCTGTGTAAATACCATTTGTAAATACCATTTGTCATTTGACTGTCCAGGCTAGTTCCTTTTCTAATTAAATGCTCAGAGATTCTCCAGCCTTCATAGCATGCAGAGGTTGCTGAAATATAATGTGCTCTAAAAACAGTTTCTCTTCTGAGTCTTTGACTTTCAATATCATCCTCCAGTGCTGATGGCCATCTGAGGTGTTTTGTAAGGCTTCCTGTTTCAGATACTAATGTGATGATTCTCATTTGTGTTGTCAGTCTCACCACGGTATGACTGTAATACTCCCCTACCCTAGTGGAAATCAGAGAAGAATCCACTGCAAAAGTAATTCTTCAATGAAGAAAGTGTCATTTTAACTTATTTTTCAAGAAAGAGTTATGAATTTAAACAGGCAAAGTTTGAGCAAGCCATATAATGACAAATGTTTGAAGTGAAGGGCTTGAAAAGGTGAAATTGGTGCAAACGCTGCAGTCAGGGACATTGTGGAAGAGATACAGAGGTAGAGTATTGCAAAAGTACTTGCCCTACATGCATAATTTATAACAAGGTTTTTGACACAACTGCTTTTTCATGACTCGCGTATTAGCAGACTTGCAGTTTTCTCTGATTTATTCATTATTTACCAAGCTGAATTTTTGATAAATAGTTCTCTTCATAGAAAGAGTAGCTCAGATGTGGACAATCATTTTGCCAGTGGTTTAAGCTCTTTTGACTGCATACCCAACGTATACAGTACATATCTTCTTCTTGACAACACCAATATACTGTTTCAAGAGCAAATTTTGGGCAGAATTCTCTGCAAATGAAGTATTTGCAGAGATTTTCCAATATTGATCAATCTTTCATTGCTGCAAGAAAACTTTCTTTGCTGCAGTAGTCATAGAAAGTGAGCAAATAAATGTATTCAGAATGGAAATAAATAAATTAGATTTTTTTTTTCAGCACCTGATCAGAGTTCATAGGTGACAAGTCTTGTATAAAACTGTGAAGTGTTTTCTGTGGCTTTGTTTGGTCACTGGAAAAGTCTACGGATTAAAGCAGCTGGAGCTGTTTATCATATTCATAAATGATTTTAGCTGGAAAAATAAATGGGAAAATAGCAGTGGAACTATTCTGTTCTTCAGGCTGGATTTCACAGAGGCCCACAGATACCATTCCCATATCAAGGAGGGCCAAATGACACCACATTATTTCCCCATTTGGGTCTTTGGAGCATTAACTTATGTCTGTGTATTGTGGGAACTCTGAATTCAAGTTCCTCCTTTGTTTACACAAATACTTAGGCCTCTTCTGTCTTGTGAGGCCAGAGTCATCTTGTTATTTTAACCTCACATTTCCAAATATCCTTTTCCTTAAAAATCCCTCAAAAGGAGTACTTTTTGACTGTGAATGATTTTTTTTTGCTTTTCTTGGATTTTTTTGGGGGAGGTTAGTGAAAAACATTTAAAAATATTTTTGCTTTCAACAAGCACACAATAAAAAGAAATACATTTCTTTATTTAGTTCTAATGCTATAATTTTTCTTTATTGTCCTCTCCCTGACTTGAGCTGAGCAATCAATTCTTCAGTTTGAGCAAGACTTTCTGATAGATCACCAACATCTGCTACTCTTGCCTCTGCTTGTAGCTAGTCTGCGCAGTGTATGTGTCTCAGTTGTCAAAAACACATAAATCATGTCTTAAGGTCATCTTTATTACTTGCTCCTGCTTACTTAGGAAGTGCATCATCAATCAGCACTTGTGAGCTTGCATCCCTCTCATCCTTGTGGCCGGCTTGTGTGACTAGTGTTAATGCTGTAGGCAGAGAAGCCTGGATTTAGAAGGCCAAAGGGTAAAGCTATGAAGGAGAAGTGGTACAGATTCTGCTGATGGAGTGGAAGGAAGCTTAAGCGAGTAGCAGGATCTTGTCAGATCAATGATGTCCTTGCCATTTTTTCCAATGTCTCTCTGCTAAAGATATTGTACTTGAAATAAGCCCCAGGCAAAGTGATAGCTGTGCTGAAGAAGTGTAGTATGCTAATGGGCATTTACCATTGCTTTTCTTTGTCTCTGCTTTGTCCCTGTATATATTAGACTGACTCTGTATATAAGTATTTCTTAATTTCTGTACAGTTCCTGATACAGTGTCAGTTTACTCCTGGAAAGATTGTATTTTAAGACTGGACAAGTGACAAACATCACATGAACATTAGGTGTTAAATTGCCCAAAGGCCAATGAGAAGTTCATAGTTTTGACTCTACTTTACTTTTAGATCTAGACATTTTAGGGAAGCATCCTTATTGTGGAGAGGCCAAACAGCACGAGTCCCACTACTAGAGTGTGGGACAGGTATATACAGGAGAGAGAGCTAGCTATATCACATCCCATCAGTGATCACTCTCCATCTCAATGAAATGAAGAGGTTCATTGATTCTTGGGAAATATTGTTCACTCCCTAAAAATGTATTTATAGGGACAGAGTTGCAGTGCTTGCCTTCCTCTCAATCTGCTCTTGTATCACCTCAGCCATGTTCTGTCAGATATTATTAAGTTGACAGAAATTTGGGTTTGGTCAGTGCTTGGACAAGCAACCCTCAAAGAAAACTCACATACAGTAAAACGTATAGGTGATTCAGAGGCTTTTTCCCTGCATTAGTTCTCAGTCACTCCTTCCTAGGCTGATGCTAACTAGCACTTCACTGCTATTTTTGAGTAAGACATAAAACTTGTCTGAAATATTGCAACACTGCTCCATTAATATTTTTTTTACTTTCCAATTAATTTCTTTTATTGGCTCTCAGCCCTGTTTTCTGTTCATTTACTGTGAATTGGCTGTTAAACCCTGATTGCATTAGTTTTCCCAGAGCATGAAATATTACTATTACATTTCCATTGCATTGCTTGACAAAACACAGAACAATTAAATTTGGTTAGGAGAAGCACCAAAAGATTTGGAAACTCTCTGAAATCTTATCTAACTTGGCTAAGGTTCTTGGGCCTAGTTTAATTTTTACATTGTGGAAAAATGTTAATACAAAATTATGGAGCTATGTAGGAAGTCTCAAGAGAAGAAGCTTCCCTGCAGTCTTCTGTTAGGTCTTTTTCCAATCAAGCAGTATGTACAATCTTTTCAAGGTATTTTGGCACTTGGCTCGATGATGCTTGCTACAACCTACAAGTGCAGATGTGCATAAAAATGAGTAACGTAAATAAACTGTGTTAATTAGACAATTCACAATTTTCAAATCTGTCTGATTTGAGTTTTGGGAAAACAGATCATTTTTCTTTCCAGGGTTTCCCTTCCCTGTTTTGTGGCCTTTCCTACTCCTCTTAGATTTATTTATGAGATGGTTTTAACTTTGTCACAGGCAGTAGGCTGGGGTTGATTCAGTTGCCATGTATTTTGATAGATGAATTCCCTAACGTTCATCAATTAGATTTGGACCAGCCTTAAGCGTCAAAGAGAGCACTTACAGAGGTAGCACTTACGGGAATTTTGAGAGTGACTGACTAATGGTCATAGTATTGTTTGAATAATAACTTTTTACTTTCCAAGCCACCAGGATCCATGTTTTAGGCACACAGGGAAGTGTCTGAAGTCTCAATAAAGAGAGACTTTCAGGCAGATATTTCCCTCAAAGCTTGTTCTCATTTGAGTTGTGTTTTTGTGACTGTATTCACCATGGAAAGAGTGACTGTAAAGCTTGATTTCACATCTTATTTAGCATCAGTTCAAGAGCATAGACAAGGAATTCTCCACATTCTACATGCTGTGTAGTTCCTACTGTCTTAAATATAATAAATTAATTACGATAGAAGAAAATTGATACTGAGCAAGAATGTCGTACTATAACAGAAAAGACAAAAGTCCACAATTCTGCATAACTTGTGCTAGGAAATTGGTAGAATCTTACTTGTTTTCAGAATTTGCCATGAAGTATTTATTATTTAAAGTGAGTTCATTTTGGGGTGAATTTATTTCCCTCAATAAAAATAGGGCTTAGGAGAAGATGAAGGAAGTGGGTTGGATAAAATACAAAGTATGAGTAAGCTTTCAGTTATTCCTACATGCGAGTTGTGCATATTCTGATCCTGCATAGGAAGATTGAAACCAAGAAATAATTCACTTTTAATAGAGTGTCAGTTTTCTCTTAGCATGTAGATAATCATTCTTTATTTTTTTGTAAAATAATGCAATATGTGTTTTAACATATCTGAAATTTTTTAAAATTATTCTCTTGATTCAGTAATTCAGAATCAAGTATTAATTAAACTTTTGTGTCAAGAATTTTGGAATTTTTGTTTTTCATTGCATAGAGAAGGCATGTTCCAGTAGAAAAGAAGTTTCTACTCCTGCCAAACTCTTTTGCATTGATCTTTTGAATTCAGAGATGGCAGTTAGAAACACTACTAAAGGCCCAAATTTAACATCAGAATTCAAGAATACTTAAGTGGACAGATATTCAGCAAGATCACTCAGTTCTGGCTGTGCCAAGTAAAATGAAGTGTTTTGTTTATCCTAAAACAGTATTGGAGTCTTCTGATTGTTTTAGAGTGTGATCCTTCAAAGAATTTTAATTCAAGCATGTGCAAAATCTTAGTTAAGTGAACTTCAAATACAGTTGAAAAACTGTATTTCTTTACAAAGCTCTATAAAAAAGTCAGTGATTTTTAGAATGGAAGTTTATCCTTGAAATAGATTTTTTTTAAAACCCTTTGTTAAATTTACTCCTTTAGAGATATAAGGCAACATACTGACCTGCTCCTGTATGTCATGGTATTTGGTGTACACCATACATGGTGTATGTCATAGAACTTGACTATTCCCATTTTCAGAAGCTGAGCATCTTGCTCTGCATCCTTACCATAAGACTTAGCATTACATTTAAAGATGTGCAATTTCTTTATTTTGGTGAGGTAGACTAAAATGGACTCTTTAGTAACCTTCGGAAATTACAGGTATTTTGGCTTTTATTGCTCTGTCTGTTCTTGAGCATATTGTGACTTTCATGCCTTCTTTAGTCAAGACCCCTTGACTTCTAGCAAGGACTATACTCAGTTTGGCCTTCCACAATCAAAGTTATGTGCCAAGTTGCCAATATGTCTGCTGTTAACTTATCTCCTGCTCAAGCAATCCACATGCCTTGCCTCCATCACCCAGCAAGGCAGTGTTGGGAAAAAGAAGATACTCAGCTCCCAATTCTGTCCTGATTGCAATTTCCATTTTAGATCTCCTCTTTTCTTTAATCCCATTATCAAAGCTGTTTAGCTTGTTTCCAGATGTGTCCCTGAGCCTGTAAGCACTTAAGTACCTGAGTATCCTTATCACGCAACCAGCACTGCTGACTCGGATCAACAGGACTGCAATGGGAATGCTCAGAGAGGGAGAAAGAGCACATGTGTTTAAGGGCTGGCAGACTCATAATTTATGGAGTCAGCATTTATGCTCCATATTGTAGAAGGCACAGATAGTAAGAATGTGGAGTCTTTTAGGTACCTACAGATACTAATGGGCATGCAGAGGTCAGAGAGGGCTGGCTTCCATATGGATTTCATAAAAGCACTGTTTGCATCTTTTGGCACTTTTGAAAATCTGATGCAGTTTCCCTGCTTTAAAGAGCTCACAATGGCAAAAAGAGAAGATAACAGTGTCAGGCTAAGTAAAGCAATGGCACAGAGTGTGTGCATGCAACCGTATGCAAAGGTGATGAACTACAGATGTGTAGAGCTGACATTATGGCAGTGTTGAAGCCTTGTTCATTCTTTCTTTCTGCTGAATTAGTCAGGTATCTTATCCTTCTCTCTTGTTCTGTCATCCCACAACTCATTTTTTTCCCCCACCCTTCCCCACTGACTAATTCTCCAGTTTGACTGGGGGACTTTATTTTTGTGTCCTATCCAACAGTGGTGTTGGGTTTTGATTATTTGAACTATCATGGTAGATCTAGGTTTTGCATCTAGCTTGCTAAGTATTGCACAAACATGAAAATATAAAATAATTACACTTTTTTTTTTTTTAAAAAAAAGAAAAAGGTAGGAGTGTAACAAACTGAGCACAAACTTGCAAGGAAATCTCATCTTTTGCCCTTGCTCAGAATGATTGAAGAGATCCTTAAGTCAGCAGAGAGTGACAGAATCCCTTCCATGTGGGTTGATAGGAAAGGTTATACATTTATTACAGGAGAAACAGTTCTAAATGAGAAGAGATTTGCTTATATGAAATGGATGATAAAATGAGTAACCTAGCTCCTACAATTTAAGTGGGATTGGCTGATTTGGAAGAAACTAAGATGACCTACATTGACCCAACTTTCGGTCACAAGGCGGAAAGTGCTTATGGTGCCATATTTTAACAAGCTACTGCCAGATAATTTGGTCCAAATAATTCATCTCTATATGTGCTCTTAGGCAACCCTTAATTGTGAAGCAAGCCATGTTAGATTAAGTGATCATCAAATGTACTCTTAAAAGATGTTTTTCCTTACAAAGGATATAGGTTAAGAGCAAGCTTGACTCACTGCTGTGACTCAATTACAGATGGTACCTTGTTAAACCGGAGTAACTCAACTAATTTCAGTTGTGTCTTTATGCCCAGTTGTTCTGTGATGACATGGAAATAACAATACATGGAAATAGAGGAAGGTCAGAACTGAAGTTCTGAATTTAGTTTGGAACTTTGGTGTTCTTTGCAAGAGACTTAGGAAGGTGAAAGTCAGAATCAGCACCAATCATTTTGTTGACCACATAGATTGTGATCACACACATCTTTATTTCTTTATTCTATCAACATACTTCAAAACTGTTTTCAGTCTGTCATACTTGTTAGAAGTACATTTTACTGATTACATTTTAGAAACAATTATCTTCTTTGGGAATATACCCCAAAATACCCTGAACTTTTTCTGCTTATCATCTTAGATACTGGTGGTGCCTTTCTCACGGCGTGTCATGAAACCATCTATTCAGGATGCTCTGCATCTCACCTGAGAATCCTGGTGACATTAACAGTAGCTGTTCTGTAACATGAATACTGTTGGAAAGTGATGCCCTAGGGCTGGACTACTCTTATGAGACCTGCTAGAGAGCTGCTTGTTACCCTTGCAGAGGAAGTTTTCCCACTGAGTACTTGTGAGCAGCAGCTGCTCCCAGTGGGCTCGTGATCAGATATAGTGAATGAGTGGAACTGCATGAGCAGGAAAATATTTCTGCACTTCTAGGAGGATAACCAAAACTGGCTCTAAGATGGAATGAGATGGAATCTCCAGGTATTTTCAAAGTTGTGTTTGTTTTTAAGCCAGAATTTCTGAATTTTAGGCCAGTCTTATCAATCAGAGCAGCTATTCTACTGCATCAGTAGCAATCACAGAGTTCTCTGTCATTCAGATATTTAGTTATAATGTCTACATTCTTAAGCCAGAAACACTGCTTTGCCTAGAGCCTCATCATAGTGGGCAATAGTAGACCAGTAGAAACATCATTACAGTTGATTTTTTTAATGTATATTACTAAATAATTGGTTATTTTGGATACAACATACAGTCATCTTATTGCTTTCCTGTATGACAATAGCAATTCTCTAGATGCATAGCTGCTTTTTCCTGGAATATTTTTCAGGCTTAAAAGCATATGTTTGATGTTCTTCATTAAATGTGTGGGTTTTTTTTTTATAAAACTCATTTGTATTGTCCATATTGCACCCTATCTCCTGAAATTCATTTAAAAGCACTAATATATGATGATACAAAAGGATAGTTAAAATCAGAGGTTGAGTTCTAAAATATTATTCTCTTTACATTTTGAAACATAATTGATTGCTTGGAAAGATCTAAGTCCTACATGTTCTAGACCTGTGAGTAAAGGCAATTTGGATTTTCAAAGCTTCCCACTTAACTCCATACATAACTCTCACTAAATTGCAGTTGGTAGGCTTTTTTTTTTCCTTTTGTTTTCTTCTGGAGAGAAAAAAAAAGCATGGTTTGTGATAAAAGAGAGAGATGCTTTTTCTTTTGCAAGAATGCCTTCCCACTGTGCACAGCAGCAGTATTACTGTCTTACTGAATCCTAAAGTTCATCGAAGTTTAACAGGCTATGAGAAGCAGAGAAGTGAGGAGTGGAAGAAACTGGCTCGGTGTGCTGACAGTTTAGTTAAGGACATGCCTGCATCACGAGCTGAAGACAGTTGTGCACTTCCACCTATGCTCAAAGGCGTCTGGTTTAAACTGGCTGGTGTGGAAGCCCAGTAGGAACACTAGCGCAGAACAGCTGTATTGGCACCGTGCTGAGGCTGAGCTCACAAAAAGGCCAGAGACGTTAGCTCAGGCTTAGTGACAATCCGGTGTGGTTTCACTCCTTTGGAGTAGTCGTGGCTTATTTCCAGCTACAGCAAAGCTGTCATGTGACTGTCTGCAGCTGACAAGCTAGACATGCCTGAAAGTATTTAAAAGTCTGGAAAAAATACTGCTCTTTCTATGTAACTGTACTGGTAAACTTGGCCCATCTTGCATCTGCTTGAGAACCCAGCAAGAGTCAGTTTAAAAGCTCCCTTTAGTTTCTCACTTCAGCTTTCCTGATAGGTTATGGGAAATGCATATGCTTGTAGATGACTGGAAAATGTAAGGGAGTACAAAAATAATGTTTTCAAGCCATAGCTTTGCTAATTAGCATGCAGCTTTAAACAAAACAGCAGCACCTCAGAGCCACTGCTGCCAGTCTAAGGTTGCACTGAAGACAGGCCATGGTGAACCCTCAGATCAACTTAAACTTTGTAACTAAGGTTTCCATTCTCTTTAAAGTGAGATTCCCATGTCGCCTGTCAGGGTTATCTTAGTGATAGTCTTTTAAACAGTCAGACCACTTGGATGTTCCAAAGTTTGACAGTCTGCATTGATCCCACTCTTGCATGAAAATGGCTTTATCAAGCCTGTAATTAGAAATGAAATACTCTCAAATGGTTTCCACACAGCTTGACTTTCAAGGAGGTTCCAGTTTCACATAACTTCATATAAACAGAGAATCAGAAGATATAACCAGATACCACAGTTCCTGCTTACTAATTGCCATAAAGCAGAGCCATCTGCTTTATACAAAGTCTAGGTCAGGTAATCCTTCTAAACTCTGACCTTTGGGGCTCCATGGAACTTGTTCTTGATTAAATAAAACCTTCTTAGGAAGTTATTGGGAAACTGTGCAGATTCTGTTTGAAAAGAGAATGTAATTGACTGGATTTTGGTATAATCTTAAGCAGGCTGTTCTAAGCTGATAGTCTATCTTTTGAACTTTCTTTTCTCACCAGCGTTAATCTTTCATAGCAATTCAGAGTACAAATGAATTATTTCAGTTTTTAGAATGATTCCTCATAAAAAATAAATTAGATCGCAAACGAATGATTTAAAAATATATTCATGACAGTTAAAGTGAAGTGACTGAATGTTCTGTCTGCCTGAACTGAGATCAGACTCTGGGCTGAGGAAGCCAGCTTGCAGGCTCCACTTTATGCTGTTGTCTATGCTTTTAGAGAGTTTGTTGTCCATAGTTCAGTGAGCTGGTAAATATGCATAGAGCAAAATAAAAATAATTGCAGTTCAGCAAATACAACAGAATACTTTTCATTCCTCACAATTACTTCATTACTAGCAGCAGAGCTCATGCCATGAATGCTCTGAAGTGTTCTATCTCCCTTTTTTCCATCATATACTTTATTTAAATATTTGATCCATTAAATGCAAATAGTTACTATGATTAAAGAATCAGTTCTTCTGCTTTAGTTTTCTTCTGGCATTGGTGACTATTATTTTTGGCTTTCTCTCTTACTCAGGCAATTGCCAATTTTTCACTGCCAAATTAAAAATAGAGGTATTACTGCCAAAGCAAATAATACATTATTCTGCACTTATACAGAGGTTTCCTGCTGAGGATCACAATGTATTTTATATCCACTAATGAGTTCAGCTTTCTACCACCCACCAGACATTGGTATTCTTCTTGTCTTTGGGATGAGAAAGCTAAGGTAGACAGAGTATACCATTTACAAGAGCTAGTGTAGATCAGCATTTATGGGAAGGCACCAGAAGGCGAGAGGCACTTGGGGCTTATAATTAATTGAGAGAACCTTGCTTGCTAGTGCAGACAACTGAGCGAACAGTAGAGTCAGTTTGCCTGGTGCATGGTTCCTGCTGTTACAGTTCAGCTTGTCTTTGTCTCCTGTAAGTGCCTGCCTTCCCAAAAGAAATTGCAACTGTACCATTCGTAGGGTGCTGCATTAGTAGACTGAAACAATGCTGTGAGACTAAGCACATTTCAAGGGAGCTTTGAGAGTTCCCTTCTGATTCTGTGCAAGATCAAATAGGATGTTGGTCAGGGCAGAAGAACACAATTCTTTTGGTTGGTGAATCTCATGATATTGCTGTTCCTCCTAACAGTTGATGCAGTCCAATATACTCATATTCACTATGGGCTGTATAGCAACCTTGTGCTCTTTACAGAAATTTTATGAACAACTACTACGATGGAGAGGAGTTTCTTTCTGAAGTTGGGGATCTGGTCATGTCTGAGGACCACTGTCTTCCTTTTTTAACACACTTTCTTGAAAATGTCAGGCTCTTTGTAGCATCAGGATCAAAAGTCTGAACACTTTCCCCAATGTTTGTCCCAATGTTTCCACTGTTGTTTTCCTTATCTTTGAATATACTCCTCAGAAATGTGCTGGCACAAGAGTCTAGCTCTGTACTCACATTTATGTTCAAGTGACAATTCTCTTTTCCTAGGTGGCCTGTATGATAGAGAAACCTCCAGGTCTTCAAGGCATATCAATATTTGGAGAAATGTGGCTCTGGTTCTAGATTTTGTTAAATGAATACGATGAGGGTGTTCTCTTCTTTGTTCTCAGTTGTTGTAGGGACTAGAATCATGGGTGAGCTAATGGTCTTCTCTTGGCTGCAAAGTTCCTCATCTCATGGCACGGCAAGTCCATCCTGTGCTACCTCTGTCCTGTGCATGTCTTTGCGACAGAACTTGGGGCATGCCTAGGAAGCTTGGTGCCTGTGTCAGGGCAAGAGCGAGAAACAGCATTTGTCTGAGACATTTCTGTTAAGAGGAGGTGTCAGCTTCTGTCCTAGCTAGTTCTAAGCTCACCAATAGAATGGCTAGCAGTAGTTATTTAATGTAATAATACTAGGTGGGTGTATGAATTCAGTGATCTTATTTAAGTGTTTTTTCTTTTTAAATTATAGAGAGTGTTTTTACTTTAGGAATCATCTTATTTATGATCTAATCCTGCTCACCTTGTATAGAGCATTGGAATGGCCATTAAACTCAGAAATTCTGAGGACTGAGCTGTCTGTTTCATTCCTTAAATAAAGAGGCATCTGAAATCAGATATCCAATATATTGTGTGAGCACAGCAGCAGTGGGGGCAAACAGAGGCAGTTTTCCTTGAAATTCAATGTACAGTAGCTCAAAGAGAACCATCTGTGTGTATTTAGGTAATCTGAAATTACCTGAATGCCTGGCAATTTTTTAAAAATTATCTCAAAATGAATTTGATATTTCTTATTAATTGATAATTCTCTACCTCTTCCATTCCTACTTTGAAAAAACTTACTTAAATCTGTTGCCTATTTTATTCCTTGCTAGGAGTTAAACAAAACAAAACAAAGGTGCTCTGAAAGATTTTGTTGGAAATTATTTGTATTAAATATTCCAGATTCCTCCTCTATGGCAAATAGACAAAGGAGTGCTGAAATTTGCCACACCAGTTTCGCTGAAAAATACATTATTCTGTCACTGATCAAAAGTAGAGAAAATCACAGAAAAATTTGGCAGAAAAAGCATGGGTAGAACATAGTTTTAGCAATGCTGAGAGAACAACTACTTCTTTTTGGCATAAACTCAAAATGTAGGATACTCTGTAAGGTGAATCTACTTATGCAGATCATTTTCTACAGAGATGTTTTCATGGGGACATTGACTGATGTATTTATTTAGGATAAGTATTTATTTGGAGCTTACCAGGAATATCACTCCTTGGCAATCATACAGTTGCTAAATGACAGTTGACTTTAACTTCTGCATGCTTATTTCTAAACATTTGATATAGAATAGCGTGGGATCGTGAACTTAATTTTATATTGATGTGTTGATTTTTTATAACTAGAGGTGCAGAACACTGCAATTACCAGTGAAGCTCAATGATGAACACCCACTTTTACTTGGAGAATCTCTCTTTGGTTATAGACAAGAGACAAAGGTGAATGTTATGTCACCAGAATACCATCTTCAAATTTTAGAAATAGGAAAAGTAGGTCTGTCAGCTATGGCTGATTTATATGATTTTTAAAATAATTTTTGAATGATACCTAATTTCTGTATCTAGAGACTGTAGATTGGATAGCATATTCATTTTTAATTTCTAGCAGTTTTGAAGTATATGGTAAAATATTTTAGCTGATCGAAGGTACAGTTGCAGATAGAAGACATTACAGTCTTAGAGGTATACTACGCACTCACGGTTAGGTGCCTTTTGAGACCCATAGTGACATCTCTGTCCCACACTGTTGTGCCGCATGCCCATACCAGCCTGGGCAGTGCTCCCCACGCTGTGCTCTGTTGCTCTTTGCAGGCCATTGCTGTGTGTGTCCGTAGCCCCGTCACTGACGCAGGGATGGGTCGTGTTGCACAGACAGGGACTGATCACTGCTTAGTGAGTCCTCTGGCCTCCAGAGGCTGGGATCTGCAGCAAAGGCTACTTGAATGTGATATTTTGGAGGTCTGTGTTTTTGTATGCAGACTTTCTTAGTTGCAGGCAGAACATCTAAATAAATTGTGTTAAGGGAATTTTTCCAGTTGGAACTTCGAAGAGATGGAGTTAGCAGTTTGTGACCTGAACTAAGAGTTTTATGACAAGACAATGTTGGAAACATTACACATTTCTATTTCATAATATTTTTCCAGTATGAAGAAGTGCTTAATATTTTTTCTCTAGTGGAAAATTTTTATCTTCATACTCCCTTTTCTCCTTTTCTCCCAAAATAAAAATTGTTTCAGTTAAGAATCATGGCTTGATCACTGTAAAGTTTGCCCCAGAGATGATTTTGACTGTAAGAGAGGATTTACTTCTGGGAAAATTTAATGATAACAATCTGAGTGCATTCATTGGTGTTTTCTACAAATTGATTTTCTTATTCTTTTAGCAAAATTCTGTGACTTCTCATGCACCCAGAATAATAACTTTATTCCAGCTTAGTTCACTAAGAGGCAAAAGAGTCTTCCCCAGATAGCTTTTGGAAGATATTGGTAATTTTATCAGGGAATCCTAGATCTTAGTTGAATTTCTAAACTTGTCTGCAGTGCAGTGCACACACTAGCAGTCCAACAGGACAGGACAACAGAATCGCAGAATGGTTGAGGTTGGAAGGGACCTCTGCAGATCATCTACTCCAGCCACCTTGCTGAAGCAGGTCACCAAGAGCATGTTGCCCAGGATTGTGTTCAGATGGCTGGATTGTGCCCAGAAAACAGATTTGTGAACCTACTGCCCAAACTGAAGCAGGTAAGACAATTATTTCCTGAACTCTAAAGAATCATTGTAGAAATCCCCAAAACACAGTGAATTAGTTGTGAAAGGGTCTTTTGGTAAACCACAGCAAGATTTATAAAAGGCAAATTGGAATTGTAGAGGTTGGAGTATAGTCGTAGCTTCTTCCCACATTAAAATATCGTATCTTCTCAATAATGTTTGTCTATCCTAAGAAGAAAGGAAGAGGAGTGAGCTAGCTCTGGATGAAGCAGCTTTTTCTACCTGTAGTACCTCTAGTGCCTCCTTCTACTTACACTTTTGATGGAAAGGCTTCAAATTCAAGCTTCACTGCTGCTTCTATTGTTAAGTTCTCACTGTTATGCTATTGTCTAGATGTTGGAGCCTGATTTTTCTATGTAAGCATCTGTGGTTGAACCTCATGTATCTTATTTTCTTACATAGATCCAGCACTTTTTGTCATCATAGGAACTAGAAGAGGAAAACTTCCTCTTGAAGTTGACTAGATTGAAAATATCTTGGATATTTTGTTCCATCTGAATTCCAGGTGTTCCCACTGTGTGTTTAAAAATACAGATACATGAGGGCAATGTGCACTACTTTGACCTGACCTTTGTGTGCACAGCCAAACAAAGATTTGGAGTGTTGTACTGCTTGTATATTAAACCTTAGGAATATGTCTATCAAAAGTAATACCAATTAGGAGGTGGTGTAAGTGAACAAGTAATTTCTGCTTAAATAAACAGGAACACTGATGTGATATGGACTGAAGAAAACAATAGAGTAAACAGAGTCCTCTAGGCAACCTGAGAATAACATAAAAGCAGAAAACCCTAAGCAAGCCTGAATATTTGACTGAAACAGTGTATAACCATAGTTTGATATTCTCTTTTGCATACAAATATTCTATAATTTTAATTGACTCCAGTATTGACTGAGTAAAACATTATTTAACTTAAAAAGCAAAATCATATATTTTACTCTATGGAAGCTGGTAAGAGAAATATGTTAATGTATGTGGTATTGTTTTATCACTGAATTCCACACTTAATTTAAGACACTTCAAAAAGATCTCTAAATGGAAATCTTGAACAAAGAACGAAGTGTTATTATCTCTTTGTAGTCTTCTCTCAAATACTTTCATTTGACTTCAAAAGCTTTGTCCATTACCTGTGTGCCAACTTTCCCACCTGTAAAATGTCTCAGCCTCTACTGCTTTATAAACGGCTCATAGGAAAAGAATTCTTTCTAATGGATATGAGAGACTTTTTGGAGGTTCATGCTATGTCTTCATTTGGTCTAATTGTATCTGACGTTTTACAAGTGGCATAGTCTTCATTTGATAGGCAAAACATCAGAAATAATTAGACCGAATGATCACATAAACCCCAAAAGAAAGTATTTTCTGTGTGTTAGCTGCTTTTTATTAATAATCATCTTCATTAAATTTTACCAAACTGTATTATAATCCTATTTCCTGCCTAATGTTATTGAACTTTTAAAACACAAAGAACATTTGAATTTTCTTATGCGATTGCTGAACAATGCTTAAATTTGAGATAATTTTTATTTGTTTAAGGACAAGTAATTCTTTCCTACCAATCCTTTCTGTTTCAGATAGAAAACAGCTATAGCTAGCAGGTATATATTTTCCATTTTTCCAGGAGAGGTCACTCTTTCTTCTTTTTCTTGGCTGGTTCAGTCTACAGTAGCATAAGGAATCCTTCTTGCTTACTGTAGTAGATTGATGTTTTACTTGAAGTACTGTTTGAATGCTGTTTAATATACTTGAACGGCTCTGAACTGGGAGGATTAGTAACATTTGCTTGTTATCAATACGGAAAAGTCTTAAAGAATTTTATGGAAAATGATAATGTATCTTCAAGTTTTCATTAACCATCTGGTATAATTCTAGCAAAAGTCCATAATTCTCTCAAGTTCTATGATAGAATTTTAAATGGAGGTTTTAAAAGCAGAAACTACAGAAGATATCACTTAATTAAATTATACAACTTTTAAAGGACTTTTGAAGAACCCCATTGTTTTAACTCCATGTATTAGTGACAGAATTTACTGTGGTATCCATCATTGGAATAATAATGCCTCTCAGTAGAAGTTGGTAAGAATTGATCAACCAAACTTCAATTAGAGCAAACTCTAGCCAAAACTGAGTCCTCTAGAATATCTTCTTACATATTTATGAGTAAAATTCTTCCTGACTTTTCTCATTTCTGGCCATAGTAATGACTAGAAAAAAAAGCCTCAGGATATGGGTTTAGCTTAATAAACTGAGCAGGTATGAAAAGAAAATACGTTGGTAATTTCTACTTCAAACATTTCTTTCATTCCTATGTAAAATGAAATTCAACAGTTTGGATAAAATAAAATCATACCCAGACTCATGCCCCAATTCAATCCTAATCTAAAACAACTTCTAAGGTCGCAAAAATGTGTTTGATTTCCTTGCCCTTTAAATAATTTTTCATTTTCACACTCCTCTGCACTCTTAAGTCCCCAGTGATGTAGAAGCAGGGAAAAAAAAAAAACAACCCAAAACCAGAACACTGTGAGACTGCCTAGTCACAACATTACATGATCTCGGTTGCATTGGCAGTCTCCCAAAACCAGCCTGTCTCATGAGATTACTGGTTCAGCTTTGCAAACTCAGGAAATTTAGATCTACATCCAAATGCTGGAGTTGCAATTTAAACTCAGCTGCATGCATGAGATGTGTGTATGTGACTTTGCTAGTCCCACTTGTATATTGTCTCTATAGTAAAAGATAGAAGAAAAAAGAGCAACAGAACCCAGTGTGAGCATCTCTGCGTTAGGAAGTTTACGCACTCCTTTTGTTACATTTTACCTCAAAGTTTAGGATTCTGAAATAAATAGTTAAGTCAGATTTTCCACAGATTATTTTTAAACATTTATTACTTTTTTAATTGTTGTTCTTCAGCATTGCCAGCTCTTATGCAATGATGTGACCAACTGGATCCTGGTGGCTGTGAGGCCTGGTAGTAATATGTTTGATGTTAACCACTGAATACTGCTATGGTGTGAATTTTCATCTTGTTCCTTCTGTTTTGAAGGTTCCTGCTGGACCAAGAATTGAAGTGCTGAAAAAGGAAAAAGAGGTTTAGGCATACAGGACATATATATGAATTCATACTTGAATTTGAATCCTTTGGGGACAAGTGCTTTTTTGTTTAAATGCTTGCACCTCTGAGGGAGGTAACAGCTGACTTCTTCTAAGTGCCTCTAAGCATGTAGACAATAGAAATAGTAAACAGTAATAAGAGCACTCCCCTTACGCCACGCCACCATTTTGTTATTGAAGAAAAACACTGTCAAAAGAAGACTGCAAATACACCATTGAATCAAGCTCCTAACAAACTAGAGCTGTAGCAAGCTGTCTCTTTGCTAGAGGTGTGAACAACGAGAACATGTCCCTTTGAACATATAAACCATCTGCTCTTTATGCAACAGGCAGGCTCCTCATCATAAAACTCAGAGTGCCTATGTTGCTATATTCCTCATTCTCTACAGGGTTATATAAATATTCAGCCTGAGCATCAGAACAGTTGTGCACAGAGACAGCACTGGTAAACAGTGAACTGGCTTCTCCACTACCCTTTTGTTAACCTTTAACTTTTGCTTTACCTATCAGAAGTAAACATTGATAACTACTGTGTGGCCAGATCTATATACTATCATCAATATCTGATTCATGAGCCAGAGAGGAACTTATTTTTGGGGGGTTTAAGCTAGAGTGAAAAGTTGTGCAAAGAAGAATCTAATCAGAGAAGGATCTGTTCTTGGATTCATTCCACATTTTTTTCTTTTGTTTTCTTTTTTCTTTTTCTTTTTTTTAAAAAAAGGTAATTGCCAGATAGAATTCATAGAAATATTTTGCTTCATAGGATCTGCTAGAATTGCAGTGTGTCTTTACTAACTTGTTACTAAAGCCTAATCAGCTTCCTCTTTACTGTATTTATTTTTACATTACTTCAGGCAATCTAGCTGAAGGTGTCATTTCAGCTATGGCTAAAGGGATACTCAAAGTCCTGCAGGACCAAGTTGGGGTTTTGGGGAGCTGGGACAGTTGAAGAGCCGGCAGGTGAAATGTAACCTGAGTCCCTTTATGCAGGTGCACTGCGACACACTAGCTTATTGCAGGTTGACTTGCTTGTTCACATTTTTTACTTTGTTATACTGGAAATTTTTTCTAATCTTTATGTCTGTTTGTTGCATATTCTAATTAAAAATGTACACTAACTTCATTTCCATAATGGTTCAATATATCTTTATTGATGTAGGGTCTATAGGCAGTAAATTCTCTTAAAAGGAGCTGCCTTATAGTCTTGATAGCATATTATACTTTTTTCTTTTAAGAACTTTGCATGATTACATTTCAGGAAATATTCTCTTTGCTGCAAGGCCTGGAGTCAGAAGTGTTGCTTCCTATTGCCTCTTTCTCTCTGGTGACACTATTAATTTCTCTGCCTGGACATTAAAAATCTCCAGTCCTTCCACCAAACAGCCCCTGGTCATGCATGATTACTCTGAGCTATTTAGCAAAGTCTTTAGCTTGCCCATATGCAAGTTCCTGTTAAAAACACAGTTTGCTACACTGCCCTTACAGTGAAACTCAAACTGACATGTGAGGTGTAGCCAGTATTACCTCAGTGCACATTCACCTGACAGCCTCTGGCTATTTTCTTCCTCTAGCAGTCTTGAGTATTCAGAAAACATTTAAACAAACTAGCAAGCAGAGACTGTAGTTTAATTTGTCTGTCTGAACAATTGGTGACTTCAACACCGCTCGAAAATATGAACGTGGATGATTTCTTTAGTTGCATGAATCAAATTCAAATGAATGAATTTGTTCATTTGAGTAAAGATCAGGAAATGTGTATATGAATGTAACTAGAGGAGAGTCATACAGCTGTGAGTTTGTGCTACCTATCCCGGACAGCAAGTGTATAAAAGTTGGTCCTGATTCCCAGAGGAGATTATGATCCAGTAGACAAGATTCTGATCCATCCACAATTTAAAGAAACCTGATTTAAAGCTGGTCAGAAAAAAGACTTTCTCTGGGGAAGATTTTCATCTGTTTTCTTCTGGTGATTTTTTTTTAATTTGGAATTTGAAACTTTCAAAGAAAAATATGACCATGCAGCAAGTATTGATGAATATGTCTGTTATCACCTTCTGATAGTTTAAAGGAGGGGTCAGAGATGAGAGAATTTTGGGAGGTGAGATAGGTGGATAGAGTGCAGTTGTCATGGACATAAGGAGTCCCAATAGTTCTTCTTGGGACTATGCCCCTATAATATGTAAATAGTGCCGTGGTCATCATATTTTCCTCCTATTTGCTTCCCTTTTCTTTCCGTCACAGTCACTATGGAATTAATGTTTGGTAATGTGACTTTTTAAAGCTATCTACTGTATCAACCAGTGGTAGACTGCGTAGCTACCTCTCCTGTTATTTGCTATGTATCCTTCCTGATGAACAGTGACTGCGAGGAAAAAGGAATGTTTTCCTCAGAAGAAACCAAATATCAAGTGCAAAGAAGAGTTGGGCTTCAGTATTAGAGGAGTACACTTATTTTTCTCACACATACATACCTTGTTTCATCATGTTCTTATTTAGTAGGTACCAGCTTTGGATATAACTCATAGGAATATGAAGCTCTTAAACACCCCCTCTGGCCAAAATGTTTAGGAGTGTTACCTGGGATGAGAGTGAGTCTAGGAGTTTAAAGTTGTTGCTGTGCTTTGAACATATTGAACATATGCTTTGGATCACAACAAGGCAGTTTAGTCCACATCTTGGGTAGAATTAATACGATGCTAAAAACCCAAACAAACACGTATTTTAAGGAAAGTACATGCTCATAAGCAGTGGACTAGAGACCATCTCATCCAGTCTCTTCTGGCACCTCCTGCTTTTCCAGACTAGCTGGCTCATTTAGGAAATTTCATACAATTTGGAAACATTAGGAGCTTCAAAATATACTCATGAAACAACCATCACCATATTGACACCACCAGAAATAGCAATGAGGCCAGCAAAAACAGAGGCTGTACATGCACAAAGGGTATAGTATCTTGAGAACCAAACTGGGTTAAAAAAAGAGTTTTCCTGCATATTGAGTTGAGACCTTGAATGTCACCCTGGGGAGGTGGCAGTAAGACAGGGAGAACTTTAATTAATGATAATACCTATTGATACCTATTATGCGACTCTCATGTATTGAGGTAGTTGTCTCTCTTTATTTTCTTATGGACAGGTTGTCACCTTACTAAATTCAGGATTGCTGGTGACAAGCAACATAAAATTAGGTTATTTCACGAAAAGGAGGTGAACTGAATGAACATTTATGTGCATGCTCTGCAAGGTCTTCGCTATGTAGCTGGTTCTTACAGAATTCTACCAAATCACAAACTCATTTTAAGATCAGAAATTAGCAAAATATTCTCCTGATTGAAACAATTCACTTTCCAAGTCTAAATGCTTCATTTTTGTTTTATGTCTAGTTTTGCATTATAATATAATACACACTTTTGATAATTATGAAATATTAAATCATTTTAAATGGAAAATTGCTGCCTATCTAGATACTATTCCCAAAGCAATATGATGTTTGTAAGCTACAAGAAAAAAATAACACTGATTTTTTTATTTGCACCAATATAAGGCACTGATATAAAGACAATCTGTGTATGAAATGCTAAATTTACAAAACTGATTCATCACAGTTTCTCTTTGCTAAATTTCATCTTCGTAACAAATCAAGAAATTATACTGTTTGTGTGATACGAATTTGATAGTAATCTATAAAGGCTGATTTAAACAGCACATTTGCTGAAAAAAATAATAATGTATCTTTTCAGAGTTACCTGAAGAGAGGAACTGTTTGTGTGGCAATAGAAAAAATATTATATATTTTTAAAAGCTTGAAGTACTTTCATGACTGTATTCCAGAACACACAGCTACTTAAATAAATCTCTGGTGATTTAAATAATGCTACAACAGGGTGGTCTTTCACAATTTGGTTTCCCTCTCCTTTAACTTCCCAGAGAATTCCATTAAAAGAGAGCTTAATTGAGGACATTTTCTTTACTGCATTTTTCCTCCTCTTTTTAAAGGTTTGGAGCTTTGTTCGAAGTGTTTTACTTGTAATCAAGAAATGTGTCAAGTCTGTTGCCAATTAGTGTAGCTGATGTGAAAATTGATTGGGTCCTGGGAAAGATTGCTAAGCCTTATAAAACAACAAAACAGTGCAAAGGGGGAGTTGAGGAGGGAGAGGGAGAGGGAGAGGGAGAGGGAGAGGGAGAGGGAGAGGGGGGCAAGAAGCAGCAACAAGAGCACAACTGTATCGGTTTATTACAAGGACAAGGAGATTTAAAAATAAATATACTGGGCTAGCTTGAGAAATTTTTCTTTGGTACAAAATGATGTTTTTAGATCCCTGTGTTTTGAAGCCTGGCTTATACTGCAGCATATTCCTTCGCGTGGGCTGAGGCCAGGCAGACCCCTCAGTGTGCAGCAGTGCAGTTCCCCAGCGAAGCTGCAGCTCTGCCAGGTGCAGACACCTTTTCTTCAGTTTTTGTTGCCTTGTCAGAGCCCTTTTTTTGGTCAGCAGAGGGATGCAACTAAGCTGATATCTAGCACGTTTATACGAGGGGGCTCTGCTGAAGTAGCAGCAGAGGCAGACGTTCTGTAGTGTAGGCCGTAAAGGCTTTAAGCCTTTTTTCAAGGCTTTAAAGTAGGAGGGAAGTTTTCTGGTATAAGCAGATGATGATGATAAAAAAATATCTAGGGGAAAATTCGGAAGACAATCATTTTTGAGACTCTTACATGTTATATATTATGTATTATATATTCAATCTGTATTATGTGTATAGTAATACATTATTATAGGGGGTTATTCCTTCACTGGGAAGAAAATGTAATGTTTGCAGTAAGACACTTTCAGGAAGCTTGTTTTGAATGTAGTACAGCATGTTAACGCTAGACTTTGAGCTGTCAGATGTATCATCAGTTGGATGAAACACATGCAAACTTTGGCAGTGAATGCTGCAGAAAACCTTGCGGCAGCCTTTCAGAGAGCAGAGTGCAAAGCCTGTGCTTTCAGGCCTGTGTTCGATCCCTGTGTTGCTGTGTATCTTGAGTGCATCAGATTTACTGTATCGCGTTGGTTATATTTCCTTCAAATATAAGAGTTCCCGTAATGACTCAAAGGAAGAGCACAGCTAGCTCATTTTTCTGTCATTGCGGAAGACAGCAGAGTAACACTGGGAGTGGGTCAGACTTCATTAAAACAATGCTTTCCTTTCGGAGAAAAGTTACAGGTTGCATAAAACATAACGTAGGATTTGTTTTGTTTTGTTTTGTTTTCAGAAAGGAGGTTGGGCTAAAGTATCATGACTGGTATATTATGAAACTATCAGATCGTTTTGATTTTGACCTCTACAAGATGGTGTGCCGCGGAGTGGCACAATGTGGTTAGGCACTCTGCGATTATTATCAACAACATGGAAAGTATTATATCACTGCACTGAGAAGGTTTTCCTGACATTTATTCTGTGTGAAATGAGTTCAGATAGACCCATGTACCAGGAGACAAATATAACTTACCATAAGCTCAGCGTATCCTATGGCACAGGCTGATCTTTGCTTCCTATCCACAGAGAGATCTGTCTCAGTTTGTGAAAAGTTTTCTTGAAGGTGAACAAAAACGGTGTCATTTCTGCCTAAAACCGTGCATGAATTTCAGCTAAGAGAAAGAAGAGCTGGAAACAAAGAGCGAATGAAAGGTAGAAGCAGGAGGAGGTAGGGATGTGGCCCTACCTGACCAGGGATGTGGAGCAGAGAAACGTGCCCGTGCCGGGGGGAGGCGGAGGCCATCCAGCGGGCGGATTGCCCAAGCTGCTGCGGGCTCTGCAGCAGCTGCTGCGCTGCCAGGGGCGTCTTGAAGCCCGTTCTGGCCTCCCGGCCGTGCATTTGTGCCCTGGTGAAACTAACTGACTTTTCCTTTGGGGAAACTTTTTTTCTAACAGGAGTGAATTACGGCTTTTAGGAACAAGTCGGAAATCAGGTCTCCTAGCTCCTGAAACTCAGGGAAGAAACCAGGGAAAATTGAAATACTGTTCCCAGACTGTAATAAATAACTCGCTTCATACATGTATCTCAAAGCATTGTAAGAGAGACCATAATTCTCTTTATTCCCATTTCATAGATTTGGTTATGAACTTTACTATTTGGATGTAGTAGAGATAAATGTTAAACTCATTTGTCTGCATCACAAACAGTGACAACTTTTCTCTATTAGAATGTGAAGTTGCAGCTTTCTAAATTTGTTTAAATTACATTTAAACATTACATTAATTGCTTGTTACTGGGAGACCAGAAGGAGAATTTAGGAAGATATGACAAACCATAGTAGCTCCAGTTCAGGCAAAAAGATATTTAAAAAATGAAAGTAATTTGATTTCTATGAAAAAAAGGATGAAATAGTAACATAATTAGTAATATCTTTTCTGATTTCTTCTCAGTAGTATTACTGTTGCAACCTTTAAAAATATGCAGATGTTGCTATATTAAGATATTATGATTAAATAATACTAAATAATACATTAAATAGATGTCATAAATTCAGCTAAAAACATTTAATATGGCATCACTGACACCAGTGCAACTACACAGACCTACATCAGCTGACAGTTTGGCCCACAGAATTTGATATACTGTGCTTGATATTGGAAATCCATTGATTTTTATCTTAAAAAATAGATTTTTTTTTGAGTTGCAGAGAGCTATGAGATAGGTTCAAGGCAGTAAATTGCACATTGAGTATTTGTCTGAAGTCTCCTCCAGTTGTGAGTGGATGTTGTCTGATGAACTGAACCTACCCTGAAGAAAGTTAAATATTCAGTATTGCTTACAGTTTACAGTATAAAATAGCATCTAGTATTAAAGCTTATCAAATACATGAATCATACTACCAAATGAAACTGCTGTTTACTAACATGATTCTTAGGTAATACTAAACAGCAGTTTCACTTGGTAATATGATTATTAGGTAATAGTACATAGCAGTTTCATTTGGTTTTACCTGTGTATAAAATTCTTTGATTGTCAGTCAGTGTCACCCATACAGAGATATTTGATGCCAATGTGCCAGGGGATTTGTCCCAAGTACTTTCTTAAACGAGGGAGTCAGTGGATAGATTATTCTGAACTCGTGAATTTACTGGTGGATCGGTGATTTATTTCTTCTCTTTGCTTTCCAAAATTGAGTACTTCAGGAAAATACAGCTTATTTACTCTTGGGTTTTTTTAAGGGAGAGCTGGGCAAGATCAGCTTTGACCTTGCACAGAAAATGTTGTAAAGTAGGATCTCAGGGATATTCTGCAGGGATATTCTGCTTTTTTGGGGGAAACTTTTGCATGTGACAGTGTGTGGTTTTGTTTTGTTATATTATATATTTTTTGAAAATAGGAATGAAGTTTAAGAGCCCTTACTTCTCAGTATTTTCTGTTGTCTGGGCTTCTGAGTGGGCCATAGCTTCCACGTGGTCTCATGATGCTCACTTTTAGAAAAAGGAGGCGTGCAGTCGTGGCAGGCATACCACATTTGTGCCTTGCTTCCCAGGCAGGTAGCTGAGAATGGAATGAGGCAGACAGGAGCACAGCTTAGCCACACTTTATCTCCTGTAACAGTATTTCCTGTTATTTTAAGTTTTCTTTCATTAATATTTTGATGAAAAATAAACAGTTGCCATGGAAACTGCTTCAATGCCTAGTAATTGTGCAAGACTGCATTTTTTCCATTGAATATACCTTCAGATAACATTTGCAAACGCTTATAGTTAAAGACTTCTCAATGTGATCATTACCTTCCTACTTATGAAACAGTATCATCTTACAGTCTCCTTAAACCGGATCATTTAAGAGGCTGTCTTTATCTACTCTATCTCACATATCACCCCTGATTGCATGTTTCTAAAAGCACAGGTAGGGTAGTTGCTTTAAAATGTTTAACAGATTTCTGCAACAAGAGAGCATTTGGACCCAGGAGAAACTTCTCCAACCAAACGAAAACTGAGGCTTCAACTGCTCACCAGCTTTAGTTACATATACACCTGCGGCATTGCCTAGACATTTACTAATAGAATGAACAAGCTCTTGATACTGAAATCAATTTTTATCATTTTCAAGTTGTTTTTAATTTATTTTGTGGAAGAGCTTTAGTGAAAATAGACCAAGCACTCCATTATTATTCAGCTGCACTGATTCTTTCCAACCTTTGT
The DNA here is from genome assembly GCF_003343005.1 of Rhea americana. Taxonomy (NCBI): domain Eukaryota; kingdom Metazoa; phylum Chordata; class Aves; order Rheiformes; family Rheidae; genus Rhea; species Rhea americana. The sequence continues at coordinate 2,061,365 of NW_028185483.1, forward strand.
TTAACAGTTTTCATAGGAGGGAAGAAAAAAAACACTCCACGAAGCAAGCATGCAAGCATTTATCTGTTTGTTCGGGGGATTTTTTACTCCTTTTTTGTTTATTTTTCCATTACCATCTAGGAGCAGAAGCTGATCTTTTTCACATTGGCAAATTCAGGCAGAAAAGTAAGCAATATAAGAAGCTATTTCTCATAGCAGTACTATCAAAAACTGAGAAAGATTAGGTTGTGAAATGATTGCTCAGAAGTTAAACACTTCTGTAAGTAAGCATTTTGACTGAGATACTAATAAAAGGTTGAGTAGTCAACAATGAAATCTTTTCTTTTGGTGACTATCACTAGGAATATCTTGGAGAAAGAAAATAGATGTCTTTAAAATATAACTTAAAATTTTAATGACTAACAGACCTCATTCTCAAGAAAATACAGCCCTACATTTAGCAGTTACTAATCAAAAACCTTTGAAAAGGACAACAAAAATGATCTAACATCAGACACAATTGCATCATTTCTAGAAATACTTTTTTTCTCTTTAATTCGCCTCTGATTAAATGTTTCAAACTAGTACCATTTGATAAGGAGAGGTGACAGGAAATGGGATAGTGGGGTCATTTAGGAACAGTTTGAAAAGTAAAGTATTATCAATCTGTAGAATGAACAATGAATGAAGGGATATATAAAACATACAAGGCAGAAATATGTGCTGCAATTATAAACATGAAACGTAGGGAGAGGAACAACTAAGAGAAAAGAAATGTTAGATGCAGAAATCCTGGGTGGTGAGACCTAAATTGGTTGTGTGGTTGCTCTCAGTTGTCTTCCTACTGTTCTGATGAGATCAACTGTGAAAATTCATTCTGTTCAAAAGCAGTCAGAAGTTCTCATTTCTTCTCTAGAGCTGTCCTATACACTGCAATAGAAAGTAAAAAAGAAAAACAATTCCTTTTCTTTTTTTACTGGAGCTGGGCAAAATGTTTTATTACAAGAGTGAAAATGCAAGTTTCATTCTGCTTTATTGCAAGAAAATAAAATTATTTTTCAATGCATTTCAACATTGTGTTTTTCACCTGTTTAGTATTTGTTGTCTGCTGCAGAATTTCAAGTGAATAGAACAGAGGAGACTTATATAACAAAATTACAGAGACTGTTGATTCTTACAGTCAAGTGTGTTGCTTTTTTTTTTTTTTTTTTTTTTTGTAATTGGTTTTCCCCTGTTTTTTTTAGCTGCAATTTTGTGTTATTGAACATTTATGGAGGATGTTTTTTACAAGGACAAGGAACAGAATGATAACTTGATGTTATAACTCAGAAAACTCAGATTTTGAGGGTTTCAGACATTTAAAGTCATCCCAGGTGTCAAAAGAGTGTTTTAATGGTCAGTTACAATTAATATTATATGCATATAAAATATATATAATATTATTGATTTTATATCTATGTATATGATATGTAATAGTGATGTTATACCTTTGGACATATCCTGCTCACCAAATGCCAAGTCCTATGCCTAGTTACACTTTACTGTCCCACAAAAACCTAGTTTGTATTTGACAATGTTTGAAGAAATCGGTGTTACAAATTGGAAGTTTCTCTGTGTGTGATATAGCTAAAATCATAGGTGACTACAAAGTCATGTGTAACACAGTATCAAGATATGTGACTCTAAGAGTCAGATGAAAATTGGGCACCCTCTGTCTTAAGAAGTTCTCTGCAAAATGGATGTAGGAAATATTGTGTAGTGTATGTTGTGGTCTCTAAACCTGTACATACAGACCGATATAATCAATCAACTTTTCAAAGGCATAGTTGGAATAGAAATAAAGCTTTTGTTTTGATTTTTGGAAGAGAGAATACCTTTTTGAAAGATATTCTGTAGTCAAACACAATTTTGGAGGCTTAATACAGAAATAACGATACAAAAATGTCTGTTTTTTGTCAGTAGAGGTCAGGCATAAGGAGTTAGTGGTCCCTTCTCTCCTCATAATCTATGGATCGATGTGATCAACTTTCTGAGGATACATGTTTTTCAAAGGTTTAACATTTTTTTTTATGAAATGGCGACTGTTGATCTCTACCTCTTGGTTTTCTTATCAGGTTCTGTCTGCTTTTTTAATTGTTATCATTGAACCGTATAAATAGGTCTGCCAACAATTGCAAACTGTGATTAAAAATTATATCCTAGACTCTAGAGGGGTTATTGTGCAATATTACTTGATTAGCAGACTGAATACAGATTTAATGAGAAAATCCTTTCTATCTGTAACCATGTAAGGAATGTGTGATGTGTCACAAGATTGTTTTGTCTTTTGTACTGAGATATAACCGTGATCTTGTGGGTGTTTCGTTGCATCTGAGCCTTCAGTAACAAGAGGAAGGGCCGAGAGCTCTTTTTCTCAGTCTTATGTCTACTTAGGAGAGTTGCAGCACCATCTTTTCTTCCATGCCTTCATGAAGTATCTAAATGAGGGCCTGATAGCTGCAGCAAGCTTGATGAAGCAGACAGTCTCTCTCCTCTCCAGATTTTTTTGAGGGAGACCAAACTCCTTTTGCTTAGGAGCAAGATGAATATAAAAAAGTCTATGACTTGGATGTCAAACTTTCTCCTCACATATACGATTCATCTCTCCATTATATTAGTGCGAATCCCAAGCCCCTCCCTGGGGGGGGGGATATATGTGTCTCACAGTTAACATTTCTAGTTTGACTGAAATGAGATAGTGTGTTCAAAACGTAGAGGGGATAGGAGGAATGAGCAGACCTACAGGAAGACAGGCACAGAGACACACTTACGCACCTATGGTGATCCCGTGGGTCTTGCTTCCTTGGAACAAAAAATGAAATTGGGCTAAAATTAAACTCTACAGGAATGGGGCGGGGATAATGGAGAAATGACTTTGATCTTTCTAGCAGGATACAAAAATTTCTCCTCTGGCAGATCTATCTGAATGTTCAAGAGATATTGCTCTCCCCCTTACGTGCCCCTACATGAAACAGAAGTGGTGGACAGTGCAACAGACTACACCTCTCCTTTCCCCTCCCTCCCACCAAAGACAGCAGTTAGTCTGCCTGGCTTCCAAACAGAAAGATTTTCTCAATATACTAATCCTCTGCCTCCCTAGCTGAGACATCCTCTGCCTTTCCTCACCTGTGGGATTTGCAGCTGTGTTGCACATACACAAATCACCCACTCGGGTCAATGACATTCATAACTTCAGCTTTGTAGCTGGGGAAGGGAGTATCAAAGAGCCAGCTTCTGCAAGCTGCTTCCTTCGTGCATCCAGTGATTGAGAGGGGTTTTGTGGCTAAATGATGTTTAGCACTGGTTTCTCAGCTGATGGGACTTCAGCACAGGAGGTGCCCTGGAGTCAAAAACCACTGAGTAGTGTAGTACCTTATGTGTGAGGTTAATTATCAGGACAGTAGGACTGAAGACACCGCTGAGATCTTGGCTGGGGAGGGTGCCCTGGCATTGCCACAAATTGGCAGTGAGGGCATTCATGTGACCTTACTGTTGTTTTACTCTGTCTTTTGCAGGGTTGCCCTTAAGCTGAAAGGAAAAAATTGTCAAAATCTAGGACTGTGCAGCCATATAAATAAAGTTATCCATCTCTGCAATTCTTTTTTCATTGCATAATAACCTTCAACAGCTTCAGCAAATATCTATGGTTAAAGAAATGTAAAGACCAATATGGTATAAAACTCAGGTAAAGACTTTGATCAGCTTACTTTAATGTTAAGAACGCCATGAAATTCAGTGAGAAAGACTTGTCTGGAAATAACGGTTTATACTGGGGTAGTAGAGGTATCTGCTCTCCTGTTGGGGAGAAGAAAGGAAGGACAGAGGAAGATGTTAGGCTGGGGCCAGGTGAGGCAAGGCCGAGGGTTAGGAACCAGCGGGGACTGAGGCGAGAAGGAGCTGCGAGTGAGCGTGACACAGAGAGGCAGTGCTGAGCACCGGTACCCAAGCTCCAGGGACCTGGGACACTGAAAGGAGATACAGAGGCTGTGTTCAAGGCAGATTTTGATGGGGAACTAGATGTGGCTGCTACTCTGAGTTAAAATGAGCTGGTCAGAGCTAATCACAGCTGACTTGCTCTCTGAGAGTTTATTCCAGCGTAACTTTCAGGAGCAGGACGGGCAGATGAGGGAGTCATTTCTGTTACTGCTCCCAGCTGGAGAGTAACTCCTCCTCAGATGTCCTGGCTCTCCACCTTGTGTGAGTACTTCCAAACTGTTTTAATGAAAGCATCAGGGGTGTTGATCCACTTCTATTTTAACTGCTTCCTGGTTGCACTACTAGTGATATTGCCTGTTGGGAAGGAAGGAAGCCTTAGGAATGTGTCTGTAAAAGAGAATTGTGTTGAAGTAGTTGATTTTGGTTTGCGAATCTGAGCAGTCCTGTCCTAGATCAGCTCTGTCTCTTACTCTCCTTTGGTGAGAGGTTCAGTTCTTAAAAAGTTTCCAGAAGAAATTAAATTGAAACTGATATGACTGCAAACATTTTGCTGTGATAAAACTATGCACTTTAACAAAAAGTGCATTTTTATAAAGAATTGACTCTTGACTACTGAATTTTCTATTAATTTGTTGATGATTCAATTTGATACTTCATAGGAGTATCTCATTACTACTCATAGGAGAGTATCTGTGATTTTTTTTCATTGTTATTTTGGTTTATAAATTGTGCACATATACATATTAAATATTCATGGTTAATATTTGTTGGAAAGTATTGCTAAATAAATTATGGATGTTTTAAAATAATCATATTTTTTCTATTGCAATGATTAAAATATCTCAAGATATGATTTATTTTCAATTTTTTATGCTTCTGATTGAAATTTCAATTCCATTTTCAACTTGGCCTCAGACATTAGGCTTGTCAGGAAATACTAGATGAGGTTCTGATTTCCCAAAAGGATTTACAATTGTCCAGCTTCATTATCTTAAGTGAAATTTTGTTGCTATGGGTGAGATGAATCTTACCTACTGTCTCTAATCCTTTCTTTGAGGTTGGTTTGTATTAATAATGTGTAAGGCTGTTATGTATACTTGAAAGAACAGAGAAGTAGTGCTGACCTTCCTCATATTCTAGCTAATCTTATTTTGAATCTTAACAATATTTGTATTCATTGTAGATTTTGTGATTTAAGCATATCCTAATGTTTAAGACTAAATGTAGCAGGGACCATTTCAAGTTTAGTGCATATGTTCTGTTCAGTGTTCTCACAAAATTTAAAATGGCAGTTTGAAAATGGCTTAGGATCAGCCCCTACAACCCTTAGTCCTAGAAAGTAGTGTTTTACCCTATGATTTATTCCATTTTGTGTAAATAATAGTGACAAAATTACTAATGTCCTACAATGCATGTAAGTATGAAACCAGAATGCAGAACATGTCAAAAATCTGAGATTTTTAACCATTCAAAATAAGATTTCCTGAAACATGAAAATTACTGTGAAAAGTCTGACTTGTTCCTACTAAAAAGGACAACATAAAAAAGATGTAAAATCCAGAGTAAAACTAGCTCAAAATACTATGCTTATTGGCATTTACTCCCAGTTCTTCTCAGGAGACGTGCTTGGCTAATCTGGTGGCATCCTTTGTGACACTTATCCATAGGGCATAAAATAGTAGTTTGCCACCCACCTTGAGCAGGTTGGTTTTGAGCTGTTTGAAGGCAAAACAAAAAAGTACCCTGCCATTAGTGGCAAGCTGGAATTTTATATCCACTTGTTTTTGACAGTTATAGTTGAAGCTGTCACTATTTTTTCAGGGCCTTTAAAATGGATCTTTTTACATGTTAACATGAATACATTAAAGTGGAAAAAATCCCTGCCACTTTACTGGGTGCTAGTTGACACATGAAGACCTCTGTATTCAATGTGTACATAGCACATGTAATTAAAATAGCAATTATATCTCTGTGTTAAGCATTTGAAAGCATAAATTAAAGAGGATTGGTAATCTTTTATATTCCTAGTGTTTCTTTTTTTCTACACGTGCCAGCCTGGGATCTCTGTAATCCTAAATTGGAGCATTTAAAAAGAAGGAAGCAGCAAATACTGTACAGCTGTTTTTGTGATGAAAAATGCAGAATGATTCAACTTGTATCATACTAAGCTGAATAGTATCATTTATTTTTTTCTTAACAGGCTTTGGTAAATGTGGACAGGGTACCCAGATACCATAGCTGGCTTTAAAAACTGCAAGTATGGTTTCTTAGGTGTATGGGACTGGAAGGCATCTCCTAAATTACCAGATTTAATCTAACACTACCACAGGCTCTGCGTCATGAAATCCTATTTATAAAATTGTATCATGACCTCCATCTCATAAAACCCCACTTTATAAAGAGGGAAGCTTTTGACTACAGTATACTGTACATTCACTCTAGTGACCGCTTTCTGCACCGTTCTTTTCTTCAAGTTCAGTGCATGTGTGACAGTGGGTTGTGTTACATTCCCTTACTGGGCTGTGGATAAGCAGCAAAGAGGAAGCTGGCAGTGACCCAGAAAACTACTGGAAGTTAGTGGACTAGTTGCCAGGTCGAGAGAAAAGGAATCCATTAGTCTCAGAGCAGATTATTTTCAGACCTTTGTTTTCTCTGTTTATTTCTAATTTTCCAATCTCTAATATTTCTAATTCATGTGCAAATAAATCTCACCTTTAAAATTGAAAAGTCCTTCTGGTTCTGGGACTGTGGTGAAAAGGCAGAGCCATTCAGTCATAGTCAGTGTAATAGTCTTTCTTCACATGTACACAGAGGGGATTCTGGTGTATTACTGCAATTAAGTATGATATGGCAAACCCAGCAACAAGGTTTATGATTCTTTAAAACTTGGTTAAAATGAGGCATATCAATACCCCAAAAAGCAATGTTAGCAATCAGAAAGTCCACGGGCCTTGATCTCGAGTTTGAGTTAGAGTATCTTTTAACCCTTGTTTTTACTGGTTGGATTCTGTCAAACTGTGTAAATAGTCCTTTGTGGGAACACTGCTTTAGCAAGACCTAAGCAATGCCTCTTTTAACAGATGCTGTCACATTTTGGGTAGCATTTTCAAGTGTACTCAGCACTTACTTCTACTCATGCTGAGAACAATGGATTTAATATATTCTTCTCAAGCAGTATCTGTCATTAGGGTGTTGTTCAGAAAACAGCAACGCCCTTCATTCTATGTATTCATACTTCACACTTCAACGGCAACCTTTATGTAGAACTTTACAATTTTCAACTTCCAATTAAATTCTAATATTGTGTTCCTCATGCTTAGTCTAGGTGATAACTTTGGAATAATGTGAGTAGGGCAGTAACATCATTTGGCTACAAAGGCAATTGGAAAGTGTTTTTCATGAGAATACTATGCTTTCTAATTTTCATTGGCTATCTTATGTGAAATCTATAAAACATGATGAAGAAGAAACTCCTCACTGTTCTTGGTCAATATAGCCTAAGGTCTGAAGAGTGGTCTGAGGAGACTGCAGTGATGTCTATGGCAAAAATTCAACTATCTTGGAAACGTAATTTTCTTTCTTTATGTACAATGGACTATTGCATTTTTATGGAAACATTTAGAAGATTTTCTAATTAACTTTGCAACTCTGGCTCAGTTACTGTATTTATAATTCTTCATTTTTCACTCAACTTTATTATTACTTCTTACTGTTGAATGCAGCTTCCCATCCTTACAGAGAGAATTTCCTAACATATGTTCAATTACTACTGTTTACTGGGTAAAAAAAAAAAGCTTTTCTCCCCCCCCCCCTTGGTTTCAGCATTTCTTTTCCTTATTCTTATACGCTGTTAAGTGTGTTAAATACAAGCTTACTCCAAAAATAGACCTGTTTAAGAATAATTTCCTGCATACCGGTCTCATAGTTTAGCTATAAAGCTGAATAACTGTACTTTCTTCAGTTTATGTCAGGGCTATATATTGTGAACTCCCTTTTAAACTAGGATATAAACTTGTAAAGGAAATAAATTTACTCACATAAAAGAGGTGTTCTAAGTGGTCTTCATTATTAATTTACCAAGTAAAAGATTCTAATTCATGAAATGGGAAGGAATCACAAGAGCTTTTGCTGATTCTATGTTGTATTTTGTAAGATATCAAAGATTTTTTTTGTATCTATTTATGGCAGTGGTTGTACAATGTGTATTGAGAAATATCTTGTTTCTCTTTGTAGGCTTTTCTGGAAGAAAATAAAACAATACAATCCTTAGGAAAACTGCATCAGGCAGAGAGGTTAGAGGAGGGTAAAAAGCTGAGAAGTTGGGGGACAGAAGGGCATTATTTGGAAGAAAGGTATATGGGACTCACTTCTCCACTGGCACTTTCAAATGATTATCTAGCAGGTGGGAAAGGGCTTAATTTTGCTGCAGCTATTTCCTACAGCATTAATTGCTATCCATAAATTTTCTACTTTAAAACATCAGATACAGTCAAAAAGGCAACGCTGAGATTGGTATAATTTAAAATGACTACCTTCTGAGCTATACAGAGGGAAAAAAAAAAAGAGAGAGAGAGGATTAATTTTTTTCCTGGCTGTGATGGCATTACATGAGAAACAGCATCGCTGAGGTTTGACTTGGCCTGATAGCATTAAAACTTTGGTGTTGTGGAAAGTATGATGGACTTTGTGGAAAGCCTTTTACAGCCTATCTGTGGAGGGGTGCTCTGAAAGAGAATCTCTCAAATGCAGGCTGGAGCTTTAAAGGGGTCTACCAGGGGGATCTGTGACATCTACTGTCCCATCAAGAATCTTCTTGTAGGGTAGGAACAGAGATGACTAGAAATGGCTTCCATCTCTTTCTCTGAGAGTTTACATCTAAACTAATGATGTCCCATTACAAAAATGTCTCGTTAATGCATTGTTAGTGCATCATACAACGAATTGTATCAGCCATTCTCTTGTCACCTTTGGGCTTATCTCTGGATGACTGAGAGAGAATGAAATAAATGTTACCCAGATGATAAAAACTTCAGAGTTTCTTCATCGTAGTCTTCTCAATGTTATTAAAGTGCAAACACTTGTCTCAGGAATAACAAATTCTTGTTATACCCAGCACTATGAGCCAGTTTATCAGGATAAGACATTCTGTCTTTCCATGTGATCATTTTCTCTTTCCGTATCAAGTTAAGGAAGCCTGAGTGCCAGGTGAAACAACCATGCGTATATTTTGACCAAACATTGTGGACAAGACCACAGTTAATTAAATAAAGTGTATAGCTAACACTAGCTATACTTTGTGGACTCCTGTTAAGAGTTTCACCTCTTGAAATTGAAACTGGTTTTAGGAAATTGTTTTAGGATCTTAGATGAGGATTTTAGATTTGGTTCTGATAATCTATCTGTATGTATTGCGACTGTCAATAACAATTTAGCTGGAGTTATGTTTAAACCAAATTTAAACACTCTTCAACTGCCAGTTAAAAAGTCAATGTAAACGAAGCCTTTGCTTCCTTCTGCAATAACATTGATGTTAGTGAGGGAACTGTTAGAAAAAGGCTACTGCAGTAAGCTGAGCAAAGCTGTGCCTGACATGATTTTTAACAAACTGATATTTTTTATTAATGTTTCTCCAGTTCAGCTTGTTGTGATTTTCTATGCTTTTTTTTCTTTGATTTTGATTACTTTTTCAGAATAGCTCTTGTACTCCAAGAATCAAGAGCTACTGAGTCTTTGTTTGAAAGGACAATTTCGTATAACAGCTTTCCATGTAATAGCTTCAATTTGGGTAGTATTTCTTCCAACACCACTATTTCAGCAGTTCAAGGGCATTCTAGCTTCCTGCCAGTTGCCTCTTTCCTGGGAATCTGAGATGGTAGTTTGATTTTTGTCCTCTAGGCAGAGCCACAGGTAGTAAGAAAATGTAAGTCCCAGATGGGAGATCATAGGATGGTAAGATTGGAAGGGACCTCTGGAGATCATCTGGGCCAACCCTCAGCATGGCCCAAATGGGGACTGAACTGCGACCACGGCATTAGCCGCATCACATGCTAACGAACTGAGCTAAACCTGGCCCCCCCCCCCCCGGTAACTTGGAAAAGAGCTTGCAGGAAGAGGGAGAGCTATTTGAACGCTTATAAAAGAGGTGAAATGCTCTCCTTTGACCTAACAAATTGCTAAAAATCCTAAGGATGTTTCACTTGCAAATTCAAATTGGGCTCTGTTTTCAAAATGGTTGAGTTGCCTGCTCACCTTTCCTACTATGATATTTTGCATTTTGATCACTAAACTTGTTTATTGTCACTCCTTAGGAGAATATTCCACTTCCACCAAATACCTTGAATGTTTAAAGAAACAAAAGTATCAAAGTAACTAATGCAGACAAAGGTGTCTAGATTGTAGGTCACAACAAGAGTCTACATGAAAAATCTTTTGATCTTTGCAATCAGTTTGAGCCAACTTAGCCCACAGATAGCTTAATCTAAACTCATCTGACCTGAGGCCCATGACATGTACCATCAAAAGCTTCTTGAAGCTCAAGGAAAAAACATTTCTATTTGTAAAAAATTCTATATAGATGTTGCAGAACTTCTGCAGAGATAATGAAGAAAGTCTTATTCTGAATTTTGACAAAATACCATTATTCATATAATAAATGGTACGTGAAATTTTGTGTTTTGGAAGAAGTGGGAAGTGTTGAGTGGTTTAATTTTGCTGCTACTATTTTGTACAACATTAATAGCTATCCATAAATTTCCTACCTTAAAATGTCAGAATTACTCAAGAAAGCATTAGTAGGACCAACATAATTTAAGGTGATTAGCTTTTTGAACTCTGCAAAGATAATTAACCCCAGGAAGAAATAATATTTTTTGTTGCTTATGTGTACATATTCTGGTTATCCATGTTTTAATTTTGTATAGTCCATACTTGTACTGCTATGTTTGTAGAAATATATTGATTTGTAGGATTTGTTTTACTGTTGGATGAAAATGTAATGAAAGAGTAGTTTCGGGCATGATTCAAAGCCTCCTAAAATCAATATGAATCCTTCTATTGACTTTAGTGGGCTTTGAATCATCTTAAAAAATATGGCGATATAAAAAGATAGTTTTGTTTCAGACTGTCTTCACAGACAGACTTTTAGCATGTGCACTGATAATGCATTATTTTCAAAATTGTTTCTTTCCAGGGTTAGGTTGTGGACCCTCCTTTCCCTCGAAATTTGAAAATTGGACCAATGTGAAAAATTTGCTTGAAAGTATTTCTTATTTTGAATCAGGGGCTGAGTCCAGGAACCCCAGAGCAGAATATATAGAACTAGCTGCAATGGCAAATGAGAGCCTTCTTTTTAGCACTGAAATAGTAGGTAAAAAGAGAAATATTTTTGACCTGTTCCTAAAGGAAAATACAAAGTGGTTTCATTCGACCAATGATCTATCTGGATCATCTTCTGATTCCTCAGAAGGAAGTATGAATCCCTATAATGGACAATATTCACGACTATGTTTTCCTAACCTTAGGCATACAGTGGCAGGCATTTCTCTTTCAAGCGTGAAGGCTGATTGTAGTAATCTCATAAATTATTCTTCTAGATAGTTTAACCACAGACATCTTTTAATCCTGCCAAGTTTCCTGTCTCTGTGATATCTTGTGACATTGAGGCATACAATCAATTTGCATACAACTTGAATGCAAGGTGAGCAAGAAATGGAGAAGGTTAATACAAGGAAAACTCTCTGCCATAATAAGATTTTTCTTGCATGAAGGCTGAATAATCATGACCTAATTAAGTGAAAAGGAGATGACTGCTCATACATTTTTTTGTGTATATTAATAGGTGCTTGTCTGAACCCTGATTTAAAAAGACTGAATATTTATCAAGATACTCACTTATTTAAGAAAATTGGAAGCAGTCCAGTTGGTGAGTCTGAAAGACATGCCAGCACACCAAAAAAGCCGGGAAAAAATCTTAATATATATGAGGGCCTCCTTATTTCACTCTGTGAAGTCAGTAGCCAGTTTCTGTTTCTTACATACCACATTTTTGCTTTCTCCTGAAATTAGACTAGTCTCTGTGCTCTCTAACTGATGTACAGCAGCGTGGTTGCACTGTTTTCTGTGGGTGACTTGTGCCAACTTGTTTAAATACGCAGTCATTTGGGGCAAGTACAAAATATGAACTATAGTAAAAATGCCTTCATTTTCCTTGCACTTATGCTCCTGAAGCCTCTTACACATCAGTGAGTTCCCACTGATGTAACCTAGGGAACAGTTTGGTGCCTCAGTTCCCAGTGGTGAGCACAGCGCAGGTGCAAGCCCTGTGCCAGGTGTGCTGCTGGGGGCAAGTAAATGCCAGAGAGTTACAGATAGCTGAGTGCTAAATAGATCTGCAGTCTCAAAGCCCTTTCTCACCTTGCGACCTTAAATTTGTTCCAAATGTGAGGCTCTAAAGCTTGTTTCACTGTGCAGGCCCTTGGCATCCATGCTCATTTGTCATGTATTGAATCCCGTCTCTCTTAAGCTTCTCCTTTCTCCAAATACGACTCTGTGCAGGTCGTGGCGCAGGCAGGCACAGGACCTTTCCCTTTGTGGGATAGCTTGGTCTGCCACTGAGTGGACAGGCCGTGGAGCCACTGAGGTGAGGAGAGGCCCACTACTTCTAGCTGGCAAATTCATTTAAAGCAGCATCCTGTAGTCTTTGCTGGAGCCTGGCACCGTACCAGCTTGGTTTTGCCTCTGCGCTAACTCTGCAGAGCACAAACTCACAGTCATCAAGGAAAAATAGATCAGTGAAATGAGTAAAATCATTGCCATGGTTTGAAAAATGATAGGTAAGACTCAAGAGTCGTGTTTGTGATCCAGCATGTGTATCTGTCGTTTCAAAGATGCTAACTCTGAACATTTTAAAAAAGTGAAGAAAAGTAAAAATAGAAGGAAAATACAGACATGACAAGAAAGTGTTTACAAACTACAATGATGAATTTCTCTTGTCTCTGCGAATTGAGAAATTGATGCTAAGCTGCTGGTAAAAGGCTTGAGTTTTGAGTATAATTGAGTTTTTGAGTATAATTTTAGTTCTTGTTCAAGCTTATAAAGTGTAGTTAAATACATATTAGGAAAGTGTTCGTAGTGAGTAAGTGCTCGCAGATGCCACATGCAAAGTCAGTTTTGCCTTTGCTTGTGGCCACCAGTTAGATGGCTGTCAGGTAGTTAACAAGGTGAACACAGAAACAGATGGTGAAAACTGCTCTGTGTCAGACCAGAGAAAATTTACTGAAGACAGTATCAACGGTACTGCCAATATAAATATATTCCGTCCTGGTCATTCATTTCTAGTTCATTGCAACCGACCGAAATAATGAGGGAACTGATCCCTTTGGAGCAAACCCTCTGTTTGTGGGTTTGGAAATCACCCTTAAAACTGATATTGCAGGATATTGGGCAGAAGGAAGGCTCAGTGAACAGTGATGGGGAGATTGCCAAAAACTAGGATTAAAGCAGCAGGCAGGAATATTTAGTAGCAAAGTCACCTGCCTGCTTTGCTAACATTCCTCCTTTCCTGGGCACTGACGACTGAGCAGGCGACTGTAAATCAATTTGGTATTTTACCTCATTTGCAGTTTTTCTTTAATCGAACAATTTTTTGTGTGCTTTCCTACTTGCTGAAGTGCAATCTATATTTGTTGCATCACCATATTCTTGATTTTGTGCTCCTTTTTATTTTTCTAAAGGAGTTTGGGTTTGGTTCATTGTAAAAGTGACCACCATATGGTTCGTATGTGTCAAAGTTAATAAAATGATGAATGGATCTTTGTTGCTTTAATGCGTGATCATTCATTTTAATTCCTGCATAAGAATGACATCTGTTCTTGACCCTTGTACTTCTACCTCTCATGAGAATCATCATCACCAATTTCTAATGCATCAGTCTCATTTACAGGTAATTATATATTTCTAAGAATTGTTTTAACATTCATTCCAGTTTTGACTCCAGTGGGCCAAAATTTTGCTGTAGAATGTGTGTTTCACTTCCTCTTTGTATTGTGTTTGGGTGTGTGAGGGAAAGTTGGGGTAAAATTAACTTGAAAACAAGCACTATTTTTAAAAGTTTGTTTTTCAGAAATGAGATAAGGATTGTCACTTCTTAATTTCCCAGGCTTTCTAGGCTCTTTACTCTTGCTCTGCCTGAATATGACTTTCCTTCTGGGAGACAACTTGTCATCACTAATGGACAGAAATATTTTTCTTCACTGCTGAAGATAGTGATAAATTATTTCTTTCTTCCTTTTGTTGACATCGCCTACAGAAATAAAGCTAATTTTCTTTTCTGGTTATGTCCTGCTTATTGTTTCACCTCTTTTCCCACAGGTGAGTAAGGGAAAGTACTATTGCTCCATCTTCCCCATCCTTGGAAGCCCTAACCCACAGGTTCGAGTCAAATATACTGATGTTTCCCAAAAGGAATGGGAAAGGTCCTTAGGAATGTTTTCAGTGAGCAAGGTATTCGAAGAGGTCAGGTTATAGCCTTTCCTGTAAAAGGAAATTCTAAAAACACTTTAATTAAGATCTAATATTTTTAAATACGACCAATATAAGGCTGATGCTGTTCTGGGAAGAACTGACTTTAATTTTTTTTTTTTTTTTTTTTTTTTTACAGACAGGGGGCTCTACTGCATTAACTGTGTCTCAAACATAGTCTTTGCCCAAAGGAACTTTTTTTTTTTTTTTTTTTTTTTTAGATGAAAGGTCTTTTTCCTTTATAGAATACCTCAGATTTCCAAGTTCTATTGAATACACACTCGAGCAATGTTTTATCATTAGGCTGGATATACAGAGACCATCAATAACCATGTGAAACTGAAGTGTTTTTTACTTCTCTCCTAGAACTTTAGTTCTATCAGTCTTACCTAAGGATTTAGCGAATCCCTATTCAGTTGGTCATAAATATGTTCAAAACCTGAATCTGTACGTCTTCCCTGCCGGTTGGACCTTCATGCTAGAGATCCTCTGATTTAAATTACCCAAATTAAAAGAATTCATAAAAGCAAGCATCCAGCATTTTTCTAAATAAAAGCCTGAGTTCTTAAAGCAAGGTTGGGTATTTAAGTGGTTTATTTTTCTAATCTGCTTAAGAGGAAGCAAGTGTATTCATTTTTTTTTGTCAGTTACAGCTCTCGCCCATTTTGTTGCTACATTACATGGCAGTAGTGACTGCTCCTGTGATTAACATGAGTATTAATTCAATTCTTAATCTTTGCATGTTTGGTTGCATACCGCTGGCAGCTCACTGGATGATTATTTTGTGTGATGTTAGGAAATCATCGTCTCCTGACTATAAGACTCTGATGTTCTAGGCTGAAGTTCTGGACCTGTTTAAGTCCATGAGCTTCTGTTAATTTGAAGAAGACCAGAAAGCCCCAATACAGTTTTCTGCTCCTAGCTCTCTTGAGTCTTGTGTACTACTTGGCAAATCATGTCGCTTCCTATACCTCTGTTTCTCCATTTGTAAAAATGAAGAAAATCCTATTTATCTTCTCCTCTGAGCATTGTGAGATTTATAGGGATAAAATTAGATATGGGAACTAGATTGCATTTTTCCCTTCTAAAATATATTTTTTCTCTTGTCCCAAACAAATGATGATATATATGCTTGTATTCCTCGTGTAATCTGTCTATACAGGTTAGAGCCATTAGGTATTTTTTTTTCAAAGCCTGTTATCTGTGGTCCCTTATATGGTTATTTTTTTTCTAATGTCCTGAGACTGTCTTAATTATGTTCAAGTAAAGCATTATGAATTTCTATTATTTGAAACAATCTGACTGTACTAACACAGTAGCCTTTTACAACAACACACAGCATGGCTTTTACTTTTGTTCACCCTGATAATTATCACTCAAATCTCTTGATGTCTGGTCAACAGCAGGAATTGCCTTGTTCAATGTCTAAGCAAACATGAGGAGCATTATTGCCATGACATATTCTACAACTGTTATCAGAAAAGGAAAAGTTCATTTCTTTCTTCAAATGAGGCACCAGTGGGTGAAGAAGCAGAAGCAATTTCTTAATAACTGCCATCCATTCACTGATTAATTCCACAGTACAAGAATATAGGACTAAACATTCATTCTTGCAGTCTAATTCTAACTCTGCATGTAAACTTTGAACATGATTATTTCAGCTCCTATCTTCATTCTCCATTTTGTTGTATTGAATTCAATCATACAAATCAATCATCCTTTTAGAATCATAGAATCACAGAATCAGTAAGGGTGGAAGGGACCTCTGGAGGTCATCTAGTCCAACCCCACTGCTCAAGCAGGGTCACGTGGAGCATGTTAGACAGGGTTGCATCCAGGCAGGCTTTGAATGTCTCTGGAGAAAGAGACTCCACAGCCTCTCTGGGCAACCTGCTCCAGAGAGTGAGTGCTCTGTCACTCTCACAGTGAAGAAATTCTTCCTCACGTTCAGGCGGAACTTCCTGTGATTTGAATTTTAAATAGTTATCTGTGTAACTCTCAAATTCCTATGCAAAACTCACTACTTTCATTTGGTTTTCTCAAATACATTTCCTTTCAGGAACTTCCTCAGATCTCGTCTGTACAGAAGAATAAGCTAGTACAGGAACCTGAGATCAATCTCTAATGTGGAGTAAGTGTATGCAGTACAGCAGTGAGCAGGGCTGATGGAAATTATTTTAACTTGAGGCCTAAGACATCCTCTTCCTATGCAGAGAGGGAGGTATACTTACCCACCACAGAAGTACCAAAATGTAGATCTTCAGCATGGCTGAACTCCAGTTGCCCCTTGACTGCTGTGGAGGTAGGCAGATTTGCAGCAATTAAGTCTCCCAGTAAATTACAGTAACATTATTAAGAAGGAATTTTGGAGTATTGAAGAGAAACAACGAACTTTCTGGTCAATCTGAGAATGCTAAAAAGAAGCCATTCTAGATCCATAATATTTCAGTAAGAACTGGATTCCTGAGCATGATTAAATCAAACCTAATAATGGTGATGAGTCCATTGTAGAGATGGTAGCTAAAGGAAGGTAAACAGATTTTTTTGTACATGTTCCTCAGAGTCCTTTTCACTTATAACTCTGTTCTGTGTTGACTTAGCTTCATACAGTGACACTATCCCCCTCTTTTCCTTGGCATCTTACTACTGTTGGGTAATTAGGTATGATCTGAAATCATAACTGCAATATGAACCTGTCTACCATGTGTCATTACATCAGGCCCACTATCAGGAGTAGGATATAAATATTGCCACAAATCTTTCTGAAGATTAGATTTATAATGTCATTAGATTAACTTTGATCTGTGTGCAGCAAATATTTATGGTATTTGCATATGAAAGTTACACAGCTCTATCTTTCTATATAAATTTCAATATTTTTTCATTAATTTTTACAAGACATATTACGTATTGGTATTTGTAGTTCTGGTAGGCTTATATCTTGTGCACTGGAAAGGTCAAAGCTTTTTTACAGAGTAGAGCGCAGTCTTTTGGAAGCAACAGGTCACTAGTCAGGTCAGTGTTTTGGGGCTGTTTGGTTCTCTGTGGGCTTGCGACCATGGTGCATCTAGGCCCTTGGAGTGTGCAGATGCATACCTGTTTGGGAAAGGGAAGGAAGCTTCTGATGCCTCAGATCTACCCCATGGCCTGCCAGCTGAAGACCTGCCGTATTGTGTTTCCAGGGTGTTTGTGACTTCAGATAGTATTCAAGTTGCTGACTCATGCAGTTGATAATGATCATTTGCAGAGTAATTTCTAACCCCATCATAATGGTTTTCCTGATAGGCACTTCGATAAACTGCCTAGTCTTAATCTGTAGTGTGAATTTTACCAAAGCTGACAAAGCAGGAATGAGTGATCTTGCCATTACTGAATGTCTTGTATGATAACTGTAATTCTTTTTCCAGTCCGTCCAAAATTGCAGCTTTGATTTTTGTGAATATATATATATTATATATATGTAAATCAAGGTAACATAAGCTTTTGCATGTAAATGTAACATAAACTGTCTGTGCAATCCACCTCTTCGCTAAGACTGCCCTGAAAAACGCCAAGAGTTGAAAGGCCTGTTATGGTCTGCAACCAATAACTGCCATTTTATTAAATTTAGGAAGCCTACTAAATATCCTTGAGTACCATCTGTGGATACCTGTTAGCTCATTTCTTCCTTTCATTCAGCTGGGACCTTCCCTGCTGTTTTGGAGCATTTGCCCTCTTAGCTAGTACTGTTCCTAAGGAAATGCTAATTGAATGGTTTTCCTTTGTTGGGTTGTACTTATTTGCTGAAGCTAGTTCTGCATGTAGTCTCTTATGTTTTTCTCTTTCCTTATAAGATGCTCTGAAAAAAGAGTTTAAATAGTCCTTTAAATTAAAGAATTTTCCGTATGATAGCTTAGAAAAAGATGTGCCTTCCACAGGAAAGGCAAAAGAGAAAAAGGAACTAAGCTTAGGTTCTGTCATTGAAGAGGAATGTCTCACCTGAGCCATGTAGTGTGAAAACAGAAGGCATCTTGTTGGATCTCGCACTTCCTCTGTACTTCACTGGTGCAGGACTGGTGGCTGACTGTGAACAAATTAGTTTACTTAATTGCAAACATCAGAGTCTCTTCCAGGCCAAATGTGAGACGCTGGTATTCATCTTGGTGGAAGAGGAGATGGCCTATAATCCAGGCTTTTCCCGTTGATCTGAGCTCCCTAGCCTTGTCTTCCAGGGATTGTGCCAAAAGTGTCGGACAACTGCAGCTCTTTCATCCAGTTTGACTCTTGATCACTCAATGTTTACTGAATATCTCATGTAGTGAGTAGAGTCTAGCAGAGAAAAATAAATAGTAACTACTGAGCTATATTATTATGGCTGAGACACCCAGTGGTCTTCAGTGGAGTTTGTGAGTGAATGCTCTCTGCTGGTTGTATACTTTCTTGCATGCAGCATATAAAAATCTTTGGTAGCTTTGATTTCAATCACTTTCATCTATTCTAGATTTTTCCTTTTCAATTGACTTGATCTGAAAACACTTGGGACAATTTTAACTAACACATTTTAATGGAAAACTGAGAAAGAAAAAAATCTACTTTTTTATGATCTTTAAATATCTGAAAATTTTATCATAAACTTTATTTGCCATCAGTTAGTACATAACAATGTTCTTTCTTTTTGAACATACCTATCATGTTTATCTCCTATTGTAATGATTTGTGAAAGCTTGAAATCTTACAAAGGAAGTGAAGGCAAAGTAATAATTAGGCAAAAAAATCCTATAACATAACACAGTTCATTTTAATTGCTCCCTATGTCAAAGACAGACCAATTTTAAATCTGCTACTTGCTCTGTTTATTCATGAAGTTATTATAATAGAAGAAAAAAATCACTGAGTTTTAGTGAAATATAGTCCGTGTGAACCAGGGGAGTTCTAGATGACATAAGCCCAGGTTCATATGATGTCAAGTCTGAATTAAGGTGCTCTGGGAATGAGGTAAAACTGTTTAAGAGAGTTGATTACTTCACCTGATTTAATTTTTTAAAGAAGATAAGATTTTCCATGATACGAAATTTGTAAAATTTAAGAAATAGTTTGTGAAGGACCAGAGGATGGATATATATTGCTATGGAAAGAGGAAGAAGCTTGGAAAGATTTTGGTAGTATGCATGCGTCAATTCCTTTAACCAAGGTTAAAATAAACTGTATTTGAAGGAGGAAGACTAGGGTGATCTTATGTTCTTATTAAGAAGGCTTGCCTTGAAGAAGATAGGAACAAAGCCAGCTGAAGCAAGGGAGAGACCAGGATAGGTTTTATGTAAAAGACTGACTGTATGTTTGTGACTCTTATTTTGCATTTTTTGCTTTGCCAAAGGTTAAACCAGCTCAGCTGTCCACCTGCTGAGGAAGTCAAAGAACTTGAAAGGAACTTGTAAAAGATGATGGAGACCGTTGGTCAGGTAAGCAAGAAACTTGTAAAAGATGATGGAGACTGTTGGTCAGGTAAGTAAGAAATTAAGTTGCTTCCTATAGCCTGTTGCACTTGGTATCTTTGCTTGTAACCCAACTGAGACCGAAAGCAAAATGCTAAGATCAGTAGAAAATTCACTAAGTGAGAGAAGTCAAATGGAAATATAATCATAAGATATTGTGCCCTGTAGCGTATCCTTTGGATTTTGAGAGTTTTGTTCCAGGTTTTGGGAATGGGTTTACCAAAATGAATTACATCTCATGGACTAGGTTTCTGTAAGCTGTATTCACCATAGCGACTCACAGAAGATAGTGTCCTGTTGCACTGCTTTACAGAAAACTGCTCATACAGACATTAACATACTGGATGCTCATTTAGCAGCAGCAAAAGTCAGAGTTAACTATGGTCAAACTGATTGAAGGGATGAGGGCTTCTTGTGACAGTTGTTGAACAAGCAATAGAGAAAGTACTGCAGTTCTGATGCTTGTCAGGAAGTAGGAAAAGCTGAAACCCTTAATAAGGGATAATCAAAATATTTGAATTTATAAACAAATGACTAGATTTTTTTCAGAATGTTTGTAGCTTTTCCAGTTTTATTTTCTGAACTAACATTTCACTGTTAGCTGAAGAGTGTGCATTATTGAATAGCTTTATAATTGCCTTTCAGCATGAAAGATTTAGGTAAACACCACTTTTCTCAATATAAATATCATTCTCGTTGCATATTATGAGTGTCTCACACAACCTTCAGTGCTTGCCCATTACAAAACATCTGTAATGTCTCTATTGCTGTCATACTTGTACATAGAAATTTAGGTACAGAGACGCTAAAGCACCAAAAGCGATGTAGACATCTGCTGTCCATGAGTACCCAGAGACTTAGGTTTTTAAGTGCGAACTCTGGATAAATTACTATCAAGAGCTTTCTACAGTCTTTAACAAGTCAATCAGTTGTGAGGAGAAAAAAGTACAACTTGCGAGACCCTTTGTTTGAGGTTGGTTCTCTGATTAGGTTGTATGTCTTAGCTTGACACAGATAATTATTCAATCTTAATGGTGTTGCCAGTATAGAAAGAGGTATTCAGAAAAATATGTATTCAAGTTTGTAAAGAAAATGGTCTGTTCCACTGACAAGCATGACTGCAGAATTGAGAAATTAAGATATTCTTGGGAACTAAAGGAAAATGCTACATTGTATAAGCCTTAAAAGTGTAAAATAGAGGTCCTGGCAATTATTCTCATCTGGTTTATTTTTAAACTCTCTCCTTCAAAGAAGAAAAGCAGAAATATACTGAATGTGTGGCAATATTCAGCCAGCAGGTTCTGAAGGTATTCAACAAGGTTGAGCTTATTACTATAATGTA
Organism: Rhea americana; assembly: GCF_003343005.1. Classification (NCBI taxonomy): domain Eukaryota; kingdom Metazoa; phylum Chordata; class Aves; order Rheiformes; family Rheidae; genus Rhea; species Rhea americana. Next base: position 2,082,650 of record NW_028185483.1, read on the forward strand.
GAAAGGTCATTGTATCATCAGAATTTTGAGACCTTGTGGGCAGAATTTTTTGCCCCATCAGTTTTACTTAATTGTTTTATATTCTGGACAACTGATAACAACCAATTAAAATTTTGTTAGACAATGCTAACGAGTGTACAATCTTTCCATTAACAGGATGCAAATAGGTGACGATAGCTGTTAGCTTTTAGTTTTATTTCTTGTAACCCATAGCTAGTCAAAAATTATATTCTAAGCTAAAATTCTATTTTTATTTTTGATATGATGCTCTGGAAGAGCACAAAGATCCCTGCGTTTAGTTTTTTAATTTGATTTTTTGGGAAGTGGTTTAGTGCTTTCATAAATCTCAGCCTACAGGAATGGGGTTCACAAATGACTATTTGTCAATAAAATATTTGATCTCTTCAGTCCCAAATGAAATCTTAAGACACAGAAAAGTTTGTTGTCATACTGGACAAATAGCTTTCTCTGTGCAACTGCAAACAGCCTTAATGTAAGTGAAACTTCAGAATATGAACAATAGTAATAAACAGCATGTAGGCAACTTCAGGAGGAGGGGAGAAAGGTTTTTCTATTACAAGGAGCTGGTGTAGCCACCTTGTTGCTGAAATAAGAGCCTGTAGAAGGTGCTGTCAATCAGTGAAATACACTCAAAAATTTGTGATGATTGTCAAAGGATACGGACAAAGAAAGAACAGGAAGAGCTGACACAAATCTGAATTTTAATCTTACAGATACAGATATTTACAGAAGACTTTCATGTGCACTTATTGCATTATATTTCTAACAAACACCTGAAATTCTGATTTACACTGGCTGCTGAAAATACTATTGGCAAATGCTGCTTAAGATCACTTTTGCCATTTATATAAATACAAAACAATTTCAGTGAGTTTTTGTGTAGTCTCATATCTTATTGGCTTCGGTAGTTCATATTTTACTAAGTAAAGGCCTAGAACAGTCATGTCTTAAAAAGCTTTATCTGTTTCTAAAATGGTAGTACACTGATGCATAGCTCACCCAAGCACTAAATTTGTGAATCTGTCAGCTTAGACAGAAAGCTCAGGACCTTTGCATATTTTCTGAAGGACTCCACAAGAATATCCAAAGCCTTAGATCTATTTTGTTGCTAGTCTAAGTATTTTCATTCCCATCATTGTTTCTCACTCCCTGTGGATTCTCATATGGTATGAATTAGTAGCGCACTATTGTTTTCAGTGCTTTTACCGAGCAACTTCTGCTTAGAATCTGCCCCTTGATGTTTTCTTTGTTTAGACATTTTTAGTTTTGTTGGCTAAGTTCTGATAAAATTTGGCTGCTATGCTGTTATTGCATGCCATTTATTATTATATGATCTGGTAAGCTGAATCTTTGACAAACATACTGAAAATAAAAAGTCAATACAGGAAAATTAGGGAGGGGAAGGAAAGCATGCTCTACTAATCATTCGAATAGGTACACTTATTCTTAAATGTTGTAAAATCTCACTCTTTAAAGTTAAACCTGGGATGTTTTTCAGAATTCTTTGAAGTTCAATTCTACTGATATCAAATGATCTGTACCCTCCTAGCTGTACAGTGGGATTCTTGAGCTTAACTTGTGTTCAGTATGTACAATATTGTATCAACATACGTGAAGATTTTAAGAAGACTGTGCTGTTCGTGATTTCTCTTTTACTGGTTTGTGTATGCAGCACAATTGCACCTAGTTTCATGAAGATTTTGTATAGTTTTAATTATACTGTTTTCTGTGCATAGCTCAGAGAGGATGCCTGCCTTTTATGAAGGTAAGGAAAAGAAGCCTTTTACCTTTGATAAGACTGAACATTCCCATATATGATGCACAGTTAAGAGTATAGAAGAAAAAAACTTCAGCAGCTGACTTTGCACAGAGCAGCTTAAGTGAATGCACTGTTATAAAATGAAGGAGAAAGAAACATATTTTAAAGACTGGAGAAAGCAACAAACTATGAATGTTTCACAGTGGCCTTCTCTTTTCCAAGATCTTGTCTGTGGCAAAGGTGGGCCCTAATTTTCTTCATAGTTTATGTTTTAGTATATGCATCATCTTGTCTGAATGACAGCTGAAGGAACAACGAACTGGTCTATATTGATGGACCAGTTTTAGTCTACTAAGAGGAAGAAAGTTATTTGCAGGATGTGAGCTAATTGTCTGGCTCATTGTAGCTCTGAACACATGGGCCATTTTTTGGTTTTCTAGGCTGGAGGTCCAGACATTATTGGAATATGGAGTTGCTTACGTGCACAGTACAATGTACTGAGAAATCAAAGATGAAGAACTGAGAATCACAAAGAATTTGTTAAATTCTGAGACCTCAGTGTACAGTTGCAGTATCATCTTTCCACTGACATTCCCACTGAGGTTTACTAGTGGAGTTTCTACCTGCATTCATATTTTATCATATACAAATATTCCAGACACCTGTAATTTTGGAGGAAAAGAAACCTATCTGTAATAACAAGTTTGCCCTGGGGCACCAAGTATTTGGCAGTTAAATAGCTGGGAAGTTTATCTCTTAGCAGGTTTTATTCTCTATTTGCTATGAATTCTGTGCCAAAGATAAAGTGCTGAGGGCTTCATTCTTCACCCTTTCTTAAGAAAGGATATTGTAAAATGGGAAAAGAGAGACACCCTATTTTGTATATAGTAACTACTGAACTAGTTTACAGGTGAATTGTAATAAACTGGTAGCTGAAGTGAATCTTCCTGCACGGATCAAGCTGGAAATCTGGCCTAGTATAGAATATTTCTCAGGAATGTCCCTATTGGTCTCACTTCTCTGGCACTTGGGTGGTAATAGATTCTACTTGTCTAGCATAAACATATTTTCTTTTAATAAGGCAATTCTGGTTTAATTCTAGAGAAAAGCAGTCATGCAGGCAGGAATATAAATCTGGAATGACTGCAGTACACACGTTTCAGCTACTCCAGATTTACATTAGCTTGAGAAGAGTCTGTTCTAGGACATCTGCTCTTGAGCCTGGAATATCTCGGTGCACAGAACATTAGTCAAATGTGACGGTGAGAATACTAGAGTTGTGATTTATGATCTTTCAGCTCTGTTGGGAATGGCATTTCATAATTGTAGGTAGGCTGATGGGATGCATACTTTAGGAAAACAGATTGTGTTTCCCTGCTGGTATGAAATCCTCCTGCTGCTGATCTGAAAGATACCAGGACAGGAGAGTAAAAAACAGAAAGTATTTTCCTGATAGTCGGTAGTTCTTCTTTGTCTGCCTCCAGTACCAGTCCTGAGGCAGCTTACCTTCAGTGCCCCTCAGCTGCTCACCACGTCGTCCTCCAGGCTTTGTCTCAGAGGCCATTACAAGAAGGCTGGCCCACAGTCTCTCGAGAAGACGTTATTTTCTCTGGAACTTCCCAATACAGAGCTGAGAGGAAGAGCAAATTCTGCCAACTCTAGCCACATTCATTAGTTTCATACGTATGCTCACCATCTCTTTTTGCTACCTGTCCTTGTTAACTTGTTAACAGTGATTTCTTTTGTTACCTTCTCCTCCTTCCTCTCCTCAGTTTAAGATGGATTTTTTTTTTTTTTTTTTTTTGCAATGACTGAAATTCTACAACTTTTTGCAGCTGTTAAAGATGTCAAGTTAGTTATGTCAGGAGACTGCTGCACAGGTGATGAGAGTTTGACAGGATAGACTTCCCAATAGGATACTCTAATGTCTTTTTTCTATATGTGTAGTGTGTCTCTGAGAAAAGGGAGGAAAGAAAAAAAGCCTCCTTGAAACTCTCTGAAATTTTCTGAAAGTTAGCATTTCACAAAAAAGTGTGAAATCCAGTTACTTCTAGGATTTTCCTGAGGTTTTATGGGGAGGATTTCCTAGCTTTTTCATTAGAAAATGAGACTTCTTTTCACAAGCCTTCCAGCAGACTCATCAGCCTTGTGACTTATATTTAAAGTTGTGGCCCAACAATGCATACAGATCACTAAAGAAAAATATATAGTCCTAAATATATTGGAACAGCATGCTACATTACTTCATATGATGTTTAGAGAGAGTTCTGTTGGCTATAAATCAGTAGTCTCAAACTCTGTGAGTATTCATTATAAAGTTCTCTCTCTGATCTGGAATGATACAGTCCTGCCCCCTCCCCCCCAGTACATTATGGTGGGGTTGTAAAATGATGCATTTTATTTATAGCCAGCTGCTGCACACCTTTACATTTTATCAGTTACTTACAATAAGAAAAATCAGAATGAGAGAAAGTAAATGAGGTAGCTTGTACACAAGCAGAATAAATCATGAGATCTTACATTGTCAACCCTGTACAATCAAAAATCAGGAGGAAAATCATGAAGCTGATTTCAGAAGTAGGGAACGTGTCTTAAAACAAGGGCTCTTTTCTTCTTGTTTTTCTTTTGGGAGAGAGGGTGGTGGAGAAGAGAGTTCTTAGGTGGGGGTTCTAGCATACCATTCATTTTTATCTCCAAACTCCCTACAAAGGCAAATTCCATAGCAGGAGCTGGAACAGAAGCTGAACTTGCCACTCTGAGTATACCTGTGGAGGTGCTTGTTTCTTGTCATGGACTACAGAGGGAAACAACTGAGACTTGCTTTGTAAAATTAGAAGTAGGCTGCTTGAATAATACATATAATTAGTTTGGTGACAGCTTAGAATCATACGGAATCTCTTGACTCCAGGTCCAGATCCATAGAAAACTCTGTATTATGATGACGATGATGTTAATACTAAAACTATGGTACATAACTAAAGAATAAAGAATGTTGATAATTTAAACAAGGGAGGTGATCTCAGGCTTAGAAAGTCCCTTAACTGTTGGCTACCAAAACTGGGAGAATATATTCTCTACATATTTTAATTTTATAATTTTCCCTGATTATCTGTTATGGGGACCAGCAGCAGTGCGAGCTGGATGGACTTTGTCTGAAAGAGCATGAAAGTTTTTTGATTTTTATGAAGTAGTAATATGGTTAGTAGACTGAAGGGACTCATCAGAGCATGTGGTCAAGAACTAGTACTGTATAGCAAAAATTGGAGAGAGTAATCATAGTGACCCAGCTACACTGAAATCTGGATTTCAGTCTGTGGATGGGGATATTGTGTTACATACAGACACTTTCTGAAATGCCTGTTAAGGTTCTTTAATGCAATAGAAGGTAAAAGTTTTGATGGCTTGTGAAATTTTAGATAATTGGTGCCATTAAAACTGTTAGTGCCATGAACTACATCTTCTACTTATTTCAAAATTTTCTTGAAAGTGATGGAATTACATTAATAAAGCAGCTACTGTAAATGCATAGGAATAACTTTCCTCTTCAAGAGTTTTTTTTACATTCAGTATTATGATTCTGTAATTCACATGCCAATTCTATAAATCGATAGTACAGTTCATAAATATGCGCTTGAGATAATATTCATTCATGGTCTGATATATGACATTGTTTCAATTTTCGCATGTATGTATATTAAAAATAATACCCCAAATGCAGGTGAAATAGCCTTATAAAAGGTGTACCACTTTTAAAAGGCACATACATGCCATTTTAGAACTCTTACAGTGAATGCTGTGGACTTTTGTGCAGAATTGCGCATACACAAGATGAAATTATTTTTATGAACTTATTAGGGCTTAGTCTCATCTGGTTCAAAGTGTGTATTAGTAGTAATCCTACATGAATCAATGGTGTAACTCTGGAGTTATACTGACAGAACATCAAAACACCATATCAAGTGAAATAGCCTGTAGTCTAGTTGTTATGGCTGGTGTAAATGAGACCAGTATCAGGCCCATGCTCTACGTGTTCCAGAACCACTAAGACATGTAATGGTGATGGACTGAGTTCTTATCTTGCTATTTTAGTGTACTTTAGTTCTGAGACAAAAATCAACCATCACTTTCCTCATCATGAGGAAAGTCAAACCCATTGTATGCACCGTCACAGGATTATTGTAATGAAAACTCAGAGGGCTTGTTTCTGCTTCGCAGTGGGTTTGTAAACTGACTTGTAATTTGTGCAGATAACGAAACTGAGGCATGAGGACAAACCAGATTTGATATCACTATAATGACGCTGTACTGTCCTCTTGGAAGATTTGTTATCTCTGAAAGTCCCTTTAGCAGTATTTTCTGCTTGTAGGAGAAAATATTACATATTACAGGGTGTCCTGTGGCTTTCAGCTTTTATGTAAGAATAATCCAAGATGTTTGCCAGAAAAAGCCTCATTTTGCCTCTTTGGAGGACCCTCTGGCTGACAGTCTTTGTCTGCAGATGGGACAGTTTCCATATACAGACTGTGTTTCTGGAATTTGCTGCTTTACCTACCTGGCAAAATTGAAGATTGTAGCACTTGAGGTGATTCTGGAGTCTGCTGTTTCATTTAAGTTTTTTATTTTATTTAGTGGCCTTGGATGTTTGTGAAAGCAATTTTTATGTGCTGAGAGTTTTTGAGTTTCATTACCTCACAGGGTCTCAATTTAATTTATTTGAACACTTTTGGTATTATACTATAAATCCTTACCTCAGCCCTGATGGTAGTGGAGACACTTAGCCCTCTGCATCTCATGTCGTATTACTTTCCAGGGACATGAATCTGTGCTAAACTAAATAGGAAGACATGCCTACATTTTGCTGTGGAACAGGCATGAAGCCAAATGCGGTGAAACATGCTCTCCCTGGCTTTTCACAGGCCCTAGGTTAGGACTGTTAACTGTTGGGAAAACAGAAATACTGTCACAGGGAATGACAATCAGGTGCCATGGAGAAGGCTGGTAAATCTGTACTTGGACCTAGTGTTTTTTGGCATAGTTCAGTCTGATTCTGACTGAAGAACTGTATTGAGTGATCTTGCCTGTTACACACATATGACTTCAGACCTGCTGCAGCCTGGATCTTTTTACATAGAAGCTTTTGGGTTCCATTTTAAATATAGCACAATCTGCAGTGAAATTGAGACTTGGAGAAACATTGTTGAACCTCACTGGAAGTAAGTTACAGGGCTACGGTAGAAGTGATGATGCCTTTTTCTTCCTAGTTCTGTTAGGAACAGTCATTCAGGATATGGGAAGCTGAGGTTCAGTGTCTTCTCTCTTTGAGAGGTGGAAGGCTTTTTAAAAATCCTCTCTATGTGGGTAAAAAGCTAAATTTGGATGAACAGCAACCTATTAAGCAAAACACATGATTCTGCTGTCTCTTCCAACAGTGATGTAAATCTAGTTCTTCATTGCCCTTATTTTTTCTGTCAGAATCTCTAACGAAAATCCCATGTGAATCCATGGGTAATTAGCATGGCATTTTTCAGCAATCTTGGGGAGAAAAATACCTTTTTCTATTTCATACTTTGTTTGCTCTGTTTTTCAGGAGAAAGTCACTTACCAAAGCAGTTGCATATTTGTATACTTGGTTGCAGTTTTTCTTTATTTCCCCATAGTACAAACTCTAGAGACATATTCTCTTTAAAGATGTGGATTTGCATTAACTACAAAACAGGAAATAGGCAGGGGAATGCAAACAATAGCAATATTGCAATAGCAATAAGGTTTTGGATCAAAATTGGACATGGTTGACTGGACTAGAAGAAACTGCTCTGCACACATAAACAGCTGGCTGTGGTTTCTAACAGGTGAATCTCTTTCACAACAGGAAGCCCCTGTGTATAAGCAATGATTAGAGGAAGTAATTCAAATTATTAGAGCTGATCCAGCAGTTTAGTCCATACTCCAGTTTACAGTTGCATGCTTTTATTCTCAGCTGTATTTGCATGAGAAGCAGAGTTTGGAGGCAGTATGAAGACTCCCATTTCTAACTCATCCTCAGAGTCATTCTTTCTCCCCATAGCTACTACCTAAACAGAGACTTCTGTCTGCTGAACTTACTGTACAGTTGGCAAAGCCACTATGTTCCTTAGCTTTCCCCTCCCTGGAAAGAAATGAAGTCTGTTCAGAGAAAATGCCATACTTTCTATTCTGGATAGCAGCAATAGATCTAAGATCTCATAACTATGATGGAGTGAATGAGTGGAGGTCTGTGAATGGGCATGTATCCTGCTGTACAATGAGTGACTGATTGTCCTTTCTCTACTGGTTCAGAAGGAGCCTTCAGGCTGATTGGAACTGCTACCAATATTTGGCACAAGCACAAAGGATTCTCCTTCTCAAGGGTAATTTTGGGCCATCTGTAACAGTAACAATCACCTCTCTTAAAGATGTCAAAATACAGTCTGTGAAATGCGCTGCTGTACAGACCTGCAACAGCACCAACAGGACTGGTGATCCTCTGGAAGTATATGAACTTGAGCCCAACACTGCATTTAGAATGTCTCCTAAACAAAGAAACCTGACTAATCCATGTATTGAGGCTGCCTGTGGCAGGAAATTAGGGTCTTTAATTTTCAGAATGAACTACAGCCTTATATGATCCACTGTGGATAATAAAGAAACAAAGCATTTTTCTTCCTGGTAGGCCTCTAATTATTCTAATTGGAAGGGGAAGAGGCTGTTGAGAAGGATAACATAAACACCTGAGAGTGCACTTAAACGCAAGTAGCACTGAAAAGATGCCAACTCCTTCTCAAGTGTGTACTTGTTGTTCTCTGAATAAAGGTTAGCCTTGACATTTGCATAGCAAAAGGTTCAGAGTGAGTGCCAACACCAGAATGAAATACATTTAATTAAAGACAAAAGCAAAGGTAAATGATACTCATTTCTTTTTGCTTGATTAGGAGCTTTTTGGTTTGGGATTAGGTGAATAGAACAGTGTTGGTTGTTCAGCTCACAAGGGCATTACAGAAGGGCGGGAGCAGAGCCTTTGGACACTCCAAATAATAGCTGGATCTCCCCAACTTGGCATCTGGGTTGTAATTCATATCTTGGAGATAGGTGCGTCCTCATGATAGCACTTCAAGAATGAAAAGGTGTTTGCTTGAATGGTTCATGTTCACTCTAAAAATAGAGCCATGCAGGAAGTCTTAAGAAAATTAATTCCTTAAGAATTAATTCCTATAATTAAAGGGATAGTTTAAATTGAATGATGCTAGTAAAAACTTGCCTTACTATTAAGCCTGGATATACTAGTGAGTGGCTTTGATTTGCTGCCAGTCCCCACCCTGCCCTCCCTACCAGAAATGCTTAATGTCCTCTTTCCCATTTCTATTGTTCTTAATATCATTGCATATGAGAAAATGTTCAAAAACTAACACTCATGAGAGAGTGGCAACAGTGAAGATTGATAAAAGAGTATATGTATTAATAGCAGCTAATAAAGATGTCTTAAAATTCCCATTGATTCTTGCTAATGGTCATCATTTGACCAGGACTTAAATACAGGAAATTAACTTGCCTTTAAATATTAGGCTTTCAGAACCTAATATTTTTATATAACTATGAGCAAACTATAGAACTTGATAGAACACTTCTGAAATTCAGCCTTTACAGAATTTGGCTAGGAAAGTCACCATATTCCATTTTTAAGGTTGTTTGATTAATTCTTTTTTCCATAATGATTAGAGCCTTTTATGCTTCTAATCTTGCACTGTGTCCTCAAGTGCACAGTACAGGTAAGGTCTCATAGAAATTCAGTATCTGTTACCTCAAATCTTGTAATCAGTGAGGTCTATAAGCTAGAGTAAAAATGACTTTAAAGGATGTGGAAGTCAGCATAAATATTTTTCTGGTCTTTAAGGGTAAAGAGATACGCCTGTGTGAATATCCTATGAAATCAATACTGCTTTAGCACTTTAAGAGGTTCATTTTGACCAAGCTCATGAAAACTTTTGACAAAGACTTCAGAAAATTTCACAGAACAGTTGCAAAGCATATTGGGGTTAAACAGGGACAGTTTTGACTCTTGTTTTGAGGCAGGGATCTGTTAAAAGTACCAAGAAATTCAGATATGTTGATTCCTTGCTCGTTGTTGATATTAAAATGGAGGAATGAAGACTAAACTGTTCTAATTTGAGAAAGACTTGGTTAAGGCTTCTATCAGTTCCTGCTGAGCTAAATGTTGTCAAAACTCTACAGCAACTAATACTAATCCAGGAGACTATGATCTCTGCCTGGTATCGTGTCCCTTATCTCTGACCTAAGAATATCTTTCAGTGGCATTCGTGCAAAAGGTCTATTGTACTGTCTTCTTATCTGTCTTAAATGCATTTGAACATGGCTTCATTTTCTTTCTGTTTAACAAATAGATAAAACAAGGCCAGTGCCCTATGTGACACGCATCACCGTAGCTCTGCAGGGGCTTGGCGGAGCTGGTCAATAAAAAGGGAATGAATCCTATAGTCATACATTTTGTTTTTCTCCTACAGAAAAATATGGAACAAAATCTCCTTTTATATGAAGCTGAGAGAAAGAAAAAGATAATTCCTTGCAGATCTATAAGGAGCTAGTTGCAGCTGCTGACTTCACCGGTCAGAGTTTAAGGGCTCATTCACTGTTGTAGATGAACTTCTGCTTGTATGTTCTTTAAGGGCGTGTGAACTACATTAATATTTGCACTTGTTTCAATTTCTGTAGGCACGAGAGAAAGCTTGCCAAGTTCAGCTGGACTGCAGACTTTGCTCTTGTCATCTTGCAGTGTTGTCTGGGAAGCCTCTGGGGGGTTAACACATCATTTAGAGATAAAAGTTCATAATGTTTTGTTTCAAAATCTGTGGAAAAAAATAAGTAAAGAACAGGGAGGGGAAATTCTGATATGATTTTAACCCATCGAATTTTGATTTATGAAATATATTAAGTTGAGCAACTACATTACTGATATAAAAGTCTTGCAATTTGTGCAAAAGACAGCAACCTGTCTTACATTGTATTGTGTGCCAGTGATGCATAGCAGTATCTCTCCAAGTACTTCATTTTTTATTCATCATATCTGTCAGTAAAAGTCAAATAGCAGCTTACCTATTAACCTTCATAGAGAAGTCTACTAATAGAGATATGTATGTGGGTAGATGAATACACAGCTAATTTTCAGGGCTTTTTCTTAATGCTCTAGAAGTTCTACCAACCTTTTGAGTTCTTCAGCATGAATCGACTGTCTGCATGCATACAAAATCTCTTTTCTGCTTCAAGAAACACAGATCTTTGATCTCCTCTATTTTTAAAAACAGTGACCCTGTTTCTAAGTTTATTTTGCAAATGGTCATAATTGCTACCAGTTATCACAAGGAAAGGCCAAAAGAGAGGCTGAGATTTTTGGCCGTCAGCCATTAGATGAGTCCCTAGTAATGCTGCAGATATCAAAAATGGTGTTTTTGTGTGAACTCTTTGTGTTATAATCTTCCTCTAATAGAAATAGATCTTGGGTATGTAACTGCACTGTTAATATATTTGGAAAAAAAGCCTTTTCTTGTGCCAGTGAGATTTTTCCTTCCGTTTGCAAAGGGGAGTTGTAACTCCAACTATTTTTAATATTGAATATGTCTTTTCATACAGGACCTCTTATGTATTAACATGTACAGCTTCATCATATTTGAAGGGAATAGAAAGAAAGAAATGTTTTTGGTAATTCTTAACCTATGTAAACTACAAGGACATTTTGCTAAAGTCGCTAGTTATTCTTTTATGAGATCCTTAACCAAGCAGTGGCAACTTGAACCTTGCCATTTGTTTTAAAGGCAGCTTTTCCTGTTGAGGAATATTTTGCATCAGAAAAAAATGCATCATTAATACTTGAAGAATGGCTGATGTACAGAACAGGGAGAGCAGAGCTATACAACATGGAAATGGTCATATTGTGCAAGATGAGTGAATCTCAAAGCTTAGTAGTGAGCTAGGACAAAAGAATAGATGAGAAATGAATAAAAGAAATCTATTGTAACATGGCTGGATCAGAGTTGGCGCAGGATAATTATAACTTGGTACTGGTATGAGCTGACTACAGCACACTAGTCCTTTCATAACTTTGTCTATACATCTTGGAGTTGTTTTTACCGCAGCATGTTTTGAGAATGACTGAAGGTAACTTCTTTTCTGCTCCGTTCTGCTCCAAGTAAATGCTTACACAGAGCCCATCACTATGGTAAATGAGTGTCCATCACTTGTAAGTTTATAATGTGGGTGTAGATGCTGTAAAAAAAAAAAAAAAAAAAAACTGCACAAAACTTCACTGAAGTATCATTGGGAGGTGATAAATTGGATCTTACATTTACAAATTGAGTCAGATGTGAATCAGCAACCTAGACTACTGTTATTTTATTCTATTAACACTTACAGATCTGCAGCTGAGATTACAGTACCAGAAGGATAGGTATATGGGGTAAGAATGTTTCTGTGCTCAAAGAAAATACTGACTAAGGAAGGAGTAGAAGAGGAAATGGAGATGTAGAAACTACTAGAGACTGTAAGGTTTTACGTTGTCTTGCTGTGTGCCTCAAGTACTCTTTGATAACAAAGACCACAGGTGATGAAATTCAGTATGTTCTTTTCACTCTTAGAAGAAATTTGAATGTCTTCCAGTAAATTTTGTAGATAAAATATGCTCGAATGCATGATATGTGTATAGTTTGGAGAAGGTAAATGGCATACTAATGAGGAAATGGATTTTTCTTAAAGTAATTATGTTATAGGCAAACCTTGTTTCATTGAAAGTCTAGATATGCCTAGATAAATCAAGGTGTAACTGATAAACTTAATACCAATTTATGTATTTAGATGTACGGAGATGGCCTGACTGACTGTTTGTCTGTGGGGGCCTTGCAGAGGAAACCATAGAGATCAATTTGGCTGACCAAAATCCTGAAAAGTAAGGGAGCTATTTAGGTCAGTCAACAGAAGTGGCATAAGAAATTACGTCTTTACATCATTATATCTCTAGCAACAATGTATCAGGCTTAGGTTTCCTTTTAGTATTACAAAATAATGGGAATTCTGTCACTTGGGGCCTTATCAAGGAATGGAGAGGATGTAAAGCGCAATCACTCGATTAGTTTCTCTCTTTATTTTTTAATAAACTTGTGGTCTTGGGACCCATTGCGAAGGTCACTGAACTCAAAAGAATCTCACTGAACTGGGAGCAGGCCACTCAAACATTATTTTAATGCTTTACATTCTTTTTCCTGTGTACTTAAAAATTGCCATTTCATTCTGGCTCCTAACTGGTTGCTTCACCGAGGCATGCTACATCTCATCTACAAATTGAAATCTGGCGGTTGAATTTGTACAGTGCTTTTAAGGATCAGGCCTTAAATCAGTATGCATTCAGCACACTCTCACACTGCTGGCTGGCTCGAAGAAGCAGTATATGGCACGCTTACTCTGCAGCTGTTTGCTGTTTACTGACAGCAGATTCACAGCACAGCTTTCCATGGTGGGACTTTTTCTCCTTTTGTAGATGACTCAATTCATCCTTTAAAAAGGGTAAGACCGATTACGATAGGGTTCAGGACAAATTGTCTTGAAACAGCTCCTATTTTTTCAGTGACAGCAGGAATCAGTTAAAATGAACAATTCTGTTTTCCCCATACATATCTGGGTAATCCGTCACATGGTGCCTAATCCACTACCTTGAATGAAGAAAGCTTCAGCTCTTTACCTCAATGGTGAATTAATTAAATTTCTGTATGTATGAATATAAAATGGCATGTGAGCGGATATATGTTTAATATAGATGATATCACTTTATATATATAAATGTATTTTAATATATATACAAACTATATATATAATATATAATAATGCAATATAGATAATATCATTTGTACACTCCTTATTTAGCAAAATCATTATGGTATGGTATGGTATGTATAGAGTGTCTACTTACGGCCTTAAGTGTGACCCCAAGGAACCTCTTCATCATGGTGGCAATCAGAAATAATGCCTTATTAAAATGATTGTGCTGGTAAGAGGTTCTGTGAATGCTTGTGATGGTCATGAAATAAATCTTGTGTGCCACATTTTCTTAAATCCTCAAGGTGATGTATACACATTGCAGACAAAAGAAATGCGAATAGTTTAGACCAGATCACAATGATAGTGGGAACAAGGCACGATAGCTCTCATTGCATCAGCAAAGTATCTGAGTGACCATTGTTTTAATATTATACAGGTGCTGGAAGGGAAGTAAAAGTAAACCTAATGGCAAGAGTGTGAGTTCCAGGTCCCCTAGGCAGACAGCTAATGGGACGGGCACTAGCCCTCACGCAAGGCAAGCAGCATGCATGCAGTGGGCATTTGGGCGAGGGCAGGTGGAAGGTAGGAGAGGGGGATGCAGTAGCATTCAGAAGTGCACTGCCCTCATCCAGCACAGTGCTCCCCTCTGGTGAATGCATTTTTCTGACAGGCTAATGATGGGAACAGAAGGTAAGGTTCTCTTATAGATGATCTTTCTCAATTCTTACTGGAGTAGCAGGAACTCCTATTTAACTTTCATCACCTACATAAAAAACATACAGAAGCCAAAACCCCGACATTGTTACCTTAACCCCGTTGTAAGCATTTTTTGAGGGATGGAAGGGGAATTGTAGGTCAGGGTAACAGAGAGATTAAAGAGGAAAAATGTACAGCTGATGCTGGCAGTCTTTTCTCTTTTAGAATGTAATTAAACAAAACAGGAAACATGCATTCCTATGGAAACTCACTATGGGAATGCAGCTGTTCTTAAACACTATCATATATGTGTGTTTCAACATACAGAATCAGACTGTCAAAGCAACGTGAAGTTTACTACTACTCTGACATTTTCAGAAATCACACACACAGCTTGGATATTATTTCAAATGACTGGCAAAAATTGCAGTTTTCTTTTTTTAAGTAACGTCTTGATGTTTTAAATTCACATGTGCCTTTCTGAATCCATATTCTTAATTATGGCTTGAATAATTAAAACACTACTATTACTTAAAAGTTGCATAAATGCATGCACGGGCTTTTTCATACATACTAATGATATGTTGGAAGGTATGATAAGCCTGTGTTTTACTGATGCACACCTTTATATATGTGTAATTCCAGTGTATACATCAAAGTCAGGAATTCTGTTCTTGTCACTCCAGCTGATACAAACCTGGGGCACTTCCAAAAGGAGATCAGGGCCCCTGAGCCAGTTTTGAAAAATCCCTAAATGCCACATGTTCTGAGAAATTTTCTTCTGAAATAAACAGTCCAGAGCTTCTTTTTTTGTCCCTCACTGTTCTTTGGTAATGTGCCATATTTTGAAAATCACAACTCTTACGCAGGAAGTAGAACAACTTGAGTTATGGCCTGTCACAGTGTCCTACTGTCTGTACTGTGTTCCTGATTGTCAACAAAAGTTGGGGTTTGTACCCTTTGGAGATTATTTCAGTTCTCTGCTGGTTTCCCCTGTGAAAGCTAAAATGGTAGTGTGAATCTTTTAATTGCTTGCTTTGTATTTTTTTTGTTTTTGTTTGTTTTTTAAGAGTCTCTTTAAAACAGTCTGTAAAGTCTAATGGGCAGTGCTTGAAACTCATATGTTGTATGGTTACTACATTGATCATAGCCTTGCACCTCCCAGCTGGGCATTGAGCTGTTCAACAAAATAAGTTTAAATATGACCTTCCTGATATTAACCAAATAACTAAATTATGTTTCAAAGGAAGGCAAGGCAATACAAACTTTTGAACATCTCTGTAGCCAGGAGGAGGGAAATCGTTAGGGCTTTGTTATCTTCCTTCTTGAGCTAGTATTATTAATGTGCAAGTCCACTGCAATCAGAGGTGTAAAACTGGCATGAAGAAAGAAACTAGCCCTTCATTTTTGTCTTTAGAGCAGGAAGGAACAAATTCTGCATTGTGGGCCAGAAGTCACAGTTGTCTTACAGTCTTTAAAGAAGATGGTCTCATTCTTCGCCAGGAGATGCTGTGTGAGGTATTCTTGCAAGTGCAAAGTTCGAGAAGCAAACAGAGGAGCTGGTTGTTAACCTTCTTTCTTGAATACAATATTCAGACTAACATATGCTACTGAATTGCACCATCATATTCTGTGCATACTTCAGGGAAAAATAAACATCCGCTAGGAACAGGAAGTTCCTAGAAGTGAATGTCATGATCACGTGAGGATGAAATGAGGTTGAAGGAGCACATTGAAATTTTAAGTGCACAGGTAATGCTTTTCGTTGTTTAGGATTTCAGCCTACATCTGGCAAAAGGATGTCTGTGAAAATATATTTTTAAGATTATTGACATCACTGTTAATTTTCAATTTTCAAGCAAGATTCTTTAAAAGGTAGGGATATGACAGAGAAACCAGACTTTTACTAAAGCTACCAGCCAATGAACAACCAGATCAACCAGATTTGCATACAATGATTAGCTGAGCCAGAATCCAAATATAAAGAGGATAAGAATATCTTCAAAAGTGATCCTGTGGGAATAATCCTTTATGAATGACCACTTGTTGATGGCTATTAGAAGCAATGATATGTGGCACCTCTTGAAGACTGAGGCTGTTGTTTAATGTACACTCAAAAGCATAGGTGATGAACGTTTGCCCACCATTTGTCCACTAAACAACAGGCTCAGCCTTTCAGAGAAGGTACATCTTTTGCTGATTATGTCTGTCACACTGACTCCTTCGTTGTTGATATTTTGTGGTATATCAACAGTGTCTATCAAACTGAAACAGGAAGCATAACAGCGTTCTAGCAGCCCTTGCATGTGAGTTGCATTTGAATTAGTTAGCATTTAGCTTCCCTGCATTGTCCTCTTTCTAATTTGCCTTATCTGTGGAGCAGGGGTTCTTTGAGGAATCCATGCTGGAGAGTTAGCTCCAGCCCCTTTCCTACCTCCTGGGTTATACTGTTTTTTTTAAATACTTTTTTCCCTCTCTTCTAGAAAAATGTGTTTTGTGAGGTCCTGAATGAATGCCCAAGAAGTAGCTGCAATATACAGCGTTCCTCAACAGATAATCTCCTTTGTGGCAGATATATAAAGCATATGGCAGATATTCAGCTTGCTATATCTACTCTCTACAGCGATGTATTGGTGTGCTTCCTTTGTTGTTTCACTAGGAGTGGGAAGAAGGCCTCTCCCCATTTCTGCAGCTTGTTACCTGTCTGGGCCAGGAGGTAGCTGCTACAGTGCTTGAGTAGAGTCTAAACTCCTACAACAAGGCAGAGAGGAAAGGGGACCTTGTCTAGCTGAAAAGAGAAGGACTTGGCTTACTGAATTTCATATTATAATAGCATCTAGAGGCTGCAAACCAGTATCCTGCATAAGGAACACTGTCAGGTGCTTCATATTCACAGTGTAATGGGGGTAATCCAGCTTTTAAAGCAGTCACAAACGAATGGTAAAGACAAAGAAAGTGGTGGCTCCAGGGGCTGGTTTGAGGAACACCAAATATGGAAACAATAAGGGTAGTTTTGATTAAGAATAATAAATTGTTTAGGACAGCTGCTGCCTGACTCACTGCCACCATTCTGTAGTGATCATGGAGTGATGGAGGCTGAAGCTGGTGAATAAGAAGAAAAGAGATCTAGGGGTTACACTCTCTGCTTCCCACCATGGCTCTTAGGAGCAATTGCAGTGTAACTAGTAGGATATAATAATTACTAATAAGAACTGGGAATCATTATTCCTTTGCTTTTTTCCCCCACTTCCTATTTCCTGCATTTTAAGGGCAGCTCTGCTCCACCTCAGGAAGCAAATCCAGTTCTTTGGCATGGGAAGTATCTTACATTACTATAAATAAAGCCAAGTTATTGTAGCGCTCTCTTATCTGAGGATCTCCAGATGTCCTACAAATACGATTAAGACTCCTAACAGCTCTGCAAAGTAGAGTAACTAAACTTGTTTTACAGGTGGAGAAAATGAGGCCCAAGAAGATTAATGCTCTGATTTTTCAGTGATACTAGGATGGGTGCCTGGCACTGCTGAAAATCTGACAATAAGTGATTAGTCCAAGGCCACACAGCAAGTTAGTGGCAGTGGGGAAAAGAAATTCAATTCTGACTCTTGGTCTTTTGAGCAAACCACCAGATGACACTTAAAAAGCACTTTTGGGATTGAAAAGTATTATATGATTATTGCTTCCAATATAAATATTTTCCTCTTAAAGAAAAGCTTTTCTTTTTTATTACCACTGACTTTATTAAGCCCATGTGATCGTCTTTGTTTAAGCTGTTGCACTGTGGATCATTGAAACCATGTAAAACATTCAGACGCTGCATGCAAAATTTATGTAGTTAAAATACATTAGCCACTATAGTGAAACATTTTCTTGTAAAAATATTGTCTCTTGTAACCCACATACAGGCAAACTTAAAAATACCTACCCATGCATGAGTAACCCCCAGAAATGAAAACTGTCTTATTACTTACATTAGTGTAGATGAACCCTGGACAGTGTCATGCCCAATTTTAATCTCAATATCTAACACAATATCTCCTTGTATTGCCTCTGTTTTTTTTTTCCCCCCCTTTTGTCCGAGGGAAACCACATGGCATAGTGATGCCATGAGCTTGGACATAGCCTCAGATGAAAGGTCATTGGTTTCCTCTTCTAGGCCAACTTCTCTAACTGATGCCAGTTTATGCCAGTGTTCGGTGCCATATTTGTACCTGTGGATTTTTGTTAAAAGGCATATGGTAGGGTCAGGAAGGAGGAGAGAACAAATGCCAACGGAAGAAAGCCAGTGCAGCAGGGGAAATAATAATCCAGATGTGAAACAGAAAGCAAGAAGAGAGGTAACAGCTAAAGGCACAAAGGCTAAAATCAAGCGGTCAAGCAACCTTTAATTTCTGATCATAAAATAGTACCTTGCAAGGTGATCCTACAAGTGCCAGGAAAAAGGGGAAATACTGAACTGCAATCATCATAATCATTTTAGCAGTTCATTTGACATATTTTAAACTCTTTGTTGCTAGAAAACCAAGGATTTATAGTGCTGTTTAGACAAATATAAAATGTTAGCTGATGAAGATCACTCTACCAGTAGAGTGTTGCCTGAAATGTTATATGATATTGAATCAACTCCCTCCATGTTGTCCGCTGCCTGAAAAAAACCCTAAAATTATAATTGGAGCAAGTTAATCCACCAGTAGTTTGACTGATACCAGATTTTGGCTTAAATCCAGGCAACTGAATCCTGAAAAGAGAGAGAGACAGTGACAAAAGAAGAAAACAGATGTCTCAGAGTTGCCTACAGAAGCCAAAAATTTGCTCTGTTCTTATAAACATGGGGCAGTGTCAGGAGAAACAGATTCTGTATGGAAACAGTAAACATAAACAACAGTAACAAATGGTTTCAGGGCAGCCTTTGCTGAATTGCAGTCACACCTGCTGGGGCCTTATTGCTAAGTGTGGTTCGTACTTACAACAATGTTATTTTCCTTTGATGAAAAGTCCTGTGAAATAGCTATAAACTACATCCCACTGTGTTACCTTCAGCGTGTGTTTTTAGCCATATAATGTCCCTTTGGAGCAGCGGTGAAGCAAAGTGTATAATTCTTAAATGACAACATTTTGTATCCATATTCAGGTGTTGTAACTAGCCAGAAGAGATGCTTTGAAACACCGTCAAAGTTAAAGTTTTGTTCTCTTTTTCAGACTAATCAGATTTCTGATGAACTTCTTTACTGGCTTCTGGTTAATCAGTTGATAATTTATTTTAATGGACTCTGTACATTGCATTTAGTCTACCTGATAATCTGCAATTGGAAACCGGTGTTTGTTTTTAAATATGATAAAAAAAAGAAAGACCATAAGCTAAAAAAGAGGCTGTATAAAGGATGATTCCAACCAGAGCTATGTGAAAACTATTCCTTTGACCTCTGCTTACTGCAGAGTATATAATTTTAAGCATTGTTTTGTGTTGTGTATCATGCAAGAAATGGCAACTGTTCATGAAAAAAGGCAACAATCCTTTTTGGAATTCAAATAGAAATTTACCTGAAATTCAGTATGTATTCACAATGAATCTTTAAGGAAGCAATATTCTTAGTATGGACAAAATCATCTATATCCTTATACTATTCATGCAGACAAATTTTTAAGGTGAAGGAAACATAATTCAGGGTATACCAATATTGCATATATGTTGCACTTTGGAATATTTTTGCCTGCTTTTAAAGACAGAGCAAAAAAAGTCAAATGTCAAATGTTTCTCTCTTTTTCACTCATTGTCAGCCTTTAATTGGATAGATTTATGCTTTGAATGTTATTTCACTTTTCACATGGTCTTACAAATTTTATTTTGCTGCCTACTTTTGAGGACATAATGATTTAGGACTTGTCATCTGCTTGCCATTTCTGCAGGTATGTGACTTTCTTGCCTAAAATCTGCATTATTACTTGTTTTCTGTTTTTGAGAGGAGTGGACATCTGTGGCTCAAAATATCAATCCTGCTTTGAGCACAAAGACCTTTATTTTCATAACTCCTTGTGCAAAAGTGAAAGTCACCAGTTATAAGATTCTATTAGAGAAAATGCACTGTGGTCACATACCATTTTTTACCCACTTAAAATCAAGTTTTCTGTTGATTATCACTCCCATTTGGTTGTATTTTGTCAACTATGAGAGCTGGCTTGCACATCTCTTTAATCCTATCTTTCTTTAAAAATAGCAGAAAATGCTAGTACACTCCGTAGCAGAAACAAAAGGCTTCTGTTTCTATTGCTGGCAGTGCTGTTTCTAGGTCAGTCCTTTTCACTGTAGAGTACTTGAATTCTTTGAGTCTGCTAATATGTATATTAAGTAGCATCTGAAGTGTCTGTGTATGTATTTATCTTGATCGTCTCTCTCTTTTTTCCTTTCTTTAACGTCTGTATAGTCAAGTTTCCATTATATTGGGTAATTGGCACTAGAAAACAATAGGTGGTGAGAAAGCCTGAATAAAAGATATCCAAAGAGCCTTTGGGGAGTGCCCTTCAGGGCTGCCTGCAGAACACTGTGTGGAATCGGGAATTCTTAAATCCAGCTCAAACCTTCCTGAGTCCACTTCAGCTCTAGCCGGGCCACTAGAGTTTCTGCTTTTCTTTCTTCCAGTAGTCTAGCTCGTAAGAGTGCTCGTGAATACAGATGCCACTGCAGATGGATCAGGCATTATGTTCTCTGGAGGAGTCCACCTATTTTTGATGTGATCGTGTGTTTCTACATACTCTACTGTATACCAGTACATATTCTGACTTCCATGAAGGTGATGTAGATTGGCTCTACACAGAGCTACCATATCTGCACTGGCACTTTTTGACTTAAGGTGACCTATGTGGAAGAAGCACTGCATTTGGTGACCCTGCTTTAGCTTGAGAATTTTGTTTGGAACTGAGCTGGCTCTCTATAGAGGCAGCATGTGTCTGTGGCTAACTTGCAACCAGGTCAACTGTCCACCAGTTCCTGAGTTGACTGTTCGAGCTGCTGAAAGGTGCCTAAACAGAAAGCTATAAAATATCTTTTAACATGCCATGCTGAAATGTGGTAAGCTACTGTAATTCATGGTGTGTTCATAACCAAGGCTTCCAAGTCTGCCTCATGAGATGCTTTGAAAATTTTAACCTTGGATAGGTTAAACATGCTGAGACAGACTAGTTTGAGTGGTGGCACAGTTCCTTTATTAGGGAATTTCCCTTATAAGGTTTTGTTACTGAATCAAGGTGTGGGAGGGTAGCAAGGGTCTGAGGTTTGGCCTTTGGAAGGAGAAGGCAGCAGTCAGAGCAAGTGACAAGAGAGAAGGGCTGGCCTTCAGAGACTGAAGTATTTTGAGCATTAGTTTATTTGAGTTTGGTTGGAATCCCTTCCTTTTCCGTCTCTGACAGAGTTCACTGGAAAACCAGAGACGAGAAGGAAGGTTATTTTTAGATGAATAGCGGTCTGAACAGATCCAGAAGTTTCTTAGTAACAATGATTTTGGGCACCTGCCCAAGAGTTGTTTATATCCACTTATATGCGTGTGCTCAGTCTAAACTCCTATTTTCATTTCTGTTATAGGCATGTACTACGTATTTGTGAAATGTACTTTGAAATGCACCTTTCTACACTTTCTGGGGAGTGATTTTGTTGAGCTGCTGCTGCTGCCCACTAGTAGTCTAGACTGGTTGCTCACTGAATTATGCAATTATATTTGTAACTAATGTGGAATTTGAGGTTTTTAAAAAATATTAAAAATATTATTAAACACAAACAGAAGTTAGCCTGCTTTAATTCCACCATTTCATGTCCATCAGGACACCTGCACCTTTCACTGTGACAGCCATAATAAAAACATACATCAAACTAGATATTCCCACTGACCATATATATACACAGCATTCATGCTGGTTTAACTGCTTCAGGCAGAGTTGTGTCTTCAATTGAAATGGTTATTGTGCTGCCAAAGCTAAATTAAAAGATGATTTAGATATTAGATATTCTGGAGAATTATTGGGATCTACTTAAGCAAATTTGGAGAATGAAAGCCTTAGCCACAAGGCTACAATCTGATGCAAGCCACATTGTCATGTTGCTTGTATTCAAGAGTGTTGTATGCATCGCCAGATCTTAATGATACACGTTAAAAATATCCAGACTCCACGTAAAGAATATTAGAGGTAGAGATGGAAAGATAATCACAGTTTTTTTGTGTTTTTAGTTTTCCTATTGCTCATGGAGGAATGAATTTGAAAAAGAGGTAGAAAAAGAAATCTCCTGGTGGAAAGCCTGTAAATCAGTTCGTGTTCTTTCCTAAGTGGAATGAATGCATTATTCTCTGTTTCCAAGGAATTCTTTTGATCCTAGCTGTTGAGCTGAAGTTTGTACAATGCAACTGCTATGTAAGCAATATTTCCTATTGATCTTCTAATGATCCTATTAGTTTCTTTCATTCCCTTAATAGAAATTTTAGCAGTAATAAAAGATAGAATCGGGCAGTAATTAGAACTGTGATTAGTTATAACGTGTGTTTCTTCACCAAAGCAAAAACCCGATAAAATGTAAATTAAAATAATGGAACTGTGTCTAGCTATCTTGAATTATATTAGAACATTCACTTTCTCTCCCTTCTAAGGATTAATATGCGCTTTAAAAAGCAAATGCTTTTATTATGCAAATTCAAATCACAGTGCAATAAGCATATTACTTTGCAAATTGCTCTTCCCCCCCAAATGTTACAAAAAATTGAAATGACTGTAGGAGAAGACATGGATGTCTGTACTCTCAGGTCTTGATCTCACAAACATTTATGCCAATAAGCCTTGCTAATTTAAGTAGTCACATGGTTTCTGTGGCTTGTCATGTGTAAAACTGAATATGATGCAAGGATATGTATTTGCACAGTCAAACCTGGGTTTTCTAATTAAGCATGGGATCTACTTCCTGGTCCCTATCCAAAGCGTTCTCAGAATCTCTCATCTCTGCAAAGGGCTAACCACGCTATGGTAGGTGACACCTATGACCGTTTCATCTCAGTTCCCAGAGAGTTCAGTGTCTTGTGAGATTTGTTTGTGATCATCAGATCACATACACAGAGGTATTTTTAATACCTATATTACATGACTGGATTTTGTAGCCCTTCTTTGTTTGATAGAACTGTTCAGAGGAACTGGAAAGCTGGCTGAGCAATTGTCGGGGGGTAGCTTTTCTGTAGGTCTCTCAGCAGCTGTTAGTCATCATTTCCTGGTTCTTTATATTAGGGCAACAGTCTCCTAGAAGCAGCTAGCCAGAGAAAGGCTTGACTGTGCTAGACATTGATCAAATTCAAACCCAACCAAGTTTATTCCCTCTTAGTGCAGAAGAGCGTTCTGGGGTCTGGAGTAGGGAGGATCAGGTACAAAGATGGAAGCAGTGCAGAGCCAAATGTGGTGACAGCCCCCAGTTATGGCACCAGGCATGATCTCTCTTCTGCTCTTAAAGTCCACAAGGCACAGATGTAATTAGCTGTCTGCTTCTGGCAGCTAGGAGACTCCAGCATAGGAGAAATCCCTGGGCACAGTGCTGGAAAATGAGTCAAGCTGTCAGGACCGTGAGACAGGAGCTAATTTATGTGGATCTCAGTTTGTAAAAATGCTTCTGAAGCTGCCAAAATGGCTCCACCATCTCACTCACAAGGTAAAGAAAAGGAGGTAGGCTTGGAAAAATACAAGATAAGGGAAAAAGATAGAGAGATAGTTGGTGAATCTTCTCTTCTCCTCTTTCTCCTCCCACTAAATAGTAGGTAATGAAATTCTATGCATGCTTGAACCTCAGTTACTGGAAAGCTATGTTTCTACTGCATATCTGAGCTGTAGTCTCCGCACTGCCATCAGAGTATCCTGGTTTGTACTTACAGAGAACAGAATTAAAATTGTCAGTCTGTATAGTCATATACTCAGGTGAGGGTATACAGTCAATCTGCTTAACTCTGTGTTTCTTTAGTCAGTGGAAATGTCAGCATTGTCATAACTTAATAGCACTGTTTGGGCAGGCAGGTTGTTGGATTTGTGCCTGCCCTCATCAGTTGCGTAATCTCCTCAGTAAAGCGTTTTACAGCATAGTGTTGCTGTAATATCTTCTCTTGGAATCAATTATTTTTGCAGTACCTGCCCACAGCATCTTTCCATACTCCTGTAAATGTCTGCCTCAATTGCTGTGAGCAGAAAGTCTCCTATTTCACCCTTGGCTAGGCTGCATGCTGCTGCTACTCTGACCTTTTTTCTTTTATATTTATGTGGATTTAATGTTACAGAATACCCTGGAAGGCAGTGCTGAAGTATTGCACTTGCTCTAACAGTACCTACAGATATATATAAAAATACCATGTTATTGATAACTGAAGGAAACTGGAATCTGTTCCTTTTTTTTCCCCATATTCTCTTGGTGAATTCCTGTACGCTAGAGAGATGTGCATTCTGGCTAGGACCTATTTTTTTGTTCTTTCAGTGTCTTTTTTTTTTCTTTCTTTTTTTTTTTTTTTTTTTTTTTTTTTTTTTTTTTTTTTTTTTTAAGACTAGTTGAAGAAAAACACGTGTCCTGTGGTCTGGCTGTACTTTCATTAAAGCCTTTTAACTTCTGTTAGATTTGCTACTGTTTAGATGGGAGGTAACAGGGGAGCTGGGGGGTGGTTTGAACTAATTAGTTTCCTTGCACTCTCAGGCCCTCAGCCAGATTCCTGTAAGTTTGAGCATAAAGTTTTATGGCATGTGTTTTGCTCTTTATGAGAAGAAAAGCCATGGGGAGCTGCACTTCAAAGACTCAGGCTCCCCTGTATGCCCTTTGAACTACACTGGTAAACCTTCAGACAGGTTATACAATGTGACTACTGCTTAAGAGCTCTCCTTGAATCACTGTCTTTGGCTCTTCAAGAAAACTGTAGGTCTTTGGAATGGAACTGCGAAGAGGAAAAATAAGACCTTATCAGAAATTGTCAATGCCTCAAGGTGTGTGCGAGCAAGATGCAGTTCACTGCCCCAAGCAGTGTGCTGCTCAGTACTCGCAAGTGTGATTCATGTCATGATGAGGGCTGCTTCTGCCTTCCCTCCTCAGCCAAAATGCTGAGAATGTGGATGCAGGCTGGGTATACCAGCGGGTAAGGACTCCTGGATTTGGCTTGAGATGTTTCCGTAGCTCAAAGTGTGTCTTCAGGATGGCATTATTTTACTGTATATGTACATTCTGATAAATATATACATTGGATAACACATAATTGTGCACATACATACACCTTAGTTTGTGTACCTGTAAAGACAGAATTGAAGAATTATTCCCCTGCATGCATAATATAATTCACAAACCTAATGCCTATGTTTGACTAGCAGTCATCCACTGATGGGAAAAATGTCCTTCAGTTTTCCCCACAGGTGTGCTGTGGAAAGAAAGAGGCAAGAAGCAAAGTTGTGTGTAATGCCCAGCTTGTATATGTCAGCCGATGTTACTTCAGTTTTCAGAAAGGGCCAGAAGGAAGACCCAGGAAACCCCAGGCCAGTCAGCCTCGCCTCCGTCCCTGGAAAGATGATAGGACAGCTGTGCTGCGTACAGATGCTGTGCAGTTATTGATAGGCCTCTACACGCACAGGGCTCTCCTTGGAGAAGCATTAACTGCATTGTGGCATGCATTTGCTTCTCTGGCCGGTTACTCCTCGACCCCTCAGCTCTCTCATTCCTGTCCCGTTCTATGCCGTCTTTGTGTGACGGGCCAGATAAAAGCCAGATCTGAGAGGATATTTTTCAGAAGCTCCTACATAAATTAGGAATGGACATCTTACTAACATTAATGGGATTTATAAATCTAATTCATTTACTTGCTTCTAAAGATACCTCCTTAGCTGGTTAGGTAGTTGAAGATAATTAAAGGAAAGCTGTTAATTCTGGCAGTTTAAAAAATCTTACTATCTTATGTGTTTAGTAAATTGAAGGTAATTAAAGATAGCTGGTTTCAAAAATCCCATTCCTGTCTGTGCCAAGAAGGTCATGCCATTACTAACACAGTAATGAATTAAACATCACCTATTAAAATGTGGTCTTTAACCAAACCACTTCAGAAAATATGCTTTCTGAAATGTGAGCCAGGAGACGTTCTGGAGAAATGCTCTTGTGTGTTGGTGATATTTTTTAACATAAGTTCACTGGACCATTTTTGTTTTGTTTTGTTCTCATCTGACCTAGCAGGAAAATGTTATTTTCAGCCAAGTGTAGAGGTGCTTCTTTGACTTCCTTTCCTGTTCAGGAGTTACCTCTTTGATGTCGATATTTTGCCCAGGGATTAGATGTGCAAGCTTGTAAAATACATGAAAAATGACCAAAGGGAGGCATGCAAGGCAAAAGAAATAAAAAAATTAAAGAAGTCGTAAAATATATTTTAATATGTCTTTTCCAGAACCTCAGCTGCAGGATGTAGTCCTCTTGATATTCATAAATTATTTCAGTGTAGAGTCATTATGTGTGTGACAGAGATGTACTTCTTCCAATCTAGGCTGTTTCTTGGCTTAAATTTGCCAAGTCTATGCCAATCAGGAATGCTGATTTTGATATACTAGGTCACAAAAATCATTTTCCTGGTGATTATTTATACCCATCAGAATAGGTTTGTGCTGTCTGGATAAGCAGCTATCTGCTTATATGCAGGCTTGCTTATCTGCAACTAATCTGCGATTTTTGTTTTCACATTTTTTTTTCAGAGGAGGTTTTCAGTCACCTTAACATACTGCATCTGTCTACTTTTGTTTAAATGCACATAGACTAATTTGGGAATGTAGACTGGCGTAACAGAGAGGCCAATCCACCACTCTAGGCCTGAGGGAGAGGGGAAGGGAGTAGTGAAGTAGCTGAAGGATCTGGAGATTTTCCCTAGTCTTCTCTGGTACAGGCTTTTGCGGTTGAATATAATGAATGCAAGCCCAAGGCCAAAAGGTCTGACCAGCATGATCACCTTCTAAACAGCGAATTTCTCTCTGTTTTATGACTTTCCAGGAACCACAATGCAGATGGTGGCAAATTCAGGCACTGAGCAGAGGATGGGCCTTTAATTTTAGACATAAATACGACACAATTAGGAATCTTTACGAGGAGATAAAGGGAAGGAGAAATCATTAAGCTTCTTTGAACAGTTTGTTCTACAAATGGCAACTTTTTTCACTCCCTCTCTACACTTCTGTTCATACAAAAATGTCAGTTATTCAATTTCCTTTGATCCCAAAGGATTTTTTGATGGATTATCTCATATCCCAGAATGACACTTAATAATGCATCATGATATAATGTGATATGTGCCAAATTTCTTAAAATATAAAATGGCATCATGTGATGTTTCAAAGGTTTTGATGTGACTTTTCTTGGCCTGGTGTGACAAGAATTTCCATTAAGCTGTTAAATAAGCAATTTCTTGAAAA
Source organism: Rhea americana (assembly GCF_003343005.1). Classification (NCBI taxonomy): domain Eukaryota; kingdom Metazoa; phylum Chordata; class Aves; order Rheiformes; family Rheidae; genus Rhea; species Rhea americana. The sequence goes on from NW_028185483.1 coordinate 2,110,383, forward strand.
AGCTGTGTCCCTATGAGCAATTTGCATGTCCCGAAAGTAATGACCAGGTATCTAAACTCTGCCAAGAATATGAATTGTTTCCTTGCCTGCTGATTTTGCCAGTATGGTCTTACCCATCGTGTTGCTTACACCGATAAATATAATGCAGCACTGGAAAATGTGATGAACTTATAAAGCAGCAAATCTGGAAACAGCATCTGAAAATCCTATGATGATTTTTTTCCCCCAGTTTTTCAATGGATGTTCTCAGATAATTGGATTTTCTTCTTAGTATTTTAGGATAGTCAGAGGGAGTAAGTGTGGAAGAGGTGTTGAAATTATTCCCCTACCAGCACACTGTAATTTCACTGGGCTGCCAATTGCTAGAATAGGCGCAAAAATTTAGTTTGTCAGCAACCGGTAATTTATATTAGGGACTGCTTAATGTTTAACATGAATGATAGATTTTGCCACCCATATTGTTTTAATGAATAGTGTGAGAGCCAATAAACAGCTGTCTCAGTTGTATCCCAAACACTTCCAAAAGGGTCTGTTCCAAAGTACTGCTCAGCATTGTGCTTTCACCACTGAGTGTATTGACACAAGAAGGTATTGCAGATAGTGATCAGTGTTGTATGGATTAGCACTTAATAGCTAGAGTCTTGCACCTGACAAACTCCAAGAAGTTGGTAGAAACAGGATTTGTAGAAACAATGTTTCACTTCTCTCCACCATGTTGGAAGTGGAACCTGAAGGGTCAAATGGCAATGACACTCTGAACTTTGCTGACCAACATCTATAATAGCTTATCTATTGGCAGATTTCAGGCCCTTGCCTTTCTTGTAATGGAGAACCATAGAAATAAACTTGTTTTGGGTCAGTCCTGTACTAAAAGACCCATCGCAAATCAAGAACAATGAAATATGTCTTGTCCTGCCAAGTGTAGAAAGGCTCAAGCTATGATCTGCAAGATTTGAAATTTAGAGAGAAGGTGGATTTCCATGTGATATCATGGCTCCTTTTTTTTTTGTTATTAGGAAATCCAGTCTTGCGTGGAGCTATTAGTGAGGAAAGTTAAAATCACTCATTTTTTAACCTCACCAATAGTAGTCAGGACTTTACCAGAAGTAGTCACCAGAAGTAGTTGTAGAGCCTTACTCAAGTACCAACACATAGTAAACAAAAGCACTGCCTGTCCTGTGTAACATACTGCTCGAAAGTCATTCAAAGCCAGAATCCCTAATCAGTGATGTGTAACATGAAATCAAAAACTTCCAGCTGGCTCTTGTAAGATCTTAAGACAGTTCTCTTCTCAAACTCAAGCATCTTCATTCATGCTTGGATATCTAAACAATCTTGCTGTCAAGAGGATCTGAACATATACTGCTCTCATTAAAATCAGTGGGAACTTAGCATGTCTGAAAATTGAGCAACCTTATTATTTATTTACCTAACTTGGAATTTAAATACCTAACTTCAAGATTTGGATACTGTAATAATTGTTTTCTTCAAATACTGAAGTATGCTACAGAAAATTGTTCGCTCTGCTAGGAATCCTGCTGTTTGCAGGTGAGAATTGGTATATTTGAACTCAAAGCCTTCAGCTTCACTAGTGATTGACAGCTTAAAAAATCTATCTTTCTCTTCAGTGGAATTTAGGTGTACGCTTAGCTTTGAGCCTGTGCTGAAGTGTTTTGTCCAACAGGGATGTAATACCAAATCAGGGTCTTACACAGGCAGATAAAGTCCTAAAGCTTCCTTTCTCTGGCCTGCTGACCTGTTTTCTGCAGCATCCTAGATGCAATTTCCTCTTCAGTGTATCTGATTAAATGCTTTTATTTTCTTCTACCCCATCATACATTACCGTTCTGACATAATTAAAATCAAAGCCAGCAAATCCAGAGACATTATTATTTCCCCAGGTTTGTGCTCATGACATTCTTTTCCTCTGTGAAGTTGCCTTGAAAACCACTTAAATTAGAATTCCTTCAATATTGCACATTCTGTGGGTAAAACCATCTCAAGCCATAGCACCTCAGAGGTGTCTGGTTGGCTGGTAGGCAGGTGTTAAAAGCTCTGGGTTTTCTTGAGTATTTTTAGAATCTATGGTCTTAGAGAAATTGATTGTAGTAATAAAGCAAACTTTCACTAAGGCTGGTCTGCCAACAGTTTGCTTTTGGTTGGTTTGTTTATGATCTCAGTATTTTATACAAACAAATTTGAATGACTTTCATGAAGGCAGTTCTGAAGCACTAGATAATTTGAATAATTTGCTTCAGCTGCCCTTTGGATGGTGCTTTCTTTTTAGTGTGATTGGTCACAGTGCACTTCTAGGTCTGTTTTCAGCTTTATAAAAGTAAGGTAAACACTTCTCTGTGTGTATCACTGAGAGTTTACACTTGAGAGTGAATGTGTGTGGAAATAATAGCTTGAATGATCATTGTTTAAGGAACTGCACCTTCAAATTCTAACTGTTAAAGTATAGTAATACTGTTCCTGTCAGAACAGGTTATCTGTATAGACATATGAAATTTCCAAATCTCAGTGAACCAACCAAGCTGGGGAATTAGAGTTTTTAAGAATTGATTTATATGAGATCAATTTGCACAAAGTTTCTGATCCTGTGTCACAGGGGAGGGCCTGGCTGAAGGAATGTGATAAAATCCTGTGGAGCTTTGTTTCCACTTGTTGCTACAAGAAGTTTTTTTGGTTTGTTTGTTTTTTCCTTGTTTCACATGAAGTATAGACTCTGACAAAGAATCATAGTTGTATTTCAGGACATCTCCCTCTTACCTCATTTTCTTCAGCTTCACTTGAATACTGCAACAGTTAGTTTGGCATGATAAAGGATTTTTTCCCATGCATCTTAGGACATTTTTATCTAAAGTATTCCCACTTGAACAGCTTTGCAAAAAGGATCATTGACTACTTGAACTATCTCTGCCCTTCATGTTATATACTTTATTTGGAATCTATGATGTTGTAAGGTGGAATGATATCAGTCATAAGGTGGATAGTCCTAAATGAGCCATACACAGCGAATTTTACCAAACCAGCACCAAAATATGTACCTGGCTGCTGTAGAGTTATGTGGCAAGGTGCAAGAATAGTTCTCTCAGTGCAGTCATTTGCAGTGATGACCGCATTTGATGTTTCTGTGGCGTTGTGTGGCATAAAGTGTAAGAAAACATTGGTGCGGCTGCAGTGTTTATTGGGGTCTGATGCATGTAAGGGTGTCAGAAATAGCAGGGAAGATGAATGTCGTGTTACAAATTGGAGTGATTTAACAAGAGATAATCTGTCAAGTAGTACCGGGGCAAGAGCAATGAGAAAGCTGTGAGCCTGAAGGCGTTCATCAGAGCTGATCTCTGTTAATGATCAAAGGCAAGAATCTTACTCCCACTCCTGCTGCTTTATGTAGACAGAGCCCAGAGTAGAAAGCCCGGAGAGACAATTTCTGGTTACGAAAACAAAGATGTTCTGTGGTTGAACAGAAACTCACAGCAAAGTTTATGTGAACTACATTCGGAAGTGCACTAGAAGGTAGATTTCCTTTCTGATTTTCCTGTATTGTATATCATGGAAATAGATCCCAGGATATTCCTTGGGAAGCATCATGATAAAGGTCTTGGTAAATGAGCATTTAGTCTCTCAGTAAAAGTCTTTACATAGATCTAAAGTAAAATTCAGAATGTAAAGTGTAAGAAAACAATTTAATACGTAGAAATAATTAAATGATAAATATGTCTGCATGTGCACATTAGAATGCAGATTAGTGCAGATTCTAATTCTAATGCAATAGAATGCAGATTAGTGCAGATTAGAAACTAATCTCTGATTAGTTTTCACCTGTAGGCTGTAAAGGGTGCAGCACCATGGGATCTGAGCACTTTTCAGACTTAGGAAATGTTCCTTTGACATTGCAGTCTCAGAATAATGCACCTGATCTTCTCTAGGCCCTATAGTTTCACTGACTGTCTCTGAACCAAGAAGTATTTCCTTTTAGAGGTTTGTTTGATTCCTAGGCTGTAAATACATGTTACTGCTTAAGTAATATATCAAGGAGAATAAAATCTGAGTTTATAACTTGTATTTAGTAAGAATATGTATATGTTCTTCCATTATATTACAGTACATAGAGGTTTTCCTACAGTGTTAGAAACTAACATATAAATGAGGAGCAGAGGTGTGGGGAGGGAGCTTCATGTCTCTTGCTGTCAGACAGTTAATACCAGTTGAATGCAGTGATTTAAAATGTGAAATTTCTAGTCTTCTGTTGGCCGATTAAGGCATTTAGGAAACTTTTCCTCCTTTAAAGGTACTTAATAACAACAGATGTTTTTATTTCTGCACAGTACATACTGAATATGATGTGATATGTGATGATTATTCTGAAGTGATACTTTAATATGTAAAGCAAGCAAGCAAAAACTGTTGGCAAGACAGGATAGTGAACTGGAGAATGTAGCTCCAAGGAATTACTCTTCAGACTCTGAATAGTCTAATTTTCTTAGAATTTTTTAAACAATATATGTTAGTGTATTCCATATGCTATTACATATTCTAAAGTATGTATATTTATGTATTAACATTATTATCACAGGTACTTTTTTATTAAAACATATTTTTTCAAGAGCCTTATAATAATGTTCAGTATTAAAAGAGTACCGCAGCCTAGACTGCACATATTTAAATTTCAAGAGTAACCTTACTATAATCTACAGTTAATGATTCCAGAGCCTCTGCTAATGTTGAAGTTGGCTTCAGGGTTATGGCTTGGTAAATTCCAAGGGTTTTCTGATTTTATTGAAATTAATGGAATGGCTTTTTGTGCCGTTGCTTTCTTCTTTCCATAGTAATCTTATATTGTGCTCACACCTCTTCATTAATAGATTAATCTAAGCCTTTTTCAAATTTTAGGTAAGTGTGTTTTGAAAATTTCTTATGTGATCATACTTCTTTTCAAAGCCATAAACTATGGAATGCGGAAGCAAACTGATTTTCTAATTGCTTTTGCCATTATTACAATACACAGCCCCTCCTAGGTAGAAACACAAATACATTCAGTGCATATCAGCATTCAGTTCAGGTTCATAGGATAATCACCAGTGCTTGGCCTTGCAAAAGATGTGGGCTCCGAATGATCTAAATTTAAGTTCTGAAATTTTATTGCTGAAAGGATATGCACGATGATATGGAATCAGCCCAGAATATTTTTATTTGAATTGGCTTCTAGCTCAGTTATTATAGAGGTGATAGTTTCTATTGCTGAGAGACTTAAAACTGACAAAACTTAAAAAACAAAAGTTGTTGAGTGAAAATTCATTTTGAGGAAGAGATCAAAATGTTGTTGGGTTTTTTTTTGATTGGTATGAAGACTAAGGATTTAGGGTAGAGGGTAGATTCTTCACTGTGACACAGACCTCCTAACCTTAGGCAAGTCTCTGGGCTCTTAGGTTACTACCCTATAAAATGAAGGTAGTAACACCTCTGCTTCAAAGGTGTGCCTTCTGGCACATACTTGTGAAGCAACTAGCTGATAAGGTAAAAAGAACTATAAAAATGCCTTTCTAAAATAATGCAGAGCCCATGTTTATATCATGAGGATGTCTAAAAATACCAAAATATTAGAACAGTGTTGTGATACTATGAACAGCTGACTTGTTACACTTGGTGTTGTATTATGTATTTAATATGATTCAAGAAAGTGAGTGAACCCAGTTATCATTAATTTTCTTATATTTGTCTAAGGTTAAAATGGCTAATCCTCCCCAGCTATGAAGAATGTACCTAGGTTAGCCTTTGTGTCAGGTTCCTGCCTCAAGCAAATTTTTATGCGTAAGTTATAGATCTCAGTACTAAAAGGTTCACCATGAAAATGCTGACACAAACTAAAATGTTGTAGCTCTGGTGTAATAACCATGAATTCATACAGAGCACATATTTTCCTTGAATGCATCATAAAAACAAAAATGGATGAAAGTTGGTCTTTTAAATAGTCTTTAAAATGGCAAGAACTGTTGATTCACATTTTGCCATGACTGTAGCTGGCCTGTTGACAGCCTTATTTCCCTGTTATTTTAGTGGCTGAAAATTTTGTCACTGCAGTGACAAATTTAAGCAGTTCTCTCTGTAAATGCAAGTAGGAACAATGTGTTTAAATCAAGATGCAGTTCTCAGCCTGCACTGTTATGGATTCTTTATGTGCATCAAGCTTGACCTTCTAATGTGCAGCACAGTCATTTTCATAAAATATGCAGTGAATGTGACGTGAGTTTCTTCACTAAATTAAACAGCATATGTAGGTTGGGTCTGGTATGATAAAGCGCACTAAATCCTTACAAATGCCTCATCTTTTTGCAAAGCTGAGTAGTTGTCTAAGCTAATATGTGATCTCCCCAAAAAGGCAGAACTTGGACAGAACAACCCAAAGACCTGTTACGAAAAAGAATCTGGAGATTTTATTTTCTATTTAAGCATCTAGATCAGATAGGCTTAATGGCTGGTTTAAGAAAAGGCAGCCGTGATAAGGAGGTAAGTATAGTACAGTTCTGCTTTCTCGGTAACATCAGTGATGCTGTGGTCATTGGCTGCTTCCCTGCTTTCCCTAGTGAGCTGTAACCCTTTTCACATCCAAATAATTCTTCCCTTTTAGTGCCATTTTGTCCAGCATAGCTTTTCACGTAGATCAGGAGAACTGTTTGCCTTTGGTAGATTGTTCCCCAAGGCCACGTTTGCAAAGAGACCTTGTGCGAAAACACTGGAGACTTGTACAGCTGGTGTATCTCAGGGGAAAAGAATTGAAAAAGCAAGTGAGCAGATTATCAGGGTCAAGGGATGTTTGACATGCAAGGAAAATACTTGTTATGAGTGGACTAAGGTTGGGATATTAGAGTAAATTTAGAACTGTCAGATAGATGGTGAGGGTTTTTCTACAGTGGCAGCTTTGCTCTGAAAATTTCTTTAACATTTGCCTCGTGAACAGCTTGTGCCTATTTTTGCATGCAACCATCTGAGACCCTACATAGCTGTAACCAAACTTCCTAAAGGTATTGAGCAGAGTATCAATTCAGGGATTATAGCCCTTCTGTGACTACTGCTACAGGGAGCAACAGGGACGTGGATTTCAGACTATCCCTTCTGGCTTTTCATACCATCTAATGTTACTACTGGCTCAATGTGTGCCTTTCTGGTAGGAAAAAAAATTAGGAGTATCAAGGACAGTTGAAATTACTTCGCTGTATTAGATGGAGCTGTTATGTTTATAGGAAATCTACTGAGTTCATTAAAAAAACAGATGAAGCCCTTTGGGTCTGAGTGGGCTTATATCTGTACAAATGGGAAGTAAACAAACTTCGTTAAAAAAAAAAGGATGAATAACTGGATAATCTGGAAAAATATAAAAACCTGTAGTGTTGTATGTATGGGAACACGTCTTCTATAATAGCTGCCCCCCTGAGACAAACCAAATATTTCTCCTATGTTATAGGAAGAGCGCACACTTTCAGATGAATTTAGATTAAGAAACCAAACTATACCAAAATAACACAGTTGCAATGAAAACACCTGGAAAAGAAACTTACAGGCTTTCATTTGGATCTGTCCCAATGCTATCATGAAGTTCAGATGTGTCAAATTTTCTCTTGCATGCTTTGTACACTGTTAATTACATCCGGACATATCCAGCCTCATATGTTTGACCTATAAGTGAAGAGTCACAAATCCTGCTTTGCCTGCAAGACCTGACCTTGTAGACTTGCACAGGTGCTAATTCCCTGTGCTTAGCACTGATGGCTGTAGTGTTCACCCCTTTGTCTCATTTGGGTATTTCTATCTGGGCAAAGAGACCTAGACCCTAATTAATGACTAGGTTCTCCCCAGTGACTGTTAGGAAAATGACAGGACACTTGTAGCAAGTAAGTCAAACAAAGGTCTGGAACAAGTAGGACTTGTGACCATCTAAATGGGACGTTAGGTAGAAAGGAGGTAGCTGTATAGTTTTGAAAGGACTGGCCTACTTCCCCTCAGTCTTTGGGGAATGGACTTTACATGATACCTCATGGAGTTCCAGACTAATCTCAAGTGACTTCTCTGGGTCAGAACTGAGTATTCAGACCTCTCTAAAGTTTGTTAACCACACCTTTTTCCATAATATTACCTCCTAAAGCAGTGGATCCCATTCCAAGTCACTTAATTTGGTGCCCGTAAAAGCCTAAGTCATGCCACGACTCCACTAAGAAAGACACTGTCTATATTATCTTTGTGGAAGCTAATCTAGAAGCTCTCCAGCTCCTCTTTTGTGCAGTTTGGAAGTAGTCTTTTTTATCCCTTTCAGAATGCTGCATAAGTAACTCCAAATTAGGTATTACATATCCTTGTCTACTTAAATAGAAAGCCTATGAGGGAACCTGGTTCTTTATTTAGCACTGCACAAGTCTTCATTAGTTAGGACTGACCACAAGTCAGTTTGTGCTATGTTGGCTGGGATGGAATTTTAGTTCTGCCCCGTTGAACTGCTAGCTCTACTGACTACTGTGTGGAACTTTCCCCTCACATACGCAGCCTTGTTGATTTTCTACTCATTTTCTCCATTGGAAGCATAATCATGTGGGCTTATAGTTCCTAGCAATATGATGAGGAGCTGCAGTGGGACCCTGTTAAAAAAAAAAAAAAAGAAGAAAAAGGAAAATAATGCTGGCAAGTATCATGCAACTGCTCCTCCTCCCTTCAAAGCAGGATCATTTATGCTTCCATTGATTACATGTCTGTCTTGGTCTTAAAGATGACACAGACTATAAAGTTGTCTTTGCAATCTATCCCCATGTTTCAGTTCAACCTGAGGCTTCCTTGCTGCAGTTTAAATCTTATCTGCTGTGGACGTGGTACTCTCATTTGTATCACTTCTATAATTGAAAATCATAATCCTATTCTCTGCATAAATCTCTTGTAGGCCAGTCTTTCCTTATGGATCATCTAGACCTTATGGATCATCAGCCTTGTTGGGATTTTTTGGTTCTGCCTCTATTTTACAACCTGCTTCGAATACAAGGACAAAATCTGAGCACAGTACTACTGCAGCTGAAGCTGCACCAGGACTGAGGACAGAAAAGAAGTTAGATAATGTAATCTGAGAATGTATTTCTGTTTATATATCCCAGTGTGGCGATGCCACTTCCACAAGACCATGATAAAGGTGACTCATATTCCGCTTTCTACCATGGCCCCTTTTCTGTGTCCGGCTTGACTTGTTCTCTTGTCCAGCTGACTATTCCTGTGTAAGTGTGGAGCCTTGCATCCATTTTCATTACAGAATGTTCTTAATTCCCTATGTACCTTCATGGAATAAGGATACAATTTAGCCCTAATGAGCACTTGTAAATATTTTCTTATCCATTTCCTCTAAGTGCAAAACAGTAAATCTTCAAGTCCAATATGTTGACTGTGAATTCCCTAGGAATTAATGAAACTGCTCATGTGCCTGCTGTTCAACCTCAGCAATTTGTGCAAGAAAAGAATGGCAGCAAAAAATTCAGGGATAAATTCCTACACACTCCACTTTGTGTTGCAAACAGGCAGAAGTCACACTGTAAAAAGAACCCTGTTTACACTAAACGTAATCCTTTGCTAATCTTTCTGTACTGGCCTGATCCCAATGAAGAGTTAATGCACTGAAGTACAAAGCAAAAATCCTAACATCTAAAGAAGACAATACTTTGTTAAATTATATAAACAACTTCCTTTTAGTGCATACCACCTCTCCTGGTGGTACTATATTTAAGTAGATGGCACAGGATAGTTCACAGAAGCCGTATAAATGTAGAATGGCCATATGCTTCTATGGACTTTGTAATTTTTAAAAAAAGATATGAGAAGTGATTAGGTTTCACAGATATAACTGCACCCCTTAAACAGGCTCTCTCATAATGTCCTTTCTCCAGAAATATTCTTAGAAGATCTTTACAATACTGGTTTAATATGATATTTTATTTGGCTTCATGTTACTTATTTTGTATTCTTCCATTCTTTGTGGTTTGAATGTATACCTAATTGAGGAGTTATTTTTACTCTATCTAGATGGCAAGTACATCGGTAAACAATAGAAATGACACAGTAACTCACATTAATGGGGCTACATAATTTCCTGATAACTCCAATTATCTTCTGTCATCCCTGCAATGTAATTAAAATGCTTAATTGTTTTCTTTAGATAAGAAAAGGTTATAAAAGCTATAACAATTTGTGTGGACTTAATGACCAGCTGGTGTTAATGGCTCAAAGCCTCCAGTTATCAAACCTTTCAAGCAGTCATTGATTTCAAAGAAGTGTGCTGTCTGGAGTATTCACATATTCACTTGGACTTAAGCCATATTAGACCTTGCAATCAATTGATCACACAAATAATACTGATGCAATTTATTATACCCTGACCTCAGTGTACAAGTGATGATCTACAATGTGAATCAGGTTATGTCATGTCATTGAGTGTGATAATCTACTGTGGCATGCCTCCATTGGGATGAGTATAAGAAATATACAGCCATGTTGTACTAATGTTGACAGAGGCTTATTGAATGTGAAACAGAGCAATCTAAAGCGGAGGTTTGGGAAACCTTTGATTCTTAGAGTTGTTATTACACTGGCAGGAGAGAAACAAATTGCTACTACTCTAGTGCTTGGAAAGGGAAAAAAAATCTGAAGAAACACAGATTTGTGTGTGTGTCTCTATTCAGAATAGGAGAGACAACTAGTATAGTACTGTTGTTTCAGGAGGTTCACCTCTGTTTAAAAGCTTCTGCTCCCCCCCCTTTTTTTTTTAATCTTTAAAAACTGTGCTATTAGTCAGGTGAGAATGCCTGTGGTTATGGTCAAGAGACTCTGTCAGTTGCTTAAGACTTACACCAACTCCTACTGGTTTTGACTTGAAATTTTCAAGCTTAGTTCCCTTCTCAGACTGTATTTTCATGAAAAAATACTCTTTGTCGCACCTTAAATATTAGAAAAAAGCCTTTATGTTCTAATGTTCAGTTCCTTGGAATACAAATATGAAATTTGAGTAAAAATCTGTACTGGGGTAGGTATTAGAAAGTAGTTGATAATATTTTGTGAACTAAAAATCTGTGTTCTATGTAGTAGCTTTTATGTCTTCTATCCCAGGTTACATTTGGCAGCATAACAGAGAAAGCTGTCTGAATTAAGTAGTTAGGGTAAGAACAAGACCTGTTGAGCAGAGGGGTACGGAATCTGGGGTATGGAGTCTGCAAATATTTTATCTTACCACTTTTTCTCTGGTGACTTGCTTGTTATATGCCAGTAAAGCCTTACTGCTCACTTGCTTTTCGCACTGATATAATAATATTCAAGCACCTTTTATGATTTGTGATGGTTTATGGGTAACACTCAAAGGAATCAGCAGGAGTCAATTAAGTACCCCATACTGCAGAAGCAGGTCCCAGTTTCCATTTATGGTCATGTTACCAGTAAATTTACACCTGGTTATAACATCTTCAGTAATCTGTTAAGTACTTTAGAAAGTGATATGGAGGGTGGTGTAGTGGAGAGATGAAATAAATTGTTTTGTGAGTAGTGCAAATCATCAGTCATGTTCTGCTTCCTATTTACAGAAATTTGCTTTCATAAAAGGAGTTTTATAACATACTGATTTCCACTTCTTTTTAATCTACAATCCATCCTACCACCTCTCAAATGTTGTTAATAAATACATGTGCTTCTGACATTCATATGTCCTGCTTTAAAATAATCTCTCTTTTCCATTACCAAATGAAAAATGTTTGAATTATTATGTAAATTTTGCTAGCTGTTTGAGTACCTGCATTTTTGATGATGGCTGTCTAGAATGCCCTGTAAAGAAAGGCAAATTTCTGTTATTATGATAAAGTCTAAAGGCCACAACTTGGTTAACAACTTTGTTGTGCTAAGAGTGGTACTAACAAACACTGAAAGACGCCACCCTAAGAGCATGCAATCTCGGCAGACTGGGCAGGTAAAGAGTCTGGCAAATGGCAAGCTGCTTTATGGGGCAGGGCACAGCATTTTGTGTAATTATTGAAAAATAAAGTGCATGTGAGCAATCTACTGACATTTAGTAAGAATCTCTGAGACATATGTGTGAGCCAAAATAACTTACTGAAAAATTATATCCCTGCTCTGGAATTCTATAACACAGTTGGAAAAATATGGAAAAAACACAATTATCTAGCAAACATAGAGTTTTATTGTAATTTCTTTGGAAACCTATTGGTTCTGTTTCTTTAAACTCCTATGAGACTCCTAAAAAGTGAAAATTATGTTCTCTTGATTTACTGTGTTATTCAAGCCTTTTGATATATCTATATTCTGCTTGTTAAATTGTCGTTGTATAAAAGTAGGCCCCTATCCTGTAATTAGATCCATGCTGGTGAACCCTTCTGCCTATTTGGAGCTCAGGTTAAGTCACTGAGCAGCTAGTGGTTCTAGCAGATCTTGGCTTCCACTAGAGCTGTTGTATCAATAAGGTACTCAATATAGATGCTGACTTCTGATGACAAAGATTGAAATAAGCCATGAAAAAATAACATTTGCTCTAAAGCCTCATGCTGATGTTTCTTTACTAGCTTCTTGTTGCCTGACTGTAAGTCATAATTTTAAGGGTGTCACCAACAATATTAAATTCTATTTGTATGTGTCATGCTTACAGAAGGCCTACAGATGGAGAATCTGTGAAATCTCCTCTCATATTTTTGAGTTCTCTACAATTGCACCAGCTTGTCTGGTTAATTGAGATCCAGAGACCAGCAGCTTATTAAAGTGGATGAAAGTCCTGAACAGACAGGTGCTGGCAGAGGTCCAGGTCTATGCACTCTATTGTATTAAGCTGTCTCAACAGAGAAATAACTCACTTTTCAAAATTGGGAAGTGGTTTTACACATGTATTTATTCCTCTAACCTGGGTATTTGGTTTGCTCTATCTATTAATAAATATAGATTTTGCTTTGAACATCGTCAGTTTGTTAGCTCAGCTTATACATGACATTGAAGAAGTCTAGGTGCCGACTGATTTGCCCTGATGATTAATTAGTGACACTAGGAAACATAGTCAATTTGAATTACATCATTAAAATAAACGTTCTCCCTGGAAGTATCAAACCATAGAGCTACAAGGAGCATTGTATTTTAAGGTGTAAACAACCTCTATATTCCTCCCAATATGTCAAGGCCATCAACTTGAACTATGGAGAATAAGAAAGGAGGGGAGCAACTTTGTCCTCCCAGGTTGCCTGTCCACCTGTGGCATCCCCATCTGCCTCTGTCAGAGGAGTGTGATGTGCAGGTTTTCAGCCTTAAGGACTCTGGCCAGTGCCTCTGCTGGCTGGGAAAGTTTATCCTTTCTTTGCTGCCATTGCCTGCCAGGCAGAAGTAAGAGCTGTCTCCAAAACATGAACTCTTAGGGAGTTTGGGGCTCCATAACTGTCACCTACAGTGCTGGGAAGATTTGACTGCTATTCTGTGATGGATAGTGTTCCTTTTTTGTCTCTTGACCACTGAGTGACTAATCTAAGTGAGAATTAGAAGTTGGTTCCAGAGAGCATTTGGATCCTACTCTCTCTGTACAGTCTCATGAAGGAAAGCAGGACCGAGCAGTGGTTGAGCCATATCTACGGGCTCAGATGCTGTCTCAGCCCTTTACTATCTAATCTGGATGCTCTAGTTAGAGCATCAGTCCCACAGGCACATTGCACAGCACGTACCTTGCTTTGGCCTTTTTCACTCTCAGATGGATTTATGAAACTTCCCCTATAGCCATCCTGACTGAAGCCCTGACTAAAGATGAGTTAACCCCGGTTCTTCTGGGAAAGTGGCTGTGGTCCATGAAGGACCACATGAAGGAACAACTTTGCAGTGGCAACCCTGCAATCTGTCATAACTTGACCTTGCAAAATAATCCTTTCAGGAAGACACAGTAATAGGGTACAGAACAGCTCTGAGGAAGTGAAAGAGAATAAATCACTTCTAAAACAGGCATCAGAAATTGCACAGGGCACAACCAGTGTGTTGCAGTGATCTAATAGACATTAAATGATTTGGATAAAATAGTGCTCAAAATGAAATACTGATTTGGGAGCTTGTGATTCACAGGCCAGCAATGAAGTTGAGTCCTTGAGTATCAACAGTGAGGAATGTCCCCTTTGTTGATAATGCCTTAGCAAATATATATTAGTACCATCCTCACCTCCAAGGAAAGCCACCTATAGTCTTTACTTTCTTGTCTGGCTTTCAGAGATTAGCAATGAAGACTTGCAGGACTTCATACAAATCAAAACTATACAGAGCTCTCTGGATATCTGTTGAGCACTGTGTGTATGCACAAAACTGGATTCTTGGATATGAACTTTAGCTTGTTGAGAATGCATTTCCTTTTTTTTTATCTTATTAGCTAATGGAATTTCTGGCTCTTCTGCCATCTGTTCATATTTCAAGGGTTAGGATTCATTAATTTGCTTACAGCACAAAACAATCTCTTTCATAGAACTGTTAAGCAAATACATTTCCAATGCATACTTGCCTTGCTTATGTAATGAAAGAAAATTAGCCTGTGAAATTAGCATTCATAATGCATGCCAGGTATTCATGTATCCACTGTTACCATGTGCCTCTTGTATCACTGCATGCAAATGATATGCATGTTCATTAATAGTAGCTGTAATAGCAGTGTAGTAGCATCCAAAGACCTCAGTTAAGAGTTGGCCTCATTGCACTATTTAGAGATACTCTATAAATGTATAGGAGGAATCAGTCTGTATCCCAAAGCTCTTAAAACTGAACAGCTAACTGAACAAAAAGGGGATTAAGGTATGCAAAAAGCAAACAAAAGGCAACATATCTACATGATTTGGGTTGAGATACTTCAAATGTTACATGTTTTATCCATTTGCTAAAGCAAGCTCTTAACTTTGGCATCACTCAAAACATTTCTTATGTTTTGCTGGTACTTTTTAGGAGTACTAAAATATATTTGTATGTGTAAATTCTTATATCTCACAGTTAAAGTTATATTTTCACTGGTTTTGCTAGAGCATTCATATAATGGAATTATATTGTTCTATCATAGTATAGTGAGATCAGATGAATATTGCTTGTTGCATTATAAGATACTTGAAAATATTTCCTTTCCTTTTGAAGGGTGTTATATACTAGATTCCCTTTAGAGTTTCGTATTTTGAATACCTCAAGTGAGTCATGAATCAGGGATATTATAATATCCATATGTGCCAGCTTATCTGCCTAATTCGCTTAGAAAAACATCTCTAGCAGATTGCTGCTGGTGAATCTCAAATTATTCTAATTTAGGATTAAACCCTACTATTTAGTTTAAATTACCCAGGCCTGAAATCAAAACCAGCATTGAAATATTCAAGAAAGACTTTTAAGCTTAGATGTGTCCAGGTCTACGTGATGATGTGGTACTGTTCAGTGTGGCCAACAAAACTGGGATAGCAAAAGTAGGATTTGATGGAAAAAAATGGAAAGCTGAAACTTTCTAGCTTTCAGCGGAGAGAGAAGGTATTATGACAAGATGAGTATTAGCTGTTGAGCGATATGTTGTCATATAAATAAACTGAACAGGAAACAACAGTTGTTTTAAACAACTGGAAAATAAGACCAGGAAGGAATATTTATGGATATTCAAAAATCAATTAAAGACTGGAGTTCAGAATAATTTCTTTTAGAGCAGGATAGAGGGGATAAGCCATTCTACAGCAGAATATCTCCTTTTCTTCAGTGTTGTAATAAATTGGTACAGAACTGTTTTTGTTGGCTAGAATGATGTTGAAGGCCCACTCCATCTCAAGTCATTTGTTGCTCTTCAGATACTGCAGACTTCCTTTATTTTAGTTTTAGTCTTTTCTTGTCAAGTCAAGGAGTGTGAAGGGTTGCTGGAAGTTTGCGTGACTTGCTCTTTGTCATCCTTTGGCACATATACAATATGCAAGGTTTCCTTTGGCCTTTGCACCAATAGCATGAAAAAAATCTCTGTTTTCATTATGAAAATAAATATCCTAATTTTGATATGTTCTTGGGTTTCAGCTGATATTGTAGATAAACACTTAATATCCCTATAAAAAAGTTGTTCTTTACTGGGTCCAGGTAAATTCTTGCTTTTGTAAACACTGACTTTCTTATCTAATCCACTCTGAAATATAGAGGTGAGCAGGGAAAGGAGGGGGCACTCAAAGGTGCTGTCCTGAGGCTGTGAAGGACTGCAGTCAAGCGTCATTGAGAGTCTGGGGAGTAGGTGTCCAGGGAGGAGAGGAGGAGAGTAGCAGGAGGAAGATAGGGAAATGGGTTGTTGATATTACAGACCACGGTGTTGGAAGAGAGCGCATGACTTGAATTATAAAATAAAACATTTCTTGGAATGTCAGGTTTCTAAAGTGTGTGCTCTTTCCCCAGTGCACATATTCACCTATAAATAATTCAAAAATATGCCTAAGTGTCTAAACAAACCTATGATCTGATTTGCTTTAATAACAATGCCAACCTCATCCTCCTTATCTTCCACAGAGCACTCTCCTTTATGCAGTTTTCTAATATGAGTGGGGAAAGGTCCCAGTTCCTATCAGTAAAGTCACTGATCTGTCCTTAAACTGCCTCCTCAGAATGCACTTCTACAACATCTGTGGAAAAAAAGCAATGTGTCATTGTCCGGGCAGGTGAGCGGCTGTGATTATTGCTCCTGCTATTTCCTCAACTGAATCTGTCTGTCTGTATCATCAGCCTTCATCTGTGGTGGCTTCCAGGGAGTTTGTCGTTTGAGAAAGTGTATCTGTATTCAGCTGTCAGCCTAAGATCATTCCAAATGTCACTTGTTTGCTTTTATTCTTTTGGTCTTGATAGATGTGTTTGACTTATTCAGAAGGCATGCTATTAGGTACTGTTCTTTATCTCATTTTGTATCAGCGTTACCTACTTTAGGTGCATCCGAAGGGTGTTTGCTGGGGCCAGGCGAAGGAGGCTGGGGCAGGAGGAGGACGGCAACAGGAAAGCAGGACTCTTCTGCTCCTTTGCTTGAGGACTGAGAGCGTGTGTTGTAGTGCACGGATAATTTGGAGCCATCGCGCACTATCATGGAGACCTCTTTCAAAACTGCAGCTGCTGCAGTTTTCTGCTTTGTTGTTACATTCAGCCCTAATTACAGACAACAGAACCAGCCCTCAGAACTGAACTTGTAAAACCTTTGTGAAGTTTAACCACCTCAAGTTTTTCTGACACTCAAAATAATGCCTTTTTTTTTTCTCTTTTACCTATTGCTTCAAAAACAATTCTGCAGCTACTGGCCTCATTAATATGCATGCAGTGCAATGTAAATGGCTCTTGAGGCCTCCCCTTGGTAGATGATTTAATGTGGCAGTTATGAAAGCTGCTCAGACTGTGCTCGATTAGCATAATAATGAAGCTTCTGCAGCAGTGTTATCATCCTCAAAGGAAATAGCCTGAGTGGTCACAGCTCCTTTAACAAGTACCACTTTAGGATAAAAAGCAAAGGGCTGTGTTTGAAATGGTAGATTGGAATACGCAAAGCGGGAGGGAGTTGTTTGTTGTCTTTGTGGTGGCGTGGGGAGGAAGAGGAGGGAGCGCCCCGGCAGCAGGCTGCAAGCCACCAGCGAGGCAGGCAGCCATCGCGGGCACAGGTGCTTCCCCGCCTTCGGGACCTGCCAGTACAGGAGACTTTGTCTTTGTTTCAGAAGTCACGCCAAGGAAGAAACTCGACTTTCTTTTAATCCTTCACTCTCCTGCACTTGGCTTCTGACACAACTGTAATGAGGACTGGTTTATTTTCTAACCTTAGTGAACTTGGACAATCTGAAATGTAGTTGTGGTTCAAGGCTGTATGCTTAGGTTTTGACTTCTGCAGCTTGCTAACAGATTAGGGAGGCCTGACAAGACTGAAACAAAAGCTTCTGGGTGGCTGACAGAAGCCTTGCTCTCTGATTGAGGTAAAAAGGTGACTTTTCGGGTAAAAGCAATAGCTGTTCTTAGCAGTACTGCCTACAATGTACTATCTGTTGGTCACGGGACTATTTTTAATGTATTTCTGAATAAGAATGAGATGAAAATGCAGAGGTGAAATTTTAGGTTTCTGGTGAACTTGAAAGAATAAGGAGGGCTTGCTCTGCCATCCATGCAGAGTAGAGTGGGCAGAAGGAAGTGGTGCCTGATCCCAGCAGCAGCAGGAACGTCTCCCATGTTTGATGGGAGCAGAGGGTGGCAGGGGATTTGGTGAGAAGGGCAGAAGTGGTGTATCCTCCGCAGTTACTGTCCTGATGACAAGGATGGCAGAACAACTATCTTCTGACCTGCTAATGATTTTGATTTATTTTGAATATGGCAAATTAAACCATTGGCATTTTGGGGCTGCTTTGCATCCTACTCAGCCATCCTTCTTGGGAGGATTAAAACTTCCAGGAGACAATGTCTCAGGCACCTTGTCTGATCTTTGCTGTATCATAGCCCAGCACTTGGTGAATCCAGATGTGATGTGTTTTTTTGTCCAGGAAAGTTGTCAAATCACTGTGAAGGTTATGTAGCTGTGGCTGCTGAACTAGAGCAAATATTGGAGTCCTGTTTGAGCTCAGATGAAAACCTGGGGTTTGCTGGCAACATGGCTATTTTTATCTAGTTATTTATGTATTTACCCTCCAGATATTTTCATACTGAACTGAAAATTACAAATTTACATTATTTTTGATTTGAGTCTGAAGTCTGGCAGTGTGGGGCACCTACGGGAGTAATGGTTTAGTTTTGTGGCTGTGATTGTTTTTCCCCCTTGGCTCATGTCCAGTTCAGCTCCAGGCGGCAGAGACTGTTACAGGCCTCTGCAGTCTGGTGTCAGCCTGTTCAGGCTGGAGACTAGCTGTGGATTTCTAGCTTAAGCCAGGCAGAGTGGATTTTAAGTGGGCTGTCCTTTCAGGTGGGTTACTTAGCTGCTGAATAATGAGTTTCAAGGAGATGAGGTGTGTCTGTCTCAAGAGTGAGATGAACCAATATACAAGTATTTGTTCAGATCTGTCTTCAGGTAGTTTCAGAATAAAGGCAGCCAGATTTAGCATGGGCACTGAGGCTAGGGACTGCAGTGTGGCAGCTAGCAAGAAACAGGGAAGAAGGTAATGGCAATGAAACTCAGGCACAAATGGTTGGAAATTGTACTCCTGTGACCTTCATTCACTTCATGTAAAAGTAGAAATAGTCACTGAATCAGAGTGAAGAGTTCTCGGCCTCAGTGGCAAATCACAGGTGTTCAAAGGATAGGTGCACAGATTCCCGACCTACAGTGTAGTTCAGGCAACAACTGGGGCCCAGCCCTGAGCTCACCTGAGGTTCCTGGACAAGCAGGCAGAGGATGTGTGGCTGGAGGTTGCTCCCATGGGCAGTTCAGGGCTAGGCAATTAACACCCATTGGTGAACTCAGGCCCCGAAGGAAGCCAAAACAACCTACTCAATTGATTCCTGTTTGAGTGGATTCAAAATTATTCCCGTTGCCAGCTTCCAGAAAATACAAAGTTGCTTGAAAGTTATCTTTTTCATTGGCTTCTGATATTGATGACTTCCAAAAAGGCATCTGGTCACCTTTTCCCCATTCTCCATAATCCTCTGTTTTGCCTCTTGCACAAAGCTTTTTCATTTGCTACTGGAAGAGGGAGGAAAAGTAGCAGAAGAGATCAGGGTATTTCACATATCAGTATATAGAATTTTTCTTTGCAATAGATTTCCACAGAGGTTAAGAATTCCCAAAGAATTCTTTTTTTTTGATATTTTTCAATGATCCTTTTCAAAGAAAGGAAAAATGCTTTGCAGTATAATATAATGTAATGAGTAGATATAGTGGTTAATAAAACTTTATTATTCCAATAACTCCCATTTACAAAGTAAGTGCTATTATGGCTCTGAACAAGAAAAACACATAACACAATGTACCTCAGATAGCTCAGGGAGGGAATGTGTAGGAGTAAATTAGAAAGACAGGATAGTAAATTCGTGAACCTCTGGTTGATCCCAAATGTTGCCATTTGAGTATTACAAATTACCTCATATGACTATATCTATGGTGGTCCTGTATGCTGGTAAATCATTTGCCTTATTTTGAAGCCTGGGATTGTTCTCCATCTCAAAACTTTACTTCATCAATTGCTTGAGGTTTAGAGAGATTCCAGTCCTGCTCCCACTGAAGAAGTGGGCATTTAATAACTGTCTTTCAAGAGATCCCTGAAATAATTATTCCCATGGAAAGGGACTGTTGTCCCTGGAAAGGGGAGTGTGCAAGGAAGGTGATGGGGAAAAGAGTGGGCTTTGAATTTCCTTCAAATCTATCTTTGCATACGATAAATATATACAAAATGTGGAGGCTGATTATTAATGATTGAAATCCAGTTACAGAATTTCTTGACACATAGTACATACGCATTCTGCAGTGGCCCTGTCACCTCATCTTCTCTATGCCAGAGCGCAGACGTCCCCCATTTCATTACTCTTCCTGGCACTGCCCTAGGCCCACATTCTGGGCAATACAGATTCTCTATTTCTAATTTGCTGACACCTCTCCTGCACTGATTATGCTAATTAAACATGCTTTTATGACCTTTCGCTCTTTGCCTCTTTCTTCTTTTGCTTGCAAAGGTCCTTTGGGAGAGCTTAGTCACATCACTTCTTTCTTTTTCCCTTTGTTCTCTCCCACTTTTTTGTTTTGGCTGTAAAAATAGCAATAAAGTAGATTTTGACAGCTTAGGGAATGACCTGTCCTAGTCTTGGTTTCCAGGGAAATGGGTTTCATAGAGTGGTGGTAATAGCTGGCAACTCTGACCTTGGGGCTCTGCTGGTTTACTCCTAGTATAATTCCACTGCACATGACAGAGTTAGTTTTAGTATGCATAAGTATGCATGAGTTGAGAATCAGACACGCTGTTTTTCTGGGCTTTAAGGTTGACTGCTTTTAGTTATTACACACCTTAAGAGGACGAGAAAAGGGGAAGATGCAATGAGCCTGACCTAATCCATTCTTCCACTTGGGGAGTAAGGAGGAAGAGAAAAATCTCTTTCCTAATATTTTTCCCTCTGCCCATCAAGTAGTCCAGTAGTTTTCAGCTGTGACATTTTGCACCTTCTATTGTCCGTTCACTTAATGGATTACAACATATTCAAAAACAATTAGACAAATTAATGGAATAAAAAACTATCAGGTCTATCAAAGACAGTTAGCAGTTTTATCAAAAAATGCCCAGGCTGCAACTGCGGGTGTTCCCGGAGCGTCCTGGGGAGGTGCTGCGGCTGTTTGCCCAGCCCTGCTGCACTTCCCATGGTGCCTGCACCTGGAGGCTCTCACAGATGGACAGCTGCTGAGGCTGGAGGGGCTGCTCTCGTGTGCAGCACGGTGGGGGGCAGGGGAAGGCTGAAGGGAGGAACAGGATGAGAAATGGCTTGGTGAACCTGAATAGGGAATCCCATATGAGCAAACACTCTGCACTCCTCCCCCCATTTAAAAAGAGGATAGAGTAGAAGAGTGACAACTTGAAGCGAAGAGTGGAGAGAAGAAAAGAAGGAAATACAAGAGGAGGTGTAAAAAATACCCATACTGAAATCACATTGTTTACTAAGTGATTTCTGCTGTAATGACTACAAAATTTGAAAATACATAAGGAATTTTGGTATTGTAACTGCTGCCTGTGGTGCTCCTCAGAGTGGCTTTGGTCTTTGTGAAGGGCTCAGTCAGTGCTGCAGAAGGCGCTCTGGCAGCCCTCTACAGCCAGACTTTGCTAACCGAGGCACGGCATACACAGCAGGTAGTGCTTCGCGTAAGATGGCTGGCTGTCTACAAGTACTAGGATAGACGAGCTCTGGTAATAATGAGTGCCTGTCTTACATTTGTCACAGGGCAGTGAAACAAGTTTTTGTTAATTGTCCGAGCCAAATCATGCTCTGGGGAATTTTGACGTTAGTGCTGTGGCCTGCTGCCACTATGTTCTAGTGGCTTTGTAAAGTTGGAAAGTGCTTGCATGTCCCCTGCTTCTACACTCCTCTCATCTGTATGTGGGCTAGGCATTTCTGTTTCACTGCGTGTTGTAGGTTATATCAGGGAAGAAGGGTTCTGTAGCTCTCTTGAAATGAAACGCCCTTGCACATTAGGTGTAATGGGTATGTAGCGCTCACTGAAAAGTGAGCTTCTCTCAGGAGATGAGACCTGTCATTTAAGATTGAAAAGAAAATAGCTAAAATCATGAAAGGTATTTGATGGTTCTTATTTTCAGTCTTGCAAGTGAATCGAGAGTAGAGGCCTTCCTGCAAAGCAGTGGAGTTATCGTTGTCTAAGGGCTGAAGAAACTGGACTTGTTGTCCTGGCTCTGGGACTCTTGCCAGTGGTTTCAGTGGGGGAGGATGGATTCTCCCCAGAGGATGTTCGGCACCATTGTAGTAACCTTAACAATTAGCATGTTCAAGAAAGTCCTATGTAAGTTTTGCCTGAAATCTCACTGATTTTGTCAGTATGTCCATCAGATCAGGCTGCCATGTATTGCCACACACACAAACCGTGTCATCTCTTTATGCTGTTACCTTTCTCTCCATGGGACGATATCACAAATTGCAGTGAGGTCACTTGCAGCAAAGACTCCGCTGGCCAACTGAGTGTGTTGCCAAGAAAAACTAGTAACGCTGATGTCTGTGTCTTTGACATTTAGTCATGCATACAGGAGAGACTATATATATACGTAGACTTGTTTGTATAAGATTATTTTTTACTGATTAATATCCTTAACCTAAGCCCAGGCCTAATTACAGGTTTCTAGGGAAAAAAAGAAGGGCCTTCTACACTTGTGTGTGCCACCTAGGGGACTATCTGAATTATGCTATTGTTTATTAGGCATGTTCCAGCCCCTCGTAAATAGATGTGATGGTTTTTCAAGGAAGAGAGAGTGGAAAAAGATGCATTTTATGTAACTTTTTTTTTTTTCTTTTCAATAACAGACTTAAGCTTAAAGATATGCTGTGCTACTTATTGTTGGTAATACTTCAATTTTACTGGAAGGAAATACCATTGTGTGGAAGGATCAGTGTTTTTTTATGCTGTTTAACAGTGCTATGCAACTGTTTTATGTGCTTACAGGATATCAGACATAGACTACTCTTCGTGTTATGTGCAAAAAAAAAAAGTGATTTTGGACACTGCAGAAATGAAGTGCTGCCAGCCTTGTTGTATTCTCCTGTGCTTGTGAGGGGAGGAGTGTCTTGTTCCTAATGTGAAGCAAAGAGGACTGTGAATATTAACAAGCAGCATGGCCAGCTAGAGTTAAACATTCAGGATGAGACATTAACTTAAACCACATGTGAAATGCAGCTGTTTCTGCTGAGGCTTTCATCAATCTGAGCTGGGAAGATTGGTGGGTTTTAATATGTGGTCTCAAGCAGAGCCAATAGAAATGTGTGGAAAATGTGTGTGAAATCAGTGTGTATCCATGGGGGGTCCTTGGGCTTTCGTGTAACATTTTCTCTGTATTAATATAAATAATGGTGATAATACCCATCTCATCACAGAATGCCTTTATTTCCCAGGCGCGCAGGAAAGGCAGATTAGATAAATGGATCTGGCCAGTCATAGTGACCTCTGTGCCTGCATGCTAAGTCACTTCTTGCTGTTGTATTAGTTGATCAGAACAAGCAGAAAGATGGAACCATGAACCAAAATTCTTCTGTAGAAAAATATATGAGACACCTGAGAATAGCTGGTCACAAAATCACTGAAAACTGATGTTTCTGACTCAAACTTTTAATGTCATTTAACATTTAGGTGCTAAGGATGACTGTAGATCAAAGAACTGTTGAATCGCAGCCACCAAAAGAGATATTGCTATGACTTTGAGGAGGAACAGGCAGATATTTGGCAGCTGATCTGCTAACAACCTAAATTGCATAAATTCATCCAGAGGGAGGGCAAAAGGATGGGGAAGGTCGGCCTGCTTCCTTCCCCATGACAGCATCCAAACTTTTCTTGGCAAGAGAGCTGGGGGCACTGTTGAAACTGAGTGGATTGCGCTCAAATACATTTCTGCCCACGGTGCCTGGACACTGCGCGGACGTCGTACTGCCCTAATTAACTGCATGTGCAGCCCTGAAAAGCTTGAGGCTAAGGCCTCGGCTGGGATCCTTGGGGCCTCGCAGGTGTGCTAAGGGTGTGCTAAAGAACAGTCTTCTGCTAATGATGCCAGGAGGCGATGTGATAAGCCTTTCGCAGCTGGGAGTCACACCTGTATGTGAGTGCACCAGGATAACATACCAAATTTGGCAACAGGAAAGCAGACCTTGAATGGAAGAGGAGTAAAGTTCTGCCTTTGTGTGTAGACCGGATAGGATCTGGTGGACGTAAAGGATAGCTTTAAAGTAGCTTTTCACCTAATACAAAGACAGCTTGAGTAAGAGGAGAGAAATAGGAAGATGAAGGAAGTGGTGGAGGCTTAAGTGTGATTTTTTTAATCCCTGTTAAGCGATAAGAGTGGCTCAGACTTTATCAGTGCTCTGTAATTTGCAGAAGCGTGAGCGGAAGTGCAAGTGGCAAAGAGGCAAAGGCTCGTTTTGTAAGGACAGCCACTTTATTGGAACAGACTTGTAACCAGAGAAATGGAGACAAAGTCAGGGAACAAACCTCGGTTGACTCCACACAGTTAAAGTTGTAGGGAAGACCTGAAAGGTAAACACAGGTCCAGCTCAAGCAGGAGGCAGTGTGCGGTACTGAACAAGGCGGAGCAACAGCCGCCTAGATCCCTGCCTTCTGCTTACACTTCGGCAAACCGCAGGGGCAAATCACCAATGTACTCAGTGCACAAGATTCTTGTTGAATAAAATAGGAGAAGACAGGGTCTTGAGAAGTACATGCCAATCCTTAATGAAGCAGTATATTGTAATGACTGTATTATGGAAATGCCCATAGCCTGCATCCTTGTAGACACAGGAAATAAAAAGAAGAAAAAATCCTATTCTACCTAAACTTTAGGGCAAGAATTTCTCTTTGGATGCTGATACCATAACACTTATCGTAACCACAGGTCCAAAGGGGAAAAAGATTTCACTGATGATTTTCAAATGCAATCTAAAAATCCAGTTAAATCATTGTTAGCACAAGTACACACAGTCAGTTGGAGAAAGAGCAGTTTCACTGACTAAAGATCCTCAAATGAGCATTAGCTATGTGAAACTTCTTGAGGCCTGGCACAGCAAGCTCGCCTAGGGGTTGTGCTGTAACCGGCAGCCAGGAGCCTCGAGCCCCTGCGAGCGCTTCGCTTTGGCAGCCCTCCGCAGCCCTGCAAACACACTGCTGTTTCTCAACCTGAGAAAATCAGTAGCAATACTGATGAACAGCATCAAACACAGAGCCACCTTTCCACCCAACATGCTATGAAAGGACTTAATAAGAACTGAAGAGCTTCCCGCAGGGGGCTGTCTAATTCCCATCAATCTCCCTAAAGAGCAAGAGAGAACTAGAGAACTTTACTTTCTTTCTTTCTTTCTTTTTTCCTTTCTTTCTTTTTTCCTTTCTTTCTTTTTTCCTTTCTTTCTTTTTTCCTTTCTTTTTTCCTTTCTTTCTTTTTTCCTTTCTTTCTTTCTTTTTTCCTTTCTTTTTTCCTTTCAGTTTTCGGGGCTCAAGAATCAGGCTTCTGGCAGATGAGGTGGGTCAGCTCTAGCAGCCTGCTGGGCCTGTCCTTCTTCTCTTGCTTTCCATACTGCTGGAGCATACAGGTTACCACACTTTGTCTTCAATAGATAGCTCTTGTTTTTCTGATCTCTGTGGAGCAGTGTCATTTGTTCATGGAGGCCACAGCAAACTTTCGCTTTTCAGGCCAAACTTTCTCCCTTTAGTTCAAAACTTTCTACAGACATAATTAAACCTAACTGGAATCATAAATATGGCTGGATAAGTAACTTGTAATGATTAATGTATTAGATTATTTTTGGGCATTTTCTTCTTTTACAAATGGTTCTGGGAATAGACTGATTGTCTTCCACATCTGTTTAAGTGTCTGTTCAGAATCTTCAAGAAAGTCATTTAATGCATTTGTCATAAATTCAGTGCAAAAATGTTCAGGCTTTCATGGCGTGCATAGAAACATAGTGTATTTTTGTTTTTCTGCGGAGTGAACTTGGTTGTTTCAAATCAAGTTTCCAGCACAAATACTAGCAATTCACTTTTCATATCTATTCTGCAATATTCATTTGAAGATAGTCATTTCAGAAAATATTTGTGCCAGATAGACTGCCTGCTTGAATATTTGTGGAAAGCAAATACAGGGCTGGAAGTGAGATCAGGCAGAAACAATCAAAATTGGTTTAGTCAGAAACTCATGCAAATGTTGACAGAATGTTATTTGTTGTTCTGTTTTGGTGCTCTAAAAGTTTTTTTTTTTTTCTTTTTTTTTTTCTTTTTTCTTTTTTCCTATGTAATTAGTTAATGGTAGAAATCAGCTATTTTGTGTATTTGTAGAAATACTACATGGAGGCCCCTGCTTCGTGATTTGTGTCAGTTCAAAAATAGCAAGAACGTATTCTGGAATAACACAAATTTTCAGAAGAATTGTTGAAGGTTTTAGAAGGGGTAAGCTTCTTATATTGTGTGCTGCTAACACAGTTTTTTAGTGGCTTTGTTATTCACTTATTTGTTTTACCACCTTTTCCAGTACGTCAGAAATACGGTAGAAATGTTTTTTTTCTACTGAAAAGAATAGAGATGATGGTGATCTGTCTTCAGAGCTGGTACCACACAACTGGCATAATAGTCTTAATTTCCTGAGGGCTGAAGCTCATTAGCGTAATCAGTCTAAACTATGAAAACTGTTCACATTTCCAGGATTTTTCAGACCCCGAGTCTGACACTATGTATAATAAAAGTGCCTTAGCTCTAATTACAACCAAAGAGAAGTGATAAGGAATTATCTTGGGCAGCAGTTGCACTGGTCCTAAAAGAATTTATGGGACAATAGGAAGAATGAACATTTTGAGGGTAGTTTTAGCAGACCTTTCTTACTGAGACTCCCTAGTGGTCGATCCTCTGTGAGTTAATGTAATCATGGTCAAACAAGGGATATTTTTGTATATGTAAATGCTTTGGTTGTTTGAAAATTAAACACATTCTTAGATTTCATATCCCAGTGCCAGCAGCAGACCTGCTGCAGTGTTCCTAAAAGGATAAATTGATAAAAGTCCTAATAAGGGGAACTCAACAGGAAAAAACAAAATGAATTAGCTTGCTGAGACATGGCTAACATCATTGAGTTTATGTATGTTTCATTAAACTGAGACTTGACAGCTTTATGAGGAAACAGTGGGGTTTGCAGTGTATGAAGGACCTGTAATGCTGCCAAGGCTGATCAGGTCTTGCACCATACAGCCTATTTAATAGACAAATATTTGCACAGTGAAAATGTCATTTTAAATGACTGGTTTTATAATCCCTTAAGCTTTTAAATAATCTACAAAGTCTGGAAATGCTACTCTGATGTTTAAAATCCACTAGCATGTTAGATAACGAAAGCCAACAAAAAAGGATAGGACAAGCTTTGTTCCTAAATTATGGATTTTTTGGTGACTCCTGTCA
Source organism: Rhea americana (assembly GCF_003343005.1). NCBI lineage: Eukaryota > Metazoa > Chordata > Aves > Rheiformes > Rheidae > Rhea > Rhea americana. Next base: position 2,137,987 of record NW_028185483.1, read on the forward strand.
CATCTTTTACCCATCATTTTTCTGCCATATTTTTTGAGGAAAAGAGCTGGAATTGGGCTGATGTCTGTTCTCTGTGTTGCAGGTGCAATTTGTTTCTCCTGAATATGAACCTAGATTCTTACATGTGGGGGATTTTGCACATTTTGGACGGCTTGCTCTGTTAATGATATGGGTTACACCTACGTTCAATTTGTGGAACATGTACATGGATCCACATTTGTGCTTATGCTGTCAGTCTAAATTTTTTCATGTTCAAACTAGCCTTGCCCACCTCGCAGATGAGTAATAGGGATGAATAAAACCAAGGCTGCTTTCATAGTTTTGTGTTTTTTCAGTGCCACCTACAGTATGAAGAACTTTTAGCTCACAGCTGTGCAGCCACAAGTTGGTGAGTTCATCAGAATTAGTCAGTAAGTTAATCAGCTATCTGTGGCCAACAGAATGATGCAGCCAGATTCTTGCAATGCATTTATCCCTCTGCACTCTCACTCTTGCTAATTCAGTATGGAGCTATGTATAATATATGCATTTGACCAAAACCGACATAGCAGTTAAAGGCGGTTAATGAGTAAAACTAGTTCTAGTTTTACTGCATTTTTAAAGATGAAATCATAGTTTCAGATCCTGTCTAGATACAGCTGCTGTCTAGAGCAAAACTTTCATTTTCCTTAATAGAACTGAGATTGGGTCCTTTCATTTCATCCTTGCCCTTTTAACCTTTACTGCTTCTCTGATCCATGACCTTATCTTGCTTTTTCCTCCTTTTCCCTGAAAGTCAGTGGCCAGTTTGATCTTGTAAAGAGACAGATATCGTAACATAAGAGGTCTGTTTGATCCTGCTTAGTTGAGAATGCAGACCAGAAAAATCTGATAATCAGAGAAATAGATGAGCGAAGGAAAAATATTCCAAGAAAGAAGAGGTTAAAGTCCTGATGAGATAGCAGTAACACAAAAAAGAAACAGGACCTGTTTTTCTCTCCCATACATACATTTTACAGGATGAGAACGTGTATAAAACACAACAAATCGTTCAGTAAATATCACAAAGATAATCAGAATCAAATGGTTACAGGGAGATTTAAATAATAGCAAAGCTACCCAGATCCTGAATACAAATAGTATCAAGTATCATTAAGTTTCTGTACCCCTTAAACCATACATTAAAGAAAGCTAAATTCCACAAATTCACAAAACTAAATTTGCATATGACAAAGCAATAGTTGGCAGTGTGAATGATCAGATGTAGGGAAAGATGTCCTCCACCTCATTTTAACACTAATTGCTATGTAGCAATGTGTCAAGAGTGAGTAAAGAAATTTAGCAGGGTGAGAAGCAGGAAGGAAAAAAAGATCTTGAAAACTGCATTAATGGAAACAGCAGGCAGGTGGCAATAACCAAATAGCTTTAATTGTCCAGGGAGCTCAGGGGAATCAATTTGCTGTGATTATTACCCACATGTTGTAAGGAAAAAATAGCAAATTAAATAGAATGACACAAATGGTAGTAAACCATACCATAGGATTCCCATAGAGAACTCTCAGCAGCTCTTTCCTCAAGGACACACTGTTTGGATAATTTTGTCCTGGACAAAGAAGAATGGAGATGCCACTCAAGCAGTGAAACACAGTTATTATTAGTGCATACATGCAGCTATAACCTAGTAAACCAGATGTATTTTCCTTTTGGGTAGACTGGAAAACATACAGTTCTCCTTGAACTCCCTTAATATAATAGCTTACCCTGAAACAGAACGTTACCAGTAACGTCCCTTCTTGTCTATACTAAGACATACTAAGAGACCCCTCTAGGTGGACTTACCTCCAAAATTACTTGACCCAACAAAATGATAGTTTTCCCACCCATGAAAGTTTTTGGGATTTCAAAAAAAAAAAAAAAAAAAAAAAAATTCTAACTGAGGTTTAACTGAGACCTGCTGAGATTTGCAGGGAAAGTTTGTTCAGGACAGCTATTATTTAAGTAACTCGGTTTATTCACAGAAGATATAGGTGGTACATCTTCAAGCTTCTTGCCTGTCTGAGTCAGAGCTGCACTAGGAGCTCGGAGTGGGATTCGGCTGACTGAACGTAGGTAACTAGTGCCACTAGCGCCATTGGAGATGCCTTAAACTCCCCCGTCTAACCTCTGCTGCACTCCAGATGGGCACAGGTCTGCTGTCATGTCTGCAAGTCACTGTGTCATATCTGCAGAGAACATAATGCAGGACTGCATGTATGTCTTGGATACTGGGGTGTATGAAATGGCACTAGATTCCCATATTTAGGCAACTGAAACCTGTCTCAGCCTTCTTTATGCCATATAGATGCACTGATCAGTATACTGTAGGGTCTTCTAGGATGAATCTCTCCAAATATTTGCTACTGGAGATGTTCTGTTCTGTATAAATAAATACCCATTGAGAGAGAAAGGGCTGGCTTCCTGGACCGAAAGGTGAAGTATTTGCTGAGGATGTGAGACTAGGGTTTAAATTCCTGGTCTGAACCAGACAGACCAAGTTTGAACCTGGATCTTCTACATCCTCAGGAAGTGCCTTAATGATTAGACTATCAGCTAATCACAGGCCCTGAGTTAATTCGTGGCAGACTTTAATTATTTGAAACAAATGCATTTCTGCAGAGATGCTTTGATTTTTAAAGAAATGGCATTTCTAAAATGAAAAATCATTTTCAGTGAAGGAATCCTAACTAATTAGGACATTGATTGTTATATGTCTTGCAGACAGAATATTCTCTCTTCTTTCAAAGGGGAATGCTTAGAAAAGAAGTACAGAGGCTGTCTTTGAAATAAAGGAATGTTAATGGCTGGATCTCTGCTTCTTGAGATGGAAACTTTTAAAATGATTTAGAATGGCTGGGGTGCTTGATCAGAAAATTTCATCCTACATAACCAGAATAATTTCACAGATCAGATTTGGAAGCTTAGATATCTTTGATAGTAGGCTTGCTGACCACATAATTGTTTGCTTGCTGATTGCTGCTCCCAGCTCCTCAAAATTTTCCACAGGGTAATAGCTAAATGTATTCCAATGGAGCATCTATACAGTAACTTTCAACTCGAGGGGACTCAAATGGTGATGCAAGATCTGCACAGTCAGTTTAATACAAATCCTAGTTTATATTTGTGAAGGTTTTTATTGAAATCTGTACAATATGCACAGTATTTAGTTTGCCTGCAGCATTACTATTAAGTGTATTAGACAAACTAAACTACATCTGTATTAACAATAATCTCATCTTTAGATTAGTGGGACCAATGTATAGATTTGAATCAGAGTATAAATTTTTGGAAAACTTGTTTTAAAGTCTGCTTGAGGAGCATATCAGGGCATTTTAAATGTATTACACAACTTAATTTATGGCAGCATTAACTTAAAGAAGATGCACAGTAGTTTAGAAAATAAACTTTATGTACACCACACATCTCATGTAACTTTTCCATCTTTTCTCAGGTTTCTTACCCTTTAAAATTAATCTTTATAAGCTAAATTTGCTTGGTTATGCTCTTACTGGTTACTTAGAAAAGCCACATGAATTTTCTGCAGTAAATAAATAGCAATTCTTAATTATAGCTACCACCTCTGGCAACTATCCATCATTCTTTGATAAGCTATAGCATGTGATTACAAAGACCATACAGTAAAGGATTTAGAAAAGAAGTACTTGAATCTTATGTAAATTGCCCAGATTTTTGTATAGCGTAGCCATTGTATGTAGTTAGTATGATAGGTTACCGAACACTTACACACAGTAGGTAATATGCTAACAAATGCTAGTAATAACAGCATTAAGCACAAAAAGTCTTTCCCTGTGTTTGTGTCTAGAAATACCTCTTCTTGTGATTGCCAAGTTACAATTCAGAATTAAATTAACTTAATTGTGTTCTTGTAATTGCAGGAAAAAAGAAAAAAGGGAACAGAATTTAGAGGATAACAAACGAAAGGATATATCAGTTGGATTTTGGTTCTGCTAGATATCCATGTAAATAAGGGCAGTGTTTCATTATTTTGTTTTCTTACAGTTATATATGTTGACTTTTCTGACACCTAAGCCAAATCCTAGTATGAACACACAGGTACTTGATTGATGTCAGTGGATCATCACCAGAACAGTCAGGTCACAGAAAGAAGGGCCTAATTGCATTCTCAAGTATATGTTTAATTTCTTTAGAAGCCTCTGTTTGCTCAGCTATTTTGGTGCAGGAAAGAACATTTGTTATAGTATTTATCATAATATCAACTGTATTGGAGACTGCCAAAAATAAGAACCTGGAATTCAACCTTATTTTTAATAAGTAGCCATAACCTGTAAGAGACAGTTTTATGGAAGACTCACTTATGGCTTTAGACTTAACATAATCTTCCTAGGGTCCCAAATCATTTTCTTTTCCTGGAGGCCTCACTGAATGTATTAACTGTCAGGAATACTCTGTTGAAGTACAACTGTTTTGGTCTAAAGAACAGCAAACAAGAATACATCTAGGTGTGACCTAGTAAAACGATGCCTAGTCAAGGGTAACACAACTTCTGTAGTACCGGCCAAGTAGAGATCTATTTTACTGATTGTATGGATTATTAAAACATTTGGTTTGAGTTGGACTTTGGTGGTTGTGGATGGTTGCGTATTTATAACAATAGTTTGTATTTATAACAATACCAATGTGCCAAACCTGTATAGTTCTAGAAATGAAATGTCTTAATGTGTATTACTAGAAGGCCAACCACAGAATCTCATGACTAGGGCTGTTAAGTGCTGCTGCAATGTAAATAACAAGGGAGAGTTTATTGACTGTTTGAATGTCTAACATTTTCCATTATAAAGAGCCCTTCCAGCCTCACAACAAAAGTTGAAATATTGGTTTGCATCCACTTGCCTATGAAAGACTTGGTCCCATCATTTTTTTTGGTAGAGGCCAGCATCAAAATTTCAAGGTTCAAAAGCAGGAATCAGTGCAAAACTGGGAAGTTGAGTTGCTGTGTTAAATCTTTCCATAATTTATTTTGTTCCTTTAGGAAACAGCTGCAGTAGAATATTAAGATGTTATATTTAAAAGAAAAGAGAAAAAGACTTTCATTTTCAACTGGAGGCAGCATAGAAACTTTGCCTTAGGCTATGCCTCTCCAAGGTACACCTGAGCATGTTCCGTCTGCTTGTAATAAGTGGCGCGACTGAAATTTCTGTGCCTCAGCTCCCCTGCAGTTGGTGATGGGACTGCAAACAGGGACCTTTTTTCCTCGGGTGGCTGGAATCCCTTTGCTGAAGCTCATCAGGAGGAGAAAAATGCCCATCTCCAAGCCAGGAATGCTCAGAGGAATCTGGAGAGGTTAAACTTAGATTCATTTAAAAGGAGGGAAATAACTGCAGGGGCAGCTGGAGCTGGGAAGAGGCTGCACAAGCAAACCCAGTAGGCAGAAGCCAGACCAGGAGGCCTGAGTAGCTGAGCATGCAAATAGGTGGAGAAGAAAAATAGGCCTATGGCGAGGCGGAGAAGAGCCTGGCTGACAAAGGTGCTGCGAAGGAGAGGGCTGCGTGGTCATGGTAGTGACGGACTGTGTGGTAGTGCAAGTGCCCGAAATAAGGGGAGACGAAACCTGCTCTGGCCTCTCTGCTGTTTCCGGATTGTGAGCACCTGGATTGCGGAAACTTGGTGTACGAACTCTGCGGATGGATGTGTTTGTGTATGTGTGTGCACGTACAGAGGGGTTATCACAGGAATAGCCAAGACTTATTTTTTTCAGTAATAAAGCTGTTTTTCTCCTGAATTCCTTTTAAAATGTCTTGAGTTTAACATTCTTAGGGCTGGCATAGTATTATTTCACAGGAGTGACCTTTGGGAAATTGGTTAATTCTTTTAAAACTGGTTACATTTTAAAAAACAAGCTTTAACAATATAAACAGCTAAAATGACTTCATTCTTGCATCTGATGCCAGCAGCAAGTATTTTGTGTTATACAATATTTATTTAAAAATTTGTATGTATATTTTTGTATTTTCTGATTCTGTCTAAGGAGAGGAAAACTCCCTAATGTTTAGCAGTGACAATTCTGAAGGAGCTGATATAACAAATATAGTATTTAATGGTGGAGTTTATGTTGTAAAAAGCATTTATGCCTCTATGTGAACGTAAAATCGTAACAGTGATCCCATGAATGTAAATCAAAAGTAAAGCAATGCCATACATGATGAGTAATGGGTATGTACAACTCAGACTGGTGCCTTTGGTAAAGCAACACAGATAAAGTATCATCTGAGATAATCAGAAATACATATTCTTTCGAAATAATGGAAACTACTACGTATTACATTAACCGATATCTTCATTGCTTTGTGCAAAGGCAGTGAAAATTGATTTATTTGATACTGTTGAAATAGACCTGGTTTGTACAGCTGGAGAGCATAGATGGGGTAGCTCAGTGACAGCTGAGCACCGTGCCACACAAATCAGTGTGTGTGTGTGTGTGTGTGCGTGTGTGCGTGTGTGCGTGTGTGTACACACACGCACACACACACACAGTATGGGGTTAATCTCTAAGCTCAGTCCTCTAGTGATACCACTAGATATGGGGCTGTCTGGTGCCTAATCAAAGAAATCAAGTGTCTGCTCTGTGCCATTATATGTACAAAGCTGGTGATCCTCGGGCTGCCAGCGTAATCCATACTGTTGAGCAAAGCAGTGTAGGATGCCTGTGAGAATTCAGTCTGGAGGATTTGGGAAATTCAATATAAAATGTGTCCATTATTTTTTGCAAATGTAATTCTGTTCATAAATGGTAAGGAGAAAATTAGAAATGTTAAGTTCTGATATAATTTCAGAAGGAATTTTCATCTTTAGATTTTTATTCTCTTTCAGGAAACTTGGCTGGAAATGCTTAGGAGAAAATTAGGTGTAGTTAACTCCTAATTATTCTGTTTATATACTAACAAATACCATTCTGCTCTGATCTGTTGATCAAATTCATATGTCATATGCCTCTTGAAGAATTAAACATTCTCATAAAAATGATGCTAGTAGCCTGAACTTCTATGCAGACCATCTTTGATTTGAATAGAGTCACATTTAGGAATTGTTTGGCTCATTATGTCTGTAACTTAGATATTTATTTTAAGAAAAACCATGACAGAAGGAAGACGTGATTGGAGTCACTAATGTAGTCCTCTAATCAAATGAGATGTTGTGCTGCACTTTATGTGCATGTTTGCCTGAGGTGTATGTTTCTTCAAACCCACAAACTATTCTGCTTCTTAAAATGTGTCAGCTAAAGGCATTATGCTCCGGTTGCAAGAAGTCTGGCAAGCTGTGCTTGAACTGAATTGAGACTCTAATTCTTACCACTCTATATAGATAGCAATAAGGTGCTTCCTGTAAAAAGAAGAGTAGCCTACATTTGTAGAGTCTGAGCCAAGTATCATTGATGTCTGGTTGTACTATTGTACAATTGTTCTAGGAAAAACATTCAGGGAGGAGAAGTGTAAATATTTAATGCCTTGTTTGACATCCCTTCTTTAACATCTTTTGTTTTGTTACTGATGAATATACTAACCAAATTTTTATTTCTTAGGGGATAATTGCTACTGTTTATAGTTTCAAGAAAAGAATAATAATGACCTTAGGTTTGTGTTCATTTCTGCTACAGTCCACTGAGATATCATAAGCAAGGAGCTTTGGCACTGAGTGACTTCATTTTTCACTAGAGTTTGAGGGTCTTTAATAAACACAAAAGTTCTATAATTAATTCTAAATTGATAATAATAATTCATGGTAAAATGGAAAAAGGAAATAAATGCAGAAGTTATGATGCAGATTTTTTTTCAGGAGGTATCAGCAAGCATTTGAAATAAAGTTAGTGCAGGCATTCAGAAATCCTCTCTATCTGTGATACATGCATACAAAGCTGCTGTTTGTTCTTCTTTTGAAAGAGCTGAGGATTTATCTTGAGAAATCCTTAATTGACTGGGAAAACTTCCAAAACGTTTTGCAAGGTATATTTGAATTCTCTGACTACATCCAGTTCTGAAAGCTTTGGAAATTATGAATCTACATGCAAAATGAGCTCTTAGTAACAATCAGAGCAAGTTAAGAAATATAGAAGAACTCAGCCTTTCTTAATATCTAGTTGAGATGAAAATTGAAAAAAAATATTAATGAGGAGAGGCAGTAAAATGGCTTAAATTCAAGAATTTTGAAGTGTTTTCTTATCTTGCTTCCAAATTTGAATTTTCTCATTTTGGCTTGATGAAACAGTGATGTGTAACAGAAATGGGTAGATTGGGCTTATTGCCTGGGCTCACACCTCTTATATAATCTATAATATATTTCCACAGAGCAACCTGAGATTTAATATAATGCATCAAAGGGAATGAAGGGCAGCTATGGATCCAGTCCCTTTTGGGAACTGCAGTAATAGCACAGAACCTAGAAGTCCTTTGAAGGTGCAGGCAGATGAAAGACATTTAAAGCAAAATATTTGGATTTATTTTGGAATCGGTAACTGCATGTTTGAATTTAATTTAACTGAAGTAGTATTTAGAATTTGAAAACAGGTAGCAAGATACAGGAAAGAAAAACAAATTATTGTGAGATGTCAGAAAGGATTCAACCAATTTTTATTTTGTTTGGTAGCAGTAAAGGACACAAACCTATTTAAAAGTGTTTTGCTAATTCTGCTGCACATAGAAAAACACTGTGCTGGGCTGTCATTTTATTCTGTTACCAGTTTCAGCTATCTACTGTATGTGAAAGATAGTAAGGGTGATTTTGCATGTTTTTCTAGTATTTGTAAATATTCTTATGTATATATTCTTGTCCCCCCCTTTTTTTTAAATTCCAAAACCACACCATTTTCAAGCAAAAACTAGACCAAAATATTTCACCTGAGGTGGGAAAGCTTTCAGATGTTACTAATGAACAATTGATAACTGAAGATGAAGGAAATAAGGACAGATTTAGATTACAGATTCACTAATGCTCTTTTCAGTGTTATTAATGGCTAGAGAATTTGCATTCTGTTCGTACTACACCTATTAGATCATTTGGGAAATAAACTGTTTTAGAAATCAATTAACATTTTATTGGAACACTGTCTTCTGCAGCTATGTCTGTAAAGCACTGTGTGCTAAAGCACTCCTGATCTTTTACAGCCAAAGTACCTATGTCAAACAAAGTAAACAGGTGATCCATTTGACTTGTATACAGCTAATCGTACAATTAACGGTGACCAATTTGTTGTGCTGTAAAAGCTATGCATTTCATTTCAGTATATGCTCCCTGAGGTTTTAAAACCTAAACACATGATAAATGCGTATTTCCTGAAAGGACAGTTAAAATTGCACCGTTCTACAATCTTGGGACCTTCAGGGCTAGAAATAAATCCTCTGAAACCTGGCAATATTTAACTACAGGAAGAGAAAGCTCCCATTTCTAGTTCTGCAGGGTGGCATGATATCAGTTCTTAAACTCCATGCTCAGCCTTGTTGGCTCAGCATTTTGAGCCAGTGTAATTTGGGGAGGGAAATGTTACAACAGGATATCGGTGAGAAGAAGGAGGGGGAAACCTGTCTTTGTTAGATGACAAAATAAATGTAAGCTTCCTACAGCTCTTGCACGTTTGGCGTGTTCAAAAAAGTCCTGGCAGAAATGGATTAATAGGTGGAATACAAAGTCAAATGTGCCTGGTAAATGCAATTCATTACATGCCTTTGAGTTTTATTGTGGGGGCAGCACTTCCGTGTTTAACTTTTAAGCGAGAACTCGGATTGTGCAGGGAGCTGGCTGCACCAGCATCTTAAAGGCTATTTCTGCTGTAGGCCCTGCTGACCCCCAGGAAAGCACAGTGCTGTACTCCTCACTGCCGGCGGATATCCTGCCGCGTCCCTGCGCGGGGTTCTGCGGCGTGCTGTGGTTTGCTCGCATGGGTCGCTACAGTGGTCTGCAAAGGAGCAGAAGCAGGAAGAAGAGCCTCACACTCAAATGTGCAGCCTGTTCTGTGCTCCGGGGGTACAGCAGTTTTAGCCCTTTCTGCTTCTACATTTAGGCTTGCTTCTCTTTCCAGGATTGTGCCAGTCTTGAGATACCCTTCGATTTCATGTTGGTGTGCTTTCATGGCTTTGTTTTGTTTCTTGTTATCTTCCTTTTAGACTAAGGTTGATTAGTGATCTTTCAATAGTTTAGCCATTGAAATAAAACATTGCATTAAAATTCGGCTTTAAAAAGTCAGATGATAAAACATGCCACCAAATTAAACAAAATATTTTCATGTCTGATCCAACAAAACATTTCCTTCAACATTACTTTTGCTATTTGCTTTGGTGAAAATAAAGACTCAAATAGTTCTAGCAACACTAGATTTATATGTGTGTGTGTGTGTGTGTGTGTGTGTGTGTGTGTGTGTGTGTATTTACATATATATATATTTGGCTTAGCCAGCAAGCCCAAAGTTGATCAATCACCAAACTTCTGTTTACTATCTGATGCCAGGGCTCAGCCTCTTTAAAAAACCTAATTTAAAAGAAAGACAACAAACAGACTATCTCATCCATGAAGGGTGATTATGGTTCTTCGACTTGCTTTAGAAAAATAAGACAGATCATTGCCACACACTCTGACCTGCAGCCCTTTTGAGTTATGGATCTTTCATAAGCAGCAAAGGAGCTTAGCACTCACCCTTCATGGGTGAAGTATCCTATTCATATTCAGGAACAGGTAGCAAACAATTATAAATGGATTTAAAGAGACGCCAAGATTATTGTCTGGAAGCATCAATTATTATAAACTATTTTTAGTTCCTTCCTTCCCCTAGCCTTGTATTTCATATTACAGGATCTAGCAGTGGCACTTAGCCAGTTTAATATTGAATAGAACCCAAGAATCATTAACAAGGCTACAGAAATAACATTACCTTTTCAAAAAAAAAAAAAAAAAAAAAAAAAAAAAAAAAAAACTCAACCCAAAACAAAACAAAAAACCTCCAAAGACTAAATCCTTCACTAGAGGATTACCATAGACAAGTTACTGCAGTACATATCAGCTACTCTGCAGTAACTAACCATGATCACAATTTGCAGGACTGCAGTCAAGGCAGGGTAGCTTAGAGCAGGCTGCCTGTGACTGACAGAGAAATAAAGTAATTTATGGCATCTGACTTGCAATGAGTTACAGTGCTCCAGTGGCACTACAGTGCTTCATTGTAGCTTGATTATGTGCCAAAATAGTGGTGATGTGAGGCTGGCGAGATGAAGGACACACACCTTACTCTGCAACCGATCATGAAAATAGAGCATCGCATCTGTTACGCCCCATCACACCCCAGACAGCAATAGTGCCCTATCCAAGCTCCGTTTCCCTGGAACTCCTACTGAGGAGACAACTCTTCCTGAGCTAGACTTTTTGTCTAAAAATGTGATCTAGAAAATACAGCCTAGATTCACCTGAACTAACTTAGGCTCTTAACTGAGCCCTACTCACAGTCACTGGAGAGAGGCAACTGATCTGCTTTGTCACCTGATTTGGATCCTAACTGAGGTGTCTCTGTTAGCTGTCTGTGATCACAAGGAATGAATCTCATTGTATGAAAGCTGTCATCTTAAGCTCAAATTCAAAAAAGGATGGCCTGAAAGTAGAATTTTTAGCTAAGGATAATTAACATTAAAATCAGACCTGCATGGAGTCGGCTAGAGTCAACTTGCCACCTTTCTTAACTGCTCACATAAGGGAACATCATTACTAGGGCACACAGTAAAAGAGCCTTAGGCTTCTTAGGCTATGTTTCTGCAGTAGTGCTGAGTAAGCTTGCAAATGGATGGAAGTGAGTGATTGGTAGCTGTGTGAGGCATCCAGTGATAATGTAGTTATTGCCTCAAGAAAAAGCCAAGGACAAGAGTCAGTGGTGGAAAAAGAAGTTGCCAGGAGATAAAATGGTGACAAAGATGCTTCTATCAGGACACCCAAATACACACCTGAAATAGCACTATCCCTATTTTTCCTAAATTTGCAGATAATCTATTCTGCAAATTTCATTCTGCTATTCATTAGTAATAAAAAAATGTTATTTCTCCTGCTTTGTTCCCTCTTTCCCACCATGAGGGGAACTAAAATTGCTAACATGAGGATAAGCAGAAGAAAGGTGAGGAGCCGTTTGTTGACTCTTTAACCCTGTCTGAAAATCCCACAGTGCAGAACGATCATTCTGGCAGAAACCACAAATCTGTTTCTGACAACTCAGAGTGGATAATAACTTTACAGAAGCAAGTTCTCCCTCTAAATACCTAATTGTACTAGCTGTGAAGTAAAAGCATTTGTTTCAGCAGTACGATACCACCACTGCAGAAGAACCTGTTGACTACTTCTGAAGCTTGCTGGAAGTGAAATTTGCCAGGCTCTCAGCATGGAAGGAAGCCTGAGGGACCTCTTACAGCAACTGTCAACTAGAAGCTTCAAAAGAGCAGCTGGCAGTTCACGAGCTTCTTATGGCAGGTTTACTTGGTATTTCAGAGGTAGCCTTTTGTGTATTAAAAAGCTTTTTGCTTACTTTACAAGGTAACTCTTTATGATAACCCTTTTGAAGCATTAATACATCTTTTGTGCGACTTGTGCTTACAAATGTGCACCTTTATCCCCATATTTGTATTTATGTGTATTTATGCCTATGTGCATATTTGTCAGTATATGTAAACATACACCTGCATTTTTTATGTATATAGGTGCATCGATATAATTTGGTTCATTTTTCTTTTCAATTCATTTGCTTCTCTGTTTTCTGCATCATAAACTAGACCACCTACATATATATGTTTAAAATGGCTTTCAGTCAGTCACCACTGTAGTACTGAGGTGGTGAAAGTACACTACCTATTAACAGATTTAAGCAACTGTCTTTGTTATGCTCCTGGGCCTAATTCTTGGCTACAGCAAATTGCCAAAATTCTGCTAGAATTGTTTAGATTGACTTTCCTGAAGCATTTTACATGCTCTGAGGGTTTGGCCCAAAAGTCTTGTAGCTATTAACGTGGACTAAAATATACAAAAATCCACAGGGCATATCTGATACCTGAAACAATAAAAAGTATTTTTAGGCCTTTTCCTCTCATTTTTTAAGGCATTACTGTGTGAACCTCTTAAATTAGGCTCCTGGCCTGTGCTTCTTACACATGCTGCAGGTGAATGCTAAGGAATCATGAAAATTAGGTGAGCCTCTTACAGGTAACACTTTAGGGGGCACAGTTATTGTATGCACAATAGGAAACACTGCCTCAGTCATAGTGTTCAATTTTCTGTTTAGAACAGTGGTGAATCCAGCAGGACCCTCTTGCTGTTTGTGAGGAGATAGCAAATAAATTAAACTTCATTTCTCTTAGGAATCATCATAAGCTTTTTAATAGTCAATGAA
>NW_028185483.1:2152821-2153420 GCF_003343005.1 Rhea americana
GGGAACGGAGTGGCGGCCTTGGGATGCTAAAGTGATTACACAATTGATTAAAACAAAGGCAGAACACGGCCTGAATCACCCGCTCACGCAGGCAATGCTTGATAATCTGTTGGGTGCAGGCCCGGCCACCCCGGCGGACTGTCGCCAATTAGCGCAGCTGATTTTAACACCGACTGAGAATRTCCTGTGGAAAGAGCAGTGGGCGAGTAGGCTACATCAAACGTTGATACAGGCGACGCAAGATCCGCAGAGCCCCCTCAGGCACTCCACTTTGGGGCGCTTGAAAGGGTCTGATGCAGGGCTAACCGCCCAACAGCAAGCRGCCRGTCTAMGGACTGCAGAATTGAACRCCACAGCGCGGGCAGCCCGTGAGGCGTTCAATGATCTGCAGCGTTATCTGAAACCCCCCGAACCACAGACACAGGTGAAGCAAGGATTAACGAAAAATTTTGCCGATTTTTGCAACCGTTTGCAGGCCTCCCTAGAATCGGCAGCAACCTTSCCRGGGGAGGCCAAGAACGCAATTATGCTGGAGTGTATTCGTCAGCAGGGCAATGAGCAGACTAAGAGCGCACTGCTCACGGCGCCAAAAGGAGCGT
>NW_028185483.1:2155620-2249398 GCF_003343005.1 Rhea americana
AATATGCCACTGTGTTCTGCATACTCTCCCTGGAGTTGCCTTTCACTCCCTAACTCCTCTCCTTCCACAATTTTTCAATTGATGTTTTCTAAAAATGGGTAAATCTTGTCAATTTGAAGCAAGCTGGAGATACAGGATAGGAATGGGAATGGGAAGGGAAAGCTGATGTTAATGTTTTTTTACAATTTTGCACTTAATCCTGAAGGGACACCTACTTGCTATGTGTTTATCTTTGTGGGATGGTGTTAATCCTGGGTAGAGATGTATCTGAATTAAAATGTGGTTCCGGAAGTCCTCCAGGCATGACATATGTTGAGAAAACAGTAATTTCTTCTCCTCTACACCATATCTGCCAAGCTAGTTCTCTTGTACTTCAGCTCCATTAATTGATGTTTTCAGTATATTGAGGAGACTTCAGAAAACACTTCCTTCATTTTCACTTCAATGGGCTTTAGCAAGTGCCCATGGCTTGTGTCTTTGAAAAATTCTCTCATCTCCCTTATGCCCAGCTTTAGGGTTTCTTGCCATTCTGTCATTGCTACCAGAAATCAAAATGCTATCACTTCTTAGGCTACCGCCACCCGTTAGTTGGAATTCTATACTGGAGAGCAGGGTTCACACTGCCAAAAGCATGTTCAGGAGTTGCCAGACTACTGGTCATGTAAAATTTACCTGGAAACTGCAGTTGATGCAGTGGTCTATTTAAATAGAGTGTGTTTCCCGTGGGATTGTAAGAAATTAATTTATTGTCTCTCTGCTTCCGTTCCTTGTCTGAGAGAATAATTCCTCCTCTTCATGAGCTATTAAGGATGACATAAGTATCTAGATAATCTATTGAGTCTGCCCCACATCTTATTGATTTGTCCTGTTCTCCTGTTGTGCTGCTATGCTGTCTGCTCGGCAAAGATTTCAAAGTGGAATGGTTGTGAGCAGAAGTCCCAAACTGTTCCAGATCAGCTTCTCCCTGTTTGTCTCTGGGCATGTTTGGCCTTCTCAGATTCCTAAGCTTTAATTCTATTTTCAGCACAGGTTTGGTTGTTCTGAATCAAGTCATCACCTCCAATTTTCAGAGCTGTTTAGTAACTGAAGGTAACAAGTTTGTTACTGAAATTAATCAGACGTAGACACCTTGAGGCTATTGAAAAACTTATTGAAGTAATATTTGTGTCTTTTGGTAAGTAATTTTGGTCCTTAATGTCTTTGCCTCAGGCTCCCTACAGCTAAGAGAGGTAATTTTATTTACTTATCTACAAGATTGTTGAAAAACCATAACTGAATAATATGTATGAAGTACTGCTAATTTTAATCCATTTGAAATATGTTTTGTAGACCAGCACCAGTTTGAAAACTGATGAGCAAATTAGGTTAATCAAGAACTGTGTCATGTCTTATTGAACAGTGTAAAACTATGTTTCCATATGTCCCCCTCTTCCAGCACTCTCCCTCCCCTTTTGCTGTTACTTGTGTCTTTGAGAGTAAGGTAACAGGTAAGATGAAAGCTGCTTGCATTAGGGTGCACTAGCCTGCAATATGCCATGTACCAGCGGAGACATAAGAGCACATGTTTTTTACTGGCTTAGTTTCCAGTCTTCAGCTTTGCCCACTACTTCTTGGAGTGGCATTTCATTGTAGCTTCAACAGGCACAAAAATGCTGTGGCGTCATTAACTTTTTAAAAAGGGCATGGGAACGTGTTCTCCTCCCTCACTGGTATCTGTGCTCCCTGCTTCTCCTTGGGTCATGTCTTTTGTTTATTACAGCACTTGTTTCTGCCAAGAATTTTTAGGCACAAAGAGTTAATTTGAAATGGTGACTGCATCTATTAAAAATATATTTGAGATAACGTTCCCTGCACTCAGTATGTGTTCTAGAGCTTCTTCTGCGTTGCCAGGATCTTCCTGAGATGTGGGTATTGTGCCATCTCGGTGTATGCGATGGCAGAGGAGTTCCTCATAAACTGGGTAAGAGAAGAGACTCCTCTGTGGGGGAAAAAAAGCCAACCCTCTAAACAAGAGTGGCGAAGAATGGAAAAATTGGGGTTTCCTTCCCTCCTTTCCTTCCTCCCTCCCCCACCTCAGCCCAGTGTTTGTTTAAAGAATTTGTATGGTATGCGTGAATGATACAAGTAAAGCCCTCCCTCCTGCCATGTGCTAATGACATAATTTAAATCATTACCATGTGCCATATTTTCTGAGAAAGCCTTTTCTGTTTACCAGACCACAGTAAATACAAGCTAGTAATGTTAGGGGTCTGACAAAAACTCATAAAAGCAACGAAGATACTCAGAGCTGATCTTGGACCTTTATCCCCAGTGCAATCAGGTTATTTTGTCTTTGCTATCTCAGAGGTTGTAGAGATTGAATGTCAGAAATGCTTGTCAGGTGGGTATTGGTTTCAGGTGTCATAGGCTTTTCTTAAGGGATTACTATTTTTGAAGAGAACTGAAGAGATCATTTTCTGATATAAATGGGGATGGGCTTCCCTAGCTGGCTTGTCGGATTTCCTGGGTCTCTACAGCGTAAGATCCTGAACTGTAGCCTGGGTTTCACAGTTCCTAATGCCAAATGCCAGCTAAGCCTCTTGCTATCAGAGACAGGAAGGAAATATGGGAGACCTGGCATCTGCTGTTGATTTGCTGCTGACTCCCCTGCCTTTCTGTGATGGGAACCAGGGCCAGCTTTCACGTTTGCGCTTCCCTCAGTTCAGCAGCAGAGCTGCATTTTCCCCACTGTGTGAAGGTCCTTGCAAATGCAAGCATTGGAAAGGTCTCTAAGAGCAAAGTAGTATGTGACCATGGTCACATAATCTCTGTTTACGGCTGATCATTTGTACAACTTTTATACTAGTAGAAGATGATTCTGTAGTCGTCAGTGCACTGAAGCAAATTAGAGAGGGGCGGTTTTGGTGTTGGAGACCAAAGCTGAGTTGAGCTCTGAGAGAAAGCGTGTGAATCCCTGAGCTTCAGAGGGGAAGTGTGTGTGGGTAATCAGCTTTATGTAGTGGGATCAAGTCATGCAAAATGCAGATACTTCATGTGAGTGTGTTTTCTCTCTCCTCTTATTATCCCATTTGAGCAGGTGTTGAAGATAGCAATCCCATCTCTTCTCATTTTCTTCAAAAAATGAGTAAATCAGATACAATTTCCTGAGGATGCATGTGGCTCTGCAGTCAGCAGGCAGATGAAATTAAAGCTCGACATCTTTGTAGTTCTCCCTCTAAACTCCATTTCTTGGAAGGATGGGTTATTCATCCCTCACAATTTTTAGACTAGCAGACATTTAAAGAGACCATTGTACCTCTGGTACCTCTGGATACCTTCTTCTTCTTCTTCTTTTTTTTTTTTTTTCCTTTCTGATTCTTTTTGATATAGTGGGATAAGACTGACTTTTTCAGTTCCTTTTTGTGAGCTGTTGCAGAGTTGAACTTGCAATGATCACCTGATCCAAAGGCCTCTGAAATCAATTAAGTGAAGCTTTCTTATATCTCAGTGGTATTTGGTCAAGACCCCAGGTTAGCAAAGGACAGGGCTTCTAGAAGTGAAGTCACCAGCCTAAAGCAGCTACAGTCTAGATTTAGAATGTATTTACATGGTACCTTAAAGAAGAAGTTCCTCCCTTCAAACCACTCTAAAATACTTTTGCTTCTTCAGTA
This sequence comes from Rhea americana, assembly GCF_003343005.1. NCBI lineage: Eukaryota > Metazoa > Chordata > Aves > Rheiformes > Rheidae > Rhea > Rhea americana. Next base: position 2,159,271 of record NW_028185483.1, read on the forward strand.
GGAAAGCTCTCTTGACATAAGACAGACTGTATTTGTTACGATACAAGAGCTTTGTTGGATAATGGCTGTCACTTTTACATCCTGAGTTTTTTGGAATTCTTCCATTGCATAGTGCAAAGATAAAGGTGGAAAGGAAGAAGTTCTGGGAAGAATGGAAGGCGATGATAAAGCTAGGAGACAGTCACTGATAATCAGGGATGGTCAGACTGTCAGAGCTGCGCCTTTTGATTTCTGGTTTACAAGTGAAATTGTAATTTTTAAATATCTGCCATTTGAAATTGTCAGTGTTGTTCACAATGTGCCATCACACTTTTTAGCTACTGTTGCCTTGAATGCTCAAGTTGAGTAGTGCAGTGATTTACTAGTTACTAGAATAAAATGATGGGGTTTCTGCTTTCTGACAGGATTCAAAGAGGAGATTAGAACTGAGGACTTTGAATGACTCAGAAAGAATATGGGGGAAGTGAGGAGACAGAATGAGGGACACATGTTAATTGGGGAAAGAAAAGGATTATATTGTCATTAACTATCCAAAGCAAAAATGCTTAAATCTGTGCAGTGTGTACATCTCAGACTTTAATTACTATTTTTCTTTCTGACTCAGAGAAACTAAGATTTATTGGCTGGCTACATTCAATTTTGTCCACCAACTAATTGCCTGTGTAGTGTATAATGAAATGCTTTCAGGCTTGCTCTGTGGAGCGAATGTATAGACTATATGAATAATCTTGTTCATGCCTGAATGCCTATTCACTTGGATAACAGCTCTTCCCTAAACATTGTAGAAATTATACTTCTATTAATGACTTCTAGAAAGGCAAAGAAAGTGTTATAGAAACTACTCTATTACAAATAGATTTAAAGGACATTAATGAATTTAGTTTGTTTTCTTCCCTGTAAGATTTTCTGTTAAAAATACTGAGTTAACAAAAACTGCAGATTTGCAGGAATGCACTCAGTTGGATGAAATATTCAGTAGAAAACATTTCCAAGGTCCAAAATCAAAGAGAAATGTACAGTAAAAATCAGTAAGACTGCTCTAGAATAGCTGGTAAGTTGAGATATTCTTCTAGATGCTGTTGTTCAAGATGTGTTTTCACATTGGTTTTTTGCTTAGAAAGTGTGACCCTTGAGGTCTTACATGGTAGGTGAGTCTGCTGGCCAGTACATTATTGGGGGAGGGACGATCTTTCCTGCTGGAGCTTTTTCAGTTTATAGGAATAATTAGAGAAGCTAAATCTATAACCAGTTAATTGTGGAGCTTATTAGAAATCTAGATATTCAAACAAGTATTCAGCTCTTATGAATACCAAATCACCTGGTACTCAGGAAAGTGTTGCCAGGAATATCTTTGAATTATTTAATTTTTGTACCAAAGTAGGATGAAATGGGATATTTTTTAAATATTAGAGTTTCTTGCCAGTGCAAAACCTTTTCCTGATCAGCTCTGCCTTCTGAGGAATTCTGGTTTTTAGTATTTGACTCACAACCAGCTGAGAGTTTGAAAAAAATCATAAACTGTACTAAACTCAAATAAAATGTAGATAGAATTTGTTAAGACATGATTGCTGCAGAAAAAATAAGTTTTCATTTCCTGAGTGTTTAGGGTGGAATTTTGAAATACTTAATTATACTGAGCTATAATGTTTTATGTGAATAAGCAGTACTTTCTCTTCCCTGCCCACCCCTTCCAAACACACTTTCTTAGTAGAAGAAAGGAAAACTTCTCAAGGTTAATAACATTTTCCCTGAAGAATTTACCCTCTTGGTTTACATATTATTATTTCCCCCTATATACCACAATCTTTGCATGGTTTGGCCTAGCCTGTGTGCGTCGACCAAACAATATTACAGTCATCTGTGGTCCCTTTATGTAGTTATATCCTGTTTTGTGTTTAGGCAAGATGATCTTGTTCTATGTTATCCACCACTTGTGATGAATAAGTGGGCCTTAGGCAGCCCACATGGGCTATGCAAATAGGGCTTCTGAGGCCCCCGGGACTGACAGAGGAGTGTTCCCCTTAGTGTTGTGGTGGGAAGAACTGGAGCACGCACGCACACGCACAGCCCGAGACCTCCTGCACGCTGCGACCCCCTCAATCGTTCCAGCCTCTGGACAATGTCAAATTCTAGCTGCTAAAGAGAAGCTCAGGTTTCTGCCGGGAAGTAGGATGAAGGTGCTGTGGCTTAATCCTTACACAATTTCACGGGCGCTGTGGCACAGTATAGCTGTCATGTGATGTGACACAACAGCTAGACCTCTGAGCCCCACTCATGTCAGCAGTAAGATCCCAACTGATCTTTATGGGACGGGATCTACAGTCAAAGCTTTGAAATCTTACATTCTTCTGTACCTGTGATAGCATATTGTCTGAGTACTTCACAGTTTTAATGCTGTTAAACCCCTGGAGTTAGATAAATACTTTTATGAAACAAAAGGATCACAGAATCACATCTTCAAAACTGGATAGATGACTAATTTCCAGTAACACATGCATAGTAACTCTAAAGTTTTGGGCCGAAGTGCTTTCCTGTAGTCCTACAGGAAGTCTGTTGTGGAATAAGATCTTGTGAACTCACTGAGGTGGTAACTTAACTGTCTCATCTGGTTGATACTGTTTTCTATTGTATCAGGAGAAAGATTTGAATGAACATGAAAATTAATGATGCAGAGTCAAACTGATATGCAAAATAAAAGCTCACTTGGGATTTTAGCATGATGATTAATACCCATGCTATTTATATTGGTTGTTGTAGAAGAAAAATAAATAAGAAGCTGTGTCTTTCATTTCTCTCTAACCAGCACCGTTTTCTTTTATTTTTAATAGAGATCATAGTAACTACTACTCAGCTGCTTTTGGAAGAAGTATATTGGTGTATATTCTCAGTTACAAATTCATTTCTCCTCAGAACATAAAAGTTGAATTGAAGTGAGATATACCTAAATGCTATGTAAATGCCCCAACCCATTAAATTCATGATTTAATAATAATAAAAAAGCTTTAAATGAATAAACTCTCCTGCATGACAATGGCTAAAGTACAGTAGTTCTCTGGGCTTCACTGTACACCACTGTCTTTGATGGCAGAAAACATGGGAAATAAATAGTCCTTTTAAAATAATATATTTCTGACTAAAGGTAAAAGTTGATTTTTTTTTCTCCCAACCCACCTTTGTGACAACAAATAATTCCACATTTTCTTATGTTTAGTTAGGGCTGGTGAACAACGAGGGCAGAAATTAGCATTAATGAACCTTGGATTAACAAGAAAGTGTACCCTCTAATTTCCTGATTGGTTACAGAAATGATTTGCTTTTTGGTTTGTCTTCCAATTATGGCTCTGAAGAGCATGCATTTCTACAGAGTCTGAGAAGAATGTAAAAGTAAATTCTTATTTGTACTTCAAGGTAATTTTCTGTACTTAAAGTTCAGCTATTTGTGTTTTTTTTCCTTATAGAAATTACATCTGACTTGCCATGTTAAATTATTCTAATATGTATTCATCTTACTCTGTTTTAGTGCCTCTTTCAAAAGCAGGTAAGAATAAGGTTGGGTTCTACATATTTGTAGAATATACAACTTACTGTCTCTTTCAGGCAATTTGAAGTCACATTCAGGTTTACGCAATTATTTGCAATGTCAGACAGTGCAGTCTGGTAAGATGCTGACTGTCCTCAGGGTCTGTTAAATTCTCTAGAATGACCAAGTTCCCAGCAGCTATACAGTATGTACAGGATTGGGACTGAAATTTAGTTTCATTTCCCGTTTGGAGAAATGGTAACCTAGCATTTTAAAAATAGGAAGAAAAAAACCCACACATTCCTGGAGACTTCAGTCTAAATGAAGAAGAGAGACAGGAATCCCAGAGAAACCTTTCGCATTCTGTTTTCAAGAGACAGATAGGCAAAATGCTGCAGATATGTTTGGGAAAGGTACTTTTTTCAGACAAATGTGTAGAAGCTGCAGATCTTCTAATCAGTCAGGCAAGAATTGCCTGGATTTTCAGAATCTGAGGAAAAATATGAATCCATTTATCTAATTGAAACACTCGGATGTTGCCTTTGAACAAAGATACAGATATTGTCACAGTTTTTTTTAAATCAATACTGCTTGATAAGGTCTTGTGGATGTGCTGATTTTACGAGACAAGCGACACTGCACACTAGTTCTCAGTGCTCAGGGAGCAGGAGTAGGCTTTGGAAATGCAGGGCAAAAAAAATGTGAAGTTAGATTTGGTGAAGAGATTTTCATTTGAAAGCTAGCCTCAGTTCAGTAAAATACTCATGTTAAACCAGAAGTTTTACCTGTTTTGTGTGTAACTCCATTAAAATCTATGTGAGTCTGAAGGCTCTGTCTGTCTAGAAATATTCATTAAATAAGAGTCAAGGGCACTGAATATGATTAGGAAAACCAGAAGTCATGAGAATATTCAAATCTAGAACTATTGAATTAGCTGTTTCTTATGGGAACAGCATAGTGCAATTTAAGGAACCTCTAAATAACATGCAGGACTATGCTTGCTTATGCTTGCAACTTGCTGTTGCTTATATCTGGCTGCTGATATCAGGTATGTTATGAAAGAAACAGCTCAACTAAACCCTGACTTGGTAAGGTATACAAGAGTGATATATGAATCAGTCACAGCTGTTGTGTAAGGAAGAGAAGATGCTTCAAAGGCAGAACAATTTCTCCTTTTTTTTCACTGTTTTCTTGAAGGCAAGGCTTACTACAGCATCCAGTAGATTCTCTATTTGCTATATTGTGTTAAACCGCATATTCTTCATCTTTTTGTTCTGCCTTGTTTGGAAGGTAATACAAGAATCCAGAGTAAATGGCTGCATGTAAATTCAGGATCCTTGTTTCCTGATTATCGAAGCTGGTTATCTAATACTAAGATTCTAGTATGGTCTGGGTTTCTTTTCTATAGGGGTTAGTCTGTGCAGGACCCCCAGTTTCCTTATGTAGATGTAGCGTATGTTATTTTTATACTGTAAATCTACAGCACCAACACTATTAGAAATAGGCTATTGGTATACTGTATAACTTTTCTGTGGTAAAATGAGATGCAGGTGAAGCAGTAGATGGGAAAATAGCAAATGTTGAAGACATAGTGGTTCTAGGGAGTATGGCATGAGTGTGTCTAGTGATCAAAACGCTTAGATAGAAGTAATTATTTTGTGAGTGTACTTAAATGTTATTGTTTTTCTAATGACATTTTAGTATGGATAGAAATCTGTGCCGCAAATAGGAAAACTAACAAAGTAGCTGTATAAATACATTTCTCGTTTGTCTAGAATTACACATTATTCTTCAGCGTCCGTTAGAAACAGGTGGCTGCCCTACCCCAAAGACAGCGCAGGCAGACTTGGAGCTGACGTGGGAAAGGCAGCTCGCAGTAAGTTATAAAGGCCATTGTGGCTGCTGTCAATATTGCTTCAGCTGGGACTTTCTGGAGCCTGTTTCTATAAATATACAACAATTCAATTGTGTAATTGCCATTACCAATGTGAATTCAATTTGTCTATATTTTTATACCATAGTATTAGGTCTTAGAATCTTGAACTGGTATAGATTCTTTCAGTGAATACTGATCTCTCCAGATCTTGAGAGGCAGAAATTAAGTCATCAGAAGCAGATGGGGTATAGAATAAAGTAAAAAATGGAAGAGGGTCAAAGAGGAGAAAGCCATTTTCAGGAAACTTCTATTGCCTTTAATCCAATGTTGCCTGCGCTGAGTAATTTCCTTTAATCACCTGATCCACTAAAACTGAATTAGAGCTCTGATTTCAAGAACTTTTGAATCAGACTGTCGTGCTTGTTAAAAGTATCAGGGTGCTGTAATTGAAAATAGACTGCTATTGGGGATAGGAAAATCACTGCAGGCTGCACCACCAGAGGTTTCTTCCCCTGAGCTCTAAGGTTCACTACAAAAACCAGAGAGGGAGTCTAGTATCCTTGCCCAGTCCTTCTCTTCTCAACAACAGGTTCAGATTGGAAAGATATGCTCCAGGTATGGTCTCTTTGAAATGGACAGACACTACAGCTTTACTTCCAGTGGGCGGTGATTGCAATCCCAATGTCAAAAGTTAAAGCTTTTAAAGCATAGACTGGATTCTCCCTTATTGGATGCAAAATGCTCTGTGTAGTACCTTGGGCCACGTTGCCACCTTAATTACTTTCTGTTGTTGTTATTTGTTAGTTGCTTCTACGGGTCCTCTCTTAGATTTCCTTTAGTTCATATAGACCTGATGTGTGTTCTGTTGTCAGCATTGGCTGTGTGTTTCACTGGCAGGGACAGGGCAGGAAATACTGTTTTAGCACTTAACTGTGTGTAGAGGAATAGCTAAACGGTATGGCTTCAAAAGTACACTGGAAGGAGGATCTGTGAGAAACAGGCAGTGCCCATCCATGTCCCGTTCTGTTGCATGGGTTCTCCTACAGGCAAATTCTCTGTGAAAGACACATCCACTGGTAGGAGCTGACGTTACCAAGAGGAACAGAAGGAAGTGCATGGCCCAAAGAGTCATTATTATGTGTTAGATGTTCAGAATAAGGGATGAGGGCTGTCCTAATCTCCAGGGGTTGCAGTGGATCAGCTCTGCAGCTGTTTTGTGGGCTAGGTAAGAAAAGGAGTCTTCCCTGATGTATTTCTTATCACTACCTCACCAGGCTGCTTGGATGCTTCAGCATTTGTCTCTGCAGGTCAGCGTTTTCTTCTGCAGACAGAAAACACTTGAAACAATAGACAATTCTGTGCAAGAACTTTGTGCAAAGCAGACACTTATTCTGACTGATTTCAGGGGTGACTTGACCTAGCTTTGCAAGTACAAATCCAGTATCAGATTCAGTACAGTTAATCTCTATTTCTTCTTTACAGAAGGACTTAACAGAGTTTGTAACCATCTTCAGGTACTGGTGGTGTTTCAAATCTAATGCATACCTGAGTAAACAACTCTGCGCAACAGAAAAAAGACGTTCAAGATTGTATTCATTAGTTTGGCCAATGGCCAAATGCGTAAGTGCAAATCCTGTCTTAAATAAGTATCCATCTCTGATAGTCACTAGTCTTAGACAAGCTGTCCTTTAAGGGCTTGGTCCAGCTGTGGTTCCCTGAATCATCCATCATCACTCAGTTGAGTAACTGTTGATTTTAATAAGACTGACAGTGAGAGGAAGACTTCATAGACATTAAATAGGCTGTCTCAGTTAAGTGGCATATTCTATATGCTTTAAAAAATGTGTTTCAAACTGAGAGGTTAAAAGAGTAATAGACCCAAAATTCACCCTTCTGTTGGATTTAGAAAAATGAAAGGTAATATTTTCTGTTGCCTAGAGTCTAATTTCTTTTCTCTCTTTCTCACCTTTGTCATTCTAGTGAGCAAGCTCTTCTGGTTTGGGCTTTGATTCTTCAGTGTGTCAAGGTCTCTCATAGGTTTAGGTTTAGTGCGGTAATAATACCCGCTAGACCGTGTGACGCTGCGTGCAGGACCGGGTTAATCTGCGCTGTGTGATGCCCTGCAAGCACACTACAGTGCAGGGTTTCATTCCAATCGCCCTTAGGCAGAGGATGGATGTAATGAAATGCTGTCTCCTCTTTCCTTTTCAGAAGCTGTCTGTAAAAGCTGCTTCCACATGTTATTATCCTATTGCCCACCATGCTCCTTTCAGAACCTCTCAAATGTATCGCATTATGTTTTCTGGAGCTGATGCCAGCTGATGCTGATCACCGTGATCTGTGCAGCTCAGCCTCATTGGAACTGTAATTAAGCCCGTCTGTTATAAACCAAATACTCTGAAAATCATTTTCTTCATTTACTGCACCTGTCAAGGGAAAGCTCCTGCAACCTTTAATGATGCAGGCAATCCTACTACTGCCAAAGCAAATACTCTGTTGCAGAAAGGTTGCAGAACCATAATGAGAACACATTGAAAAATTTGTCAGGAAGCTTTTTCCCTCTCCCATCAACATCTGAATATTTTGTAGAAACATATTGGCCTTTTGGGCCAAGGTTAGACATTCTTTGGAGCAGATGAGAGATCAGTGCTCAAAATAGCCAGTAGCAAAGATTAAAGCATTCCCATAGGGAGATGGAGATACAACTTCAGGTGTTTATTTCAGGAAAAAAAAATATATCCATGGCAAATGTGAGCATTGTGCAACTGCCAATTTTGAGAAAATCTGCTCACTTTTCCGCCCTTCTCCTCCAAACTGAAAGGTTTTATTTTCTTTCTACCAGAGAGCAAAAGCACGAAGGTCTTTATATAGAACAAAATTATGGTTCCCAGCGAGATCAAACTACACCTATGTCTTGATCTCAATATGCTCTTTTCCCAGGTGACAACATATCAGTAGATGCTTAAAATATTACAGTGTAGGGAGTTCTCTTTGAAAGCCCCAAGAAAATGCCATCAGCTGTGTGCTAAATTCACAGGAAAATTCTGAATCCTGGTCATGGTGGGCAAGTAAATGGAGACTGATTTTCATCTCTGCACTTTGAAACCACATTCATTTGTATCTGTTAAGTCCACTCCTGCTATAGCTGATTTGAATTCTAAACAGTTTTAGAAATTTATTTTTGTAAAGCTGTGCTATTCATCTTTAATGTAATCATGTAATTTACTCCATTAATACCAGCTGCTGCGTTTGGCACAGGTCACCTGGAGTGTTTGAAACGCTATATTAATTTTTCCTTCCACCTATTAGCTAATTCTAAAAAATCCATAGAATACCGAGCATCCCATCTCCTCAGTCATAAGTTTATTTTTGTCCAGGTTCCTGAATGTTCTCTGAGTCTGACAGAATTAAAAATTCAGTGGGAGATGTACTTACATTTTACTGGGCTTTATTTATTTATTTATTTATTTATTTGTAGCCTTGCTGTTGGCCCCTGGTAACACTTTTTAGAGGGAGTTGCACACTCAATGTGTGCCTGAGAACATTAGCTCTAACTGGGTTCTGGAAGCTTAGTTGCAGATCTATGTATTTATCGTAAGTACTAGTTTTAGCTGATCTTGACAGCTCTGTTTTTTAGTCTCCTCTCTCTGTGAGTCTTTCTGATGCCTGGCTGATACCCAGCTCTTGCACACAGCTTTCTTCAGAGGGTGTGACAGTCTCCCTGCCTGTTCTTTGCCAACCAGCATCGCTCGATTACATGGACATCTCTTTGCATCCTGCTTTTCTGGGAGATTCACAAAGCAAAGCAGCTGCTGACTTGAAGAGGAAACTTTGTAGCTGGTTGATGTTTGTTTCTTCTCCTGTCTTTTGTATGGCAAATCTTCTAGGATGATTTTTTTCCTGCCAAGGTGAGAATTTTAAATGCTTTATGTTTCCATTCTCTGGCAAACTTGGCTTGAGGCTCCCCTTGAGCTTCCCAAAATGAAGAGGCAAGATTAAAGGTTTGTGCAAGTTAGGACTGCTTCACCTTGGGAGAGAAGTAGAAAAACTGGAGTAGGACTGAAGACCTCAGCAAACAAAACAGTTAAAATATAGTGTGAAATATCTTTTCTGGCACTTTGATTTCATATTTTTTTCAAGCTACAGACCAACACAGATTCTGTCTCCCCCCAGCCCACTCTACATTTTTTTTTCTTAATCCACAGGAGAATGCATTATTTTAGCTGCTTTTCAAAATAAATTCAACTGGAAAATTAAGATAAATCATGCCATTTATAAATGCAGATTTAATAGGAGGCTGTACTGAAAGAATTTCCTCTAGCTGAGGAATTTCCAGGAGATACAGTAAGTACAGGCCTGTGGCAAGCCTGTTCAGACTAATTTCCATTCTACTGAAAAAGTAGAACTCCTGATCTCAGAAAAACCTGTTTTCCCCATGTAAAACTATGATGTATTTATTAAGACTAAACCATAATGTAAGACAGTTCTGGCAAACCAGGTGCATTACAGCAGGTGATAACATAATTAAGCCCTTGGTTGTCAGGGGCTGATATGGTAACTAAAGGGAGAATGGTCTGATTTCTCCATCTGGATCACAGAGTGCAATTGAAATCCTGCTTCTGATGAACAAAATTCACTGTAGTCACTCACCCAATGTGTAGCTTATTAGCAGAGCACTCCAGCAGGGTCATTCGATATGTCCCATGAGAGCCCTCCCACGTAACAAAGTTCTAGCTCACAGCGTATATCATTAAACATTTTCTGAATGATCACACATCTACAACTAGTTGAATGAAGTGTTCATGGTCCGTGCTGGATCAGCACTGGTTCACTATTTCAGTCCAATCCTTATGGGGATTAGCTTGAAATTGGTTTGTAGTTGTAGGAAAACATAACACAACTCAGTGTGCTCTAAATTAGTAGTCAACTAGTGTTGCTACTTCAAATGTACTAATCCTTCTCAATATATTCTCCTTCTCAAAATAAATATTTAGTTTTGGACATTAATAGCACCTTATCTCTACTACACTACTGTGAGCAGATCCGTAGCCAGAGGTTCACACTAATTAGAAAAGGATTTTGTGTGTATATGTGTATTAGTTTCAACTTTATGTGTTTAACCTCACCAAATTTCTCACTATTGAAGTCAAAAAGGGTTTTCTTTTAGTCTAACCTCTTTAAACTACTTATCCTAATATTTATCCTCCAGTTATAATGTACACAGTCCCGTTCTTTTAGCAAATAATTAATGTGAGGCTGTGTCACCAAACCCTGGGGCCTGTCCCTGTTGCAACTGATTGTTAATGTAAAGCATGTTTTACTCCTCAATGATCTCTTTTGAAGAGAATCTCTTTGCCAGAGTTGTGTACTGCTTTGTTTTCAAAGTAATCATCTACAGTCCAGATTTCCTTTGGGAGTGGAAAAACAAACAAACAAAAATGAAAAGCCAAAATAGAGAGCTGGAGCCAAGCCCTTTCAAAATAATGAGTTAAAGACTTCAGACTTTTGTATAGTTAACTGATGTTGAGGCAAGTAAGCTGCCTCCCCTACTTTCCTTTTCCACTTGTTGGTTAAAGCTTCTCTTCTCTTTTGGGGATCAGTTTTTACAAGTCTTAAGTTTTTCGTCTTCATCAGAAGAGAATATGTTAAAGCTATTAAGTCGGTAAGGACCGAATAGGTTTTTAGCTTTCCCCGCTCCCCCCCCCCCCAGGCCTGTATTGAAAAAAAAAAGCAGTGAGCACAAGAATGATGCCCTTTTAAGGAAAGAATAATCTATTTTCCAGTTCTAACAAATTTCAACCACATTTGAACAGAAAAGATCACATTTCTGTGCTGTAGGTAGATGGCTCCAACATTATTCGCATGATTCTTTGTATATGTCTGTAGCAGCCCTTTAACAAGAGCCCTGAGCCAGCTCTGAAATACAATAGCACTCAGGGCCAGCCTTTTATGTTTGTTTACTCATTTTTATGAGCCTTCCTCAGTCACTTGATTCACAGAGCTGCCGCTTGCCAGAAGACAGCTAAAGATATTTGTCGGACTGTTCTAAAGAGAGGCCTGCTCCATCGACCTTGCAGCACCACGAACCTAAAATCTGTGTTTTTTCCCACACAGCTGGTTAAAGACAGAAGTTAGCTGCTCAGCCTATGCCCATGGTTTTTGGTAGGTCTCCACTAATACCAATCCATTGCAAATCTGTCCCAGAGAGTGCAATTATCCTGTCTTGTGCACAGTTCAGAAAAAAAACCTGAGGCAAGGGGAGCAAAGGAAAGGCATTTGTCATGCTGGGCAGAAGCCTTGGCATAGCACATTGTAGTAGCAGTGTCCTTAGGGACTGCACAAGTCGTGGGCATAGAGAAGTGGACAAGAAGAGGAGGCAGATCTTGCGGTCTTTACCCCTATCAGTGGTTTATGGTATGGTAGACTACACAGAAGATCAATTGTTTCAAGCTTTCTAGTTGCATATCCCGTATTTGCCTTTGCAAAGATGTACTTGATGTACTGGATGCTTAATGTTGCACAGGTGAGAAACATGTACAGGTAATCAAAAAGAATTAAAATTATGAATTCAGGATTTTGCACGTGAAGGTCATATGGGGCCTGCAGGTATCAAACCTAATTTGCTGATTATAGAAAAAAAGTTTTAATAGGGAGGTAAAATAACCATTGGAGCATTTTCTCCATTACTTTATTTTTTGCATTATGACAGTCTTTTAAAAATGATAAATAAAAGTTATAAAGCTAACTAAGCACTGTAGTCATATTGCAGCAGTTATTTAAGTGTAATTATTTCACTTCTATTATAGAGAAAATCAAATGGCAGCAGCATGATCTAGTTGGAATAACCCTAGATTTATGTTCGTGTTTGATTAGAAATACAAATCCCTCTTCTTAGTGAACATATATCCAGTAAAGTGAGTGCTGACTTTTCAAGCAATGTTTTGAATGTTCAAAAAATTAAGCAAAAGGATTCAGCTAATGTATTTGTTCTTTGTGTCAAGAACTGTGTGTGTGTGTGTTTGTGTGTGCATGCGCACATGTGCGTATGTGTGTGTATAGTTTCATGAGTTTCATTCAAAGGGGTTGAATGACTCAGGTACCATTGTACTGGAAATAATTAAGATTTAGAGGATGAGCGTGATTTGCCCTCCCATAAATTGATTTAATTTTCCTATCCTGATTGCCTAGAGCAGCTCACTTCAGCAACCTTGCACAATTTGCTATGGTTTTGATTTATTCTACAACAATCTTATACACTTATAATCCTTACCACTTTCACACATATGGAATTAGTTACAGATTTAATACCCCATTGATATCAGGGAAAATAATTAATTTTCTGACATCTTTAAAGAGATGAGATCAGAACTTCAGGTATTTTCCCAGTGCTAATTCTCATTTAAGTATCATCTCTAATGCAAAAGTAAATCTTTTGAGCTTAAAATATGATTGACAGCTAAAAAGTGTCAGCTGATAAGTATGCATATTGTAGGTGTAGTGAACATCTCTGGAAATAAAGGGTAAAAGAATAGTTTTAAACTGGTTTATAGGGACTAATTAACTTGAGGCCCTAAAACCTGCAAAATGGAATGCACATGGAATGATGTGTTCCAGTTAACTTTTTTCTTCCTTATTTTAAGAACCTATAATGCTAATTCTGCTGTAGTAATGGCTTAATAGTATATCTGCCAATGATACTGCATTCTTCTAGGGTATTTCTCTAAGAAATATATTTTGCAAGACAATCTTCTACATTAGGAATGTTTTCAGAGAAAAAAGACTACCGGTTTGGAAATGCAGCCCATGTGGAGTTTTACATAGCTTGATCTCTGAGGGACTGTCTGAAAGGTAAGAGGAGATAGGGTTTCTTAGGAAGGAGCCCTATAGGAAATTACAATTTTTATTCATCCTGTTGAATGAGCCAAATAACTAGATTTCTGCTATAGATCTGTAAGGACTTTTTAAAGAAGAACTTACTGTTGGTTTCTGTCAAAGCTTTCTTTGAAAAATCTTTTTTTGTGCTGGACCAGATCATGTGTTGGACCCAGAGTTGTGTCAAAGAGAATTTTTGAGGAAAATATTTCAAACATTTTTGGAAGATTTGTTGGTTTATTCCTTTCTTTTAACATCATGAATTTGATTTTACAGGATATTTTTAAAAATTGCTCTCTTCTGGAATGAAAACACATTTTTAGCCAGCTATGTCTTATTCAGGGGAAAAGGTTCTGACTGTTTCACTTTAAGAATAAAGTAATATAGACAGGGTGGTATTTAATAAGCTGCATAGATATTTAAAGTAGCTCCTATAGAGCTAGCTGATATGGTATAAATAACCTCTTGAGGGCTTGTACCGTCTTCCTGGAGACAGACTTATGGATTTAGGTTAATATATTATTGACATGTTTGAAAAGTCATGGTTTCCCATGCCATATGATAAAAAGGAGATAAATATTAATGTAAACGTTTTGCCTTCATGTTAATAGACTAATAACTGGAGTGGACAATTAAGGCTAACAGTCGCTTCTCCATCAGTGAGATTCAAGGAAATTTTTTTTAAGCAGACATTTCTATGTACACTTGGACAGAACAGCTACACTTAGCCTCCATCCTTGTTGAAATTTAGTCTAAAACTGAAGTTGTATGTTACATGCAGCATGATACATGTTCACTCAAATATTTTAGAAACTGTGACATTTTCTGTATTGATTTTGCTCTAAAATTTCTTTTTTTAAAAAACAAAAAGATTGTTTCTATCAATTTTATTCCTATCTCTACTAAAGCCTTTTCTATAAAGCAGTACATTAGTACCATCAAGGTGAACCTACATTCATCTGGCTAGCAGACTGCTGGCTTTTCTGCACAGTGCTACCTCCCAACTAAATTAAACACAGTGCTGTCTACAATTTTATTATTTACGGTGTTTTCACCTTTAGTTTGTGTCTCTGAACTTCAAATGAGGAGGAATGAAGTGTGTTCTAACAGTTTTGATTTAGTTCCTGGGTCAGATTTGTAAAAGATACTTGTATGTATAGTGAGATTTTTAGCAAATACCAAATATAATACCAATATAATATAATAATATTATAATAATAATATACCAATATAATAATACCAAAATAGTTTCTTTTAGAATACAAGCCCATTTATTCAGATGAATTTGAAGTGATCCTAGAGTATGTTGAGGCTTAGATGAAGTAATTTCAGAGCTGATAGTAGTTGTTCTTAAAACTCAGTATAGAGTAAAGGATGAAATAATAACAGAAATGGAAAAAGACAAATTTGATGCCTGTCTTTGAAACAAGGAAGAAGGGAGAAGATTAAGGGGGATTTTAGAGTGGTCATCTTAATGGCAAATCCTTGAAATATAATAAAACTAATAACCGAATAGAATGTTTGTAAACTCTTCAAAAAATTATGTAAAAGCCAGCCTGGATTTAAGATTGTCAGATCCTTTCCACAGGTACCACATCTAGTGCGTAAAGAAGAAACAGCAGGTGTCATATATCTTGGCTTTGGTGAGGTCTTTGTTTGTCATGATGCCCTCCAAAGCAAGCTAGAGTCACGATAGACTACTATGGGATGAATACAAAATTGATTGGATAGTTATATCCTATATAGTAGTTACCAGTTACTTATTGTCACAGTATTAATATATTTTCCTTAATGTTCTGTCTTCTTTTCTGGATCCATTTCATTTGTTTGGTTGACGATTGAATAAAGTATTGACTTAACTGACAGATGACTTGAAACTTTGGAGCAAGTACTCCAATACTCCAGAACGTACTTTGGAGGTCTTGATAGGCTTCAGAGTGATCTTAAAGTGGTCTGAGAGCAGAGATACTGAAAAGAGTGAGATGAAGTAAAATATGGGTAAGTGCAAAGATATTACACTTAGGTAGGAAGGATCAGGTGTTAAAATGTGGTGTGAAATACCATGTGGCAGTTCAGAAAATATTTTGCATTTTGAAGTTGATAGCAGCTAACTGTGTCTAGATGATGTTTGTGCTTTTGTCAAATTGGCAGCAGTATACTGAGTTGTGTAAACAGCAGTATCCTTCAAGACAAATGAGATAGTCTGTCTGATAGACTCTGGGCTGGCAAGGTCTGTATGTCTGTCCTGGGACACTGTACTTGAAGAAGGACATGTGACAATCTGAAAGAGCCTAGAAGAAGGGGGCTAGGGTAGTCATGAGAAAAAACTGAAAGGCAGGGGTTTGTTTAACCTATAGAAGAGAGTGCGAGGGGAGGCAGCATGTTTCCAAATGCTTAGAAAGCTCAGGCAGGCGGGCAGGAAAGGAGGGGAGGGATGGAGGGAGGAAGGTGTTTGTGTGGACAGAATAAGAAAACAGCAGAAGTCTTCTGATTAAGTATTAAGAGAATTTCATAGAGTGACACTAGTAAAACCTGGAGCAAATCATCTGGAATGAGAGGAATGGAAGCCTTAAAGGTTAGACAAGCATCTGAAGACCTGTAGCCTGTCCTGCCTTTTAAAGTACTGTAATGGCTGAAATGGCCTGGAGAAGTGTCTATACTTCTGTGCCCCTTTATGCTTATATTCTGGTCTGTGACCGACAAATTGAATGAGAGACAAAATCTTTGGATTAATCTGGAAAAAGCCGAAATGGAGAAGAACGTTCCTATTTGTTGCAGAGTTCTATGGTAGACAGAAACAGTGAGCAGTGAGCACAACATATATCCCTAGAACAGTTCTGTGCATAGTTGTGGAGTAATGCATATGCTTTTAAATAAAGACAAAGGTAACAAACACAATGTTGTAGTGGAAAACTCTACTTATGCGCTGCAGTTTGGTACACTGAATGGTTTGTACAATGAAGTTTTGGCATTGAGGTCTACATTTTTTGGTTTTGACTTGGAATGTAGTTCTCTCATAGCCCATAGGCAGCAAAATTAGAAGTGGCCAGCAGGTAAGAAAATATACTATAATTAAAAGCTGTTATTTCTTTTATTTTTTTGTATGGATTTCAATTACTAAATGTTAAAAATAAAGTTTTGAGCAAAGCTAATTTTACTGATTTTTTTTTCAGCTCTAAAAGTACAAACCTTTTAATTTGTCATTGACAGTAGTAGTAGAGACAGCAGTTCTTAACTGAAGAAAAGTCTCCTGATATTTTCTTCTAGAAGCTAAACAAAACCAAAGCCTGAATCTGCACACCTCTAAAACTTAAGCAGTTCAGAGGTGGATCAGGCTGTGAACTTTGCATCTGGTCCATATCAATGTAATAAATTAATCTTAAAAAAGGAAAACAAAACAAAACCAATTTTAGAAGTGATGTGTGTGCTAAAACTTTTTCATTCATACTCTTTTAAGGTTATACATTCCTCCGTGTTCCAGGTGCCTAAGTTTGTGCAACTTGCTCTCAAAGAAGTACAGTTAGAATAAGCAATCATAAGTTGCAGGCTTATTATAGGTAGTTTTGTCATAAAGAGCACAGGCAAGTGTCTAGAGATCAAATCCTTCAAAGGGCTGTCCTAATGAAGTGGACCCCAGGAGGATGGTCATGATGTGCATTCTGTGGGCACCTTCAGCTGCCCTGTGGGTGTCTGATGCTGCGGTAGAGTTTGGAAGGACTATAACCTGTGTTAAACATATCTATATCTATATTTAGATATGTATTTTTAAGTATCATAAAACTGACATAATGAGCTGCTGGTTCTTGCGCTGGAACAGGACGTACGCTGAGGAATGGACACTCAGTTGAAAATGAGCTCCTTTGAAGATCAGTTTTGTGTTCTTTTTAATAGTAGGTTACTTGCATCATATGACTATGGATTTTGAGATCACTCTGCTGTGCTTTCTACGCACTAAGGAGGGTCAGTGCAGCAGGCGACTGGCCGGTGGCATGCTGAGTGTTCCATAGTGAGGAAGCGTTGAAAGACTTGAAAGGGTTATGAAGGTCAAATCCTGCACGCTATATATGTATATGTATATATACGTGTGTGTGTGTATAAATATATATATATTTCCATGTATGTGTGTGTGTATATACATTTCTGCTTGAATAATAAAGAACTGCCTTTTGAAATACCTCTCTGTTCATCGGAGCATTGGGTAAGCTTATATCGTCATTTGGGGCTTATTGCTGTTAAGTCGTTATGAACAATACCATGTATCTATTTATTATTAAAAACTTTTTTCCAGAAGACAGAGCTAAAGAAGCCATAGAGGTGGTTTGGGGGAGGTTAGCAATCTTACCTCTGCCAAACTCACGCTTCATTAAAGTGAACTGGCTTTCTGTAGGCTAGGCTTTATTCTGCCTAAGCTTAATTTGTTCCAAGTGTAGCAGAGCTCAGCTCTGGGATGAAAAAAGGCACAAGTTGTAAGAAGACCTTACAACCAACATTTCTGTGTGTTTGTGTATGTAACTGGAGCAAAATTAAACAGCTCATCCGTATTAACAGCTAGAAATAAAACCAATATAAACATTCTTGCATAACTAATCTATAAAGCAGTATATCTTCATTAGCAAGGTAGCATTTTATGCTATTGGTATTAAAGATCTACTTTTTGTGTCAGGTTTCACTGCAGTTGTTACTGATGAATAAAACCTTGTGAGCTGAAAATGTTGTCTTTTAAAAAATATGAATCCTGGTTTGGTGGATTTATTTTTCATGCATTGCTTCCAGCCACATCTCTATGAAGCCATAAAATACTATGTATGTATTATTTCACAAGTCACAGTTATGACTCATACTGGACACTGCGTGTATGAGATGGTAGCAAAACAATGAAGCTATATTGGGGTATGTGTATCATTTAGAGTTATTTTAAGAATGGATTTTGACTTGTGTCATTCATAGTTTAAATATGACTTGTTCAATAACACATTCAGTTGTAATCAGATAATTTAATGCCTACTGACAGGTCTTTTGTGACTGAGACCCAATTTTAGCTCTGCATACCAAGGAGCTTGCCAAAGAAAAGTAACCCTTTTTACTCAGTAAAGAAGGATAATGGATAACTTCTGGAATTAAGTGAAAAATTGAATCCAGCTTCCTGTGTGCACTTTAGGTCCCACACTGGGATTACAGAGCTAGCTCTGAACTGCTTGGCTGCTGACAATAAAGATTTTATGTGTGTCATGTTGAATTTTCAAAGAAGTTCTCGAATCAGGAAGGTCATTTTTATGTTGAGTCCAGGCTGTTTGTTTAAGAATTTAAGTGCTTTGCACTGGCTTCTCTTCTCTGTGGGACTCAAGTTTACGTAGCCATTTTGGAGAAAAATGGTAATATAGCAGTTTAAGGAAAAGGGAGAAAAAAATAAGGTCATATGCAAATAGAATTTCAAAGTGTTAGCCTACTTTCCATCATTAAGAATTTATCCACTGTGGAGCTCTTATTGGCCAAGCGCATTCTTGCCAATGAGTTCACTATAAGAGAAATTTTATAAACACAGGAATCATGGCATTCCCTTACTATATATAGTATTACATATGTATATCTATATCTGTGTATATTTAAGCAATGCGGAATCATTATCCTTGCTAGTGAAGATTCCTCTGCCCTTGCCAGGAAGGAGCAAATAAAAGTAAAGATACTTTATAATGTATTCTGCATTATAAAATATTTATATACTGTCTTCTGTAGCACATAACCTATTACATTATAGGTCATCTTGTCTGTAGAGTGTTTCATTTTGAGAACTACTTGACTGTGCCATGCAGTCATTGGGGACAGCCCTACAAAAAGGATATGCAGTCATTTCTAATCTGTGCACATAAATGGATCACACAGGACTTAAGACATATATAAGTATCTATTGTGAAAAATCTCAAAGGTCTGTATTAAAAACTTCTTCATATTAACATAGTAGTATGCTCCCACAGAGATTTGCTGCAATGCTCCATTAATCAAGAAAAGCTGCGTTAATCAAGATACAGACTGAATTTTTAAAAGCATATTTAAAGTAAATAGTCCTGCACAGTTGTATGTGCTAATAGAGTTAGCTAGAACTATATGAAACTCTCAGTCAAGAAAAGATCAGTTCATCTTAACATAGCCTTCAAAATAGTGTCTTTAACTTTGCATTTTACGCTCCTTGGGATGAAACAGATTTGCAATCTTTATATTTGTAAAAGATTTATGTATTTTATATAAAACTTCTGTGTGTACTGAGGGGAGAATATTTTCTTTGAAATTCCCTGTGAGAATTTCACAAGAAAATAACTAGGAAGCCCTGTGATGTGATATTGTTACCAGGCTCTCACTTAACTACTCATTTGTCTTTTAACTCGGTCATGGGAACAGTGATTTACTAATCTAATTCAATGCATTTGTTGCATTTGGAGATCAATCTTGCCTCCACGGAAACTCAATAACAAAACTTTATTCATTTCAGTGGGACAAGATAAGACCCTTTATACGTGGGCTGACCATATACGGCCGTATTTTTGTGTATGATTACTTAAATAATAACAAGTACTTTTGCCCACCACAGATCTTGCCAGTGTCTGTAAAAGGAAACAGAGAGGGAAGCTGCAACAGGTCCAGCACACAGCCAGGATTTCCAGTCCACTAAACCAGGCTCCACTGTGGGTGTGTTGCATAAAGTGGTATCAAATTATCAAATGTATTGTTAATGTATTTGGTAGCTAGTTCTTCCAAATACTAAAATGACTATTTTTTCCTTCCCAGGCTCAGATAATAGCTGCGGTTTGCGGAAGAAAGCAATTATATTGTAAACAAGTATTTTTGGGAGGAAATCTATTCGAATGACAAGAATATTCTCCTTTTTTTTTGCCAGTAAGTAAGAAATATTTTACAGGTTCTTCTATTGAATTTACTGTACATCCATTTTTTGTTGGAGTAAGTATGATAAAGAAAGGAGGGACTGAAACTGAGTCTCAGAGTCTTTGTTCATGGTGTTAATGCCATGTCTTTCTTGTATTCTTGGCTTTAGGTTAGTTGTAGGATTTGGCAGCTAGCATAGAAATATTCTAAAACCCAACAGTTAGCTCCGTAAAAATATTTACAATTGTGCAAACAATTCAGGAGCTATAATCTTTAAAATTTACACAGACTGTCATATGCGGAGATGCACTCTGCATGCAGAGAGTCAATAAGGAAACTGCTGGTGGATGTTAGATAAAGTTCAAATAGATCAAAGTGCATGGTGGATAGCTAAAATAATCACTTTCTAAGGGAGGGCCCAGACTGTTCTCTCAACATATGCAGCTGAAGAGAGAAAAGACTATCCATAAAGATTGCCTCTCCCTGACGCTATGGCTGTGAAAGAGAGCCTGGAGGTGGTAATTAAAAACTTAAACAAAGAATAGAGAGAATAAAGAGAAAGGCATGTAGTCTGGGAATTTAAAGTCAACGAGAGTGTACAGAATGAGATTTTTATACAGTCCAGAGGCTTTTATCTGACCTGCCTACGCTCTGTGGAAATGACTAAGAAATGGTTCTCCTGCCATGTTGTACGTTCTGATCAGGGATTTGCAGCATGAAAACAAGGCACAATGTTGGATCTTTGAATGACCCGAGGTTTAATAAACCATTAGATTTGTACCCACCAAAGGTCTAGTGTGCTGCTTCAGTTTAATTAGACTACTGAAAAACTCCAATTTATTCTTGGCATTTATTAACGTGCAGTTAGTTGTTCTTTTTGTTGTGAACCAAATTCATAGCTTCTTTCTGTCTCCATGCTTTTTTATGCCAGCAGATAAATTGTGTTGGAAGCTACCCTTTATTTTATAAATGAGGGAAACTCAGTAAAATACCTATAATAAAGAAAACTTAAAATACAAAGACCTTGCTGAAATGTGGCTAAATATTATGAGAATTAATCTATTAAGAACAGACTTATTAATTTCTACTTGAGAATCCTACAGCTTTATCACATAGTGCCATGCTAAAGTAATGATGCATCAAGCTTCCTATTAGTTAGTAAGCAAGAAACCCTGAGGGCAATTGAAATGAAATAGCTTAATGTACAGAGTACCTGGAAAAAAATTACAAGGCTAGACAAGAAGAATGTTGCTACATGGGAGGTCTGTAACCACAGTCTCCAGGAACCATGAGTCCTTCCTGTACAAGAGCCGTTAGAAGGGACAGTTTTTCCTTGTAGCAAAAAGACCTTCTGTCTGTTTAAGAATATAGGCTGTGTTATCTACACAGTGTTTATAGTTTTGTATTTGAAAATGTACATGACAGCTTTATAATGTACTTTAACATGGGTTATTGAAATATTTCCTAAAACTCCTATTGTGCAAAAGAAGAGTTTCATAATCAGAAAGTAAAGAAGTTGTTAAGCAAATTAATAAATTAATAATAAATAAATAAATATCCAAATGTCAAAAAAAGTATTATGGAAAGGTCTCTGCACCTTTAAATTTACAGATTAATCAAAACTAGCTAAGAACATGGATAGCAAAGTTCATTGAAAACTCATTTTTGGAAAGAAGGTCCTTTGGTCATTTTGTATTTGTTTGATCAATATTTGCAATTGCCTAGCTTCTCAAAGAAATGGAAGTAAGTTTTCACAAGTGAAATTATGACTATAAAGATCTAACTTCCTTTGTTCACTGCAAATACATAAATAGTCTCATCTGTGAATGAGAGGACAGGTTGCAGTAAAATTAAATAATTTCTGTTCTCTCTCTCTGGTTTCATTCCTAGATCATAGTTACCAAATGTGTCTACCATGGAATTTCCTTGTGAAATTTCAAAAGTGCTAGATTTTTAAAGTAAGAAATTTGTGCTTCTTATTCATTTCTTGAGTCATTTTATGCAAGGCAGTGGGCAGGAGACAGAAATGAGACAATTTATGAGGAAACATGATGGATGAAAATAAATCTGCTAAAAAAGAAAAAGTGATTAGTTTTTTAGTTTAGCCTATTTTTTCCCATTCCTTAAAATGTAAACTCTTTTATAAGAGAAGGCAGCAGGCAATTTCTACATTGAAATAACAGAGCAGGAAACTGAAAATAAGAAAATAAAGAAATAGTATGAAATAAAAAAGTAAGGGTGAGGAATCTGCTACTATGCATCTCATACTGGTTACAATTGTGCTTAGGTCCTTGTGCAAGTTTTCTAACTATTTTGACACTTTGAATGAGATGACATGCCCTCCTAAGTATCTGTATGTTATCCTTCCTTGTGACTGAGACTGTGTTTGTGGAAGTAGTATTTAGCATTTGCAGAAAAGGTGCATGTTCAATTATTTTTGTTTGCTTTACTACTTAAGCTTCCAGAGACAGAGAAGCTGACCAACTATTGAAACGTACTCAAGAGTGGTAGATTGAAATGGCAATAACTCTTACATCCTTGACTGGGGTTCTTACTGAAAAAGTCATCTCAATATGGCTTTCTTACACTTTCATCTGAGGCAACATTAATAAACATATTAATGTACATGTATTACTATATATGCCTGGAATATGCTGTCAAATGTTGCGCAGGTTTTTTTGACTCTTAAATTCTGTGGCTTGAAGTTAATGTAAGCATCGTGTGTTATGAGAAGGTTACAGAGTTTTGCAAAGAGAAGTAGGACTTTCCTGGTATGATATTTTCCTTCATGTGATCCTGAGTTTAAATTATTACTGAATATTACTGAAATCAGAAGGACCAGGCCCCTGCGTAACAATGTGTAGGGATGAAATGCTCTGATTGCACAGTGCTAACTGTTAATGGGAACTCTTTAGCCAGTTTTGTTCATTTACACTGTCATGAGCTGTAGGGAGAAAAGTAGGGATCAGAAAGTCTCTAAAATCAGGTGTTTGTATAACTGCTGTTGTTTTCACCAGAATCTGTGGTTTAAATACCGGAATAGTAACACATGTGTTACCATCTTTAAACTTTATAGCTTTGTTTATTATTTCACTTTGTTAAAATTTTAATACTTTGAAGTACATCGCACAAGTGCATGTGTCGTAACTATTGCTCAAATTACTTATAGAGGATTTAAAGAATTCTTTTCTTAGCTATTTCCCTATGGGGAGCCTTTCCAAACACTTTACTGATTCCAAGCTGTTTCAGTTTCTACTTGTATAATTTTACAAGAAATATGACAAACGTAACTGTTTTCCCAATGTTTTATGTTCCTAATGAGGAGCAAAAGGTCAAGAACTTGGGGATTGAGGTGGAGGCCAATTACTTTTGCTACCGTGCTTTGGAATAGCGTTTGCAACTGGCACTCGTTTTTCCACCAGCAGGATTACAGGACAGTTAATTTCCTTGGAAATTTTATGAGGTTTAAAGGATTGTATTTTTTTCAGTGTTTGTGGTTCTTATTTGAAAGAAGGCTCCACAATATTCTCTCTGTATATGTGCATAGCTTACATTTATAAAAAAGGTTTTAAAAGGTTTTTTAGAATCTTTAGAATCTGAGGGTCAGATTATTCTTGAGGGCATTAGATGCTTAAAGCTGCAGATACATGCCTGATGGATTTTTAAAAGCAGTCATACACCTACCTCATAGGCAGAGCTCATACACTTCACCTATGAGGTGATTGTGAAAGTCCTAATTGCCTATCTGCTTGTTAGGTACCTTAATTAAAAATCTGGTTCTAAATGTCATTAGGACTACCAAGGAAGTCAGTCACTGGAAAATTAAGGAAAGGTCAGAGAGAAAAACAGGTCAGTGCTGATTAGCAAACCTGATATATTCTTTTCATGTTTAGTTTTGCATAGCTGACTTGAAGACCGAAAACTGAGAGAATAAAGGTAGGTAAGAGCTTTCTTTCCCACATAATAATCAACTGAATTTTCACCTGTGTAAGGAGAAAAGTGTTTTGAAATTATTAGCCCTGGCTTCTGTTTAACTAAGGCTTATCAGCTTTCATTGAAACAGTGGACAAGGCTATGTAGTAGAAGCAAATTGCTTAAGCCAGTTGACTTTGTGCTGACCACAGGACTAGAAATGCTGGGAACTATGTACTAAGCCAGCTTCACTGGCAACAGAGCCAGGTAATCAGTCCTTCTAACCAGACAGCCATGCTGCTAATTATCGTAAGGGCTGCAGATCTTCAGACACAGCCCTTCTGAGCGCCAAGGGGGAGAAGGGGACAAGTAGAGGCAGCCTGTGTCCTCTTCACAGGCAGAGGACAAGGCTGCCACCCCACAGGTCTTGCCACCATGCTTTTGGCCAGGACTGAGCTGGGCTGTTCTTCTCACAGCTGGAGGTTTGAGATACCTTTCCTGTTAAGTGCCATATCATCCAGATGAAAGCCATGCTGGAATGTGTTCACAGGCTTCTGGCTTTGAATATGTGCTTATAGCCTAAGAGTCTGAGAATAACTTAAAGTTTTGAAGGTCATTTAGGACCAAGTAAAGGGCTTTGCCACGTAAGGGATAGTCCTGTAATTGAATCCTGAATCTTCAGCTAGGGTGCCTCTCCATGGGCTGCAGTGGAGATGGGGGAGGGAGAGATTTCAGAGACTTAAATCTTCTCAAAATATGGCTGAAGATGGCAGAGATCTGTCTGAGATCTGCAACATTGTACAGCCATTTAAGTCTTTTCGTCAAAGATGTAGTGTGGTCACTATTGCACTGTAGTGAGGGGAGTGTTGGGAGTCAAATCCAGAGCTCTACCAGTGCTTTTACCTACTCAGCTGCTATATAAAATCTAGACCATCTGCTATAGAAAATCTTCTTGCTGCTCTAGAACTGAAAGCACTTGATAGTTTGAGACACTAAGATAATACATGCAGAAGATCAAATATTTCTAGGTTCTGGTAGGTTTCAGGATGTTGAAATGTTTGACATAACTGAAAGACAATGTGTTGTGCCAGAGAATGAGATGAAGAATGCAAGGATGAAAAATCTTCGAATGAAATCCCGCTGGTAGTGGAAACGTTTAGATTTGTAAAGTGTTGTGATACATAAGCCCTATGAAACTGAATGTCAAAATAATGTATTTCCAGTAACTATTGAACATTGATGCAGGACATCATTGTTTTTTGCTTTACTTTTTCATTAAGACCATGCACATTCATAGATGTGAGCTTTTCAATTTTCTCATTTGATGTCTTCTCATATTAACCTGATGCCAGGTGGCCAGTAAAAATGCATAATTGCATCAGACTGGAACAGGGCTGTTTAATGCACTACTAATTCTTCTGCTCCATTGTTGAGTTCTCTTCCTTCTCCTATCGGATGTCCTGTCCAAAGTCGATGGCTTATATGAAAACGAATACACTTAAATGTCAAAGCCATCTGAGGATTTATGCAGCCCCTTTGTCCTTTGGGTTGTTTTTGTTTTTTCCCCTCACTTGGCTGCCTCTGTACCTGTACTAAAATAGCACAGGTAGTAATCCTAGAAATGTCAATTGGTGGTCTTGCTTTCAGTATGTGCGCCTCATATGTGTGTTGGTTAACATGTCCCCAGTTTAAATACCTGATTGATGTGAATGCATTCTAAAACTTATTCCTTGTTCCTTGTTCATCTAACCGTTTTCTAACTTTAACAAAACCAAAATGATTGAAAGCATTTGAAAACGAGCATTTAAAGAAATCACTAGGTGAGTCTCGCTATTTAAGTACTATACCAACTAATTCAAGCAAATAAAAGTGGTTTCTTTCTGAAACAGGCTAGTACTTTGGGTAGAAATGTTGCCTGCAGGGGAGACCATTACATGAGACGCATGCTGTGGTAGAATTAAGCAAACTTCGAGCCATGATTCACTGACAGAATAGAAAATTGTATCCCCTCAGATCTGGAGTTTATGTATAAAGAAAGAACCAAACTCTCTCTGATTAAAGACTGTGCAAGTATTGCTCTGTGATGTGACTAAGCTCAGTCATCAATGAACTTAACTCCTATGTTCCACAACCTATGCTGGTTTACTCCAGTCTAAATGAGGAGAAATTCCAGAGCAACTCTAGTTATATTTCAATGTAATGGAGAACATAAACTCTTGTTGTGGCAGCACAATATGGCAGGTTTTTGACTACCCTTTGACTCCAAATGCTGTTTTACTTGACCTTCCTCTAGCTCAGATCCTTTCTAGCAGTGTTTGCACTGGTCTTACTGGGTTACAGACTTTTATTTTTGTATTTGATTGTAGAGATCCTGTACTGTAGAGGCTAGGATATAAATGGACCAATAAATGGTAACTGATTACTTGAGGGGAGTTTAACTAGCTGAGTTAAAGTAATGCAGTGAAGTGGTAGGAATGTTTTTGGTTGAGTGTTTCGCTGGTTTTACTGCCAGTGTGACAGATCAAAGTTTTCTTGTGCATGGCAGGGTGGGGAGGGAGGTGAATGGATTTTATTTCTTTGTTTTATTTCAATTTAATTGGAAAGCTTAGGAGAATATATTGTTTATTAGGCACAGACCACCGTCAAACAAACAAACAAACACAAAACTCTTAACAATTGTTTCTGGACTTTGTTTTCTATTTTCTTGTTTTTTCAAAAAATATCTCTGCAAATGTAAGAATATAATTCTAGTTTCAATTTCTGCAGCTAGAAGTCTGGGGCAGAGCTGCATTGCCTTTTTTTTCTATAGAGGATAAATTCCTGCCTTCCTTTGCAAAACGTGATGAGTGAGACCCTGTACAGGAAGTGTGTGAGCTACGGGAACTGCCATTGCCCTTCCAACCGTAGCTACAGTGTTTCCATACTACATACTGCCCACAGGAGTGATTATGTACCTTAGACCAAGCAAGTAAGTCTTATTTTGCCCTCATTTTGTCTTAGACCCTTTGGCAGGGAACTCTTCTCTGCTACCACTGCGTATGGTCTGTCCTCATCTCTCCTCAGCTAAGGTAGCAAGAAATTTTGGCTTTCCTAGTGTGGAAGGAAGTGTGTGTGTAAGTGTGTGTGTGCATAGATATACACGCACATATAATATATAGTAACGTATAATAATATAATATTTGTAGATATACATGCATATATATAATATTAAATATATACAATGATTTTAAAATATCTCAGAAATACAGTATTAAAATTATAATGGAGATGTGTTATGTTTGAACCATTTCTTGCTACCTGATTTTGCAGTTTTTGTCACAAAGTAATGCCTAGTAATGACATTTATTCTTGAGGAAGATGTTGACATATGATAAGACTGGCCAACTACTTTTGTTTTCCTCTTTGACGATTTCAGAAGCCTGTAAGGACATACTGGAGTGCCTGGCAAATTGACTTATAAAATATGAAGGAGCTCAGTGTATTACTGTCTTTCATAGACTACACTTGGCGTTATGTTTTTGATATCTCATTCCACTGACAGAGACTGAAAAAAGAACAGACAATGGAGCACGAGAACCTGTAAATCCATTGTGTGACATGATGAAAATGGGAAATGACACAGCATAAACCTAACTTTTTCTCAGTACAGTCTTTGGATTGAGATGCTTCAATACAATCGTCAAGTGTTCTCCTACTCTCTGGCCACAGACTTTAGTTTACGAGAGTTGTCTGGATAGCTCTGGTGACTGCTGAATTCCTAGCGCTCCTGGCACACATTTTGGAGTGATAGTGTTTAATGAAGAACGCCTTTGTTATTTTCCATAATATAGCTCTGTTTCATGAAAAGAGGCATAGAAAAGACCACTCCTGGTGGTTCATATCTGCTTCACCTCTAGAAAGAATTCATCTTGCCAGAACAATATGTCCAGACAAGGAATCAACCCATTCCTCTTTTTGCCTTTGTTTTTCCTCTTGCAGACTAGAGTTTAACTCATTTTTTTTTCAAATAAAAAGTGAAAGCAGATAATCAAGAAAATAGCTGGGTTGTATCAGTTTAATCTATCTTGGTCCATTGGAGACTCTTTATTTGCATGTTTGATTTTAGATTTTTTGAGTGACCATCTGCCCTCATCTTCTTTCTCCTAGCACTTTTGCCAGCCCTTTCTGCTGGAGAAACAATTCAGTTCACATATTGTCTCATTTGTGTCTGAGTATCCTACTGAGAGTTAGCCATGTGTGTACTGGCTCCTGTATTTCTAAGCCTTTCTGCTAGAGAATGAATGTGTGAAGTTCACTGATGAGAGAAGTCCACAAATGGCTTCTCTTTGTGCTCCTTCTATTAAAAGTCCCTCTATCTCTTAAATTTATTATTTTATATTTGGACAGTAGTCAAAGTTGGACATGCTGCTACAATTGACATCTTAAAAGAGTAGGGATTTTTGAGAACTCAGGGAGCTGATAGCAAACTCAACATACCTGGGGAACTGCCTAGCATGTTTCATCAGTGTTTTCACAAGCTGTTTTTCCAAATTTGTCTTGCCTTTTGTGGTTTTGGCTTCTAAATATCTTGTCAGCTCTCATACTGCAAATTGGAAGTTTAACATGTTGTGTGGACAGGAAGTGTGGCTGGTAGAGTAGAAAAGAAGGGCATGGAAATGAAGAAAGCCAATTCAGCTGGACACAGTGGGTGGCAAAACCTCAACAGGTGCAGGATGTGTTACCCTAGGAGACAGCTTTATGTTACAGGCTGTGCAATATAATGCACTTCTTTCTGCTTTGTCAACCTGTGCCTTCAGCCTCATGCTTAATAAAGCACCTAGACCTACGTTCTACTCCCTGTTGTGTCTTGCTGCTTAATTATATGGTATCTGTTTGATATTTGATCATATTTTTCTGCAGGAACAGTTTTGGAAACAATTACTCAACATGAGCAGAGGATTATTTTAGGGTGGTTTACAGTGACAATTTCCTGACTGACGTTTCTGTAGAGGGAGAGGCACTGTGAATTGCTAGTTCATTAAGAAAGCTGTGTTCAGAGAGGTGGTGTGGATGGACAGATGAGTGCTTTCCAAGTGCAAATGTGAACTTCCCTCTTTAAAAAGAATAGAAAAATGCCAGGGGAAAACAAAAAAGAAAGTTTTAGGCTCAGGATCTTCACTTGAGCTCGTGCTATTAGACATGAGAGAGGCCAGCTACTGAAGCCCAGGTATGTGGGAAGTAGGAGGTTGACAGTATGTATTTTGCTCCCTTTTCCTTAGAGCAGCTCCAGTTGTCACAAGTTCCCAGGAAGGTGTTGGCCACTGTCACCTTCTACAGCAAAAGTGGCTGCTTTTGCCATCCGGTTGGAGGAGGCTGCCAAAAGGGCCAGGCCAGGTGCTTCTGTTTTCGGGGCAGAGAGGCCGACTCCACTCTCGCCTGCCTGCCAGGCCCCGCACTCCTGGCGGCTGCATGCAGCTGTGGTGTTTGTGTTTCCTTTGATGGTCGTTTGTCAGTGTTGGAGTCCAGAGTTTTAAACATTTGCATGAGATTGTAGTGCCTCTACTTTTCTTTCCTGTTTCTGTTTTTTCAAAGGAGGCAAGGGTAAAAAGAGGAACATTAAGGGTGATGAGAGCGATTACAAATTCAGTGCTTATTTCTCCTGAAAAGGCCATTGGATGCCTGTAAATAGTACTCAGAAAAGCAATTAGAAAAATGATACGACTTTTCTCTCTACAAAGAAAAAAAATTGATTAATACAGATATGTCTATTCTAATTTTTTTTCTTCTCGTCAGGAAGGCAAACACCAAAAATGCTTTTGTCTTCCAACTTCTGAAGATCTTTTTTTCCCCCCCTTTTCAATAAAAGGGTAGAATATTCCAAGAAAAGCATTGTCTGGGATTTTTTAAGTGTAAGCATTTACACATGTTTTACCTTATTGCAAAATTCAGTATTGAAAATATTGATCTTATTAACTGTGCTAATTAGAGCTGAACGAAATACCTCCAGCAACAGCTAGTGAATATGCACAAGAATAACAATTCTGAAATTGCTTTGCCAATGTTTGCAGGAGATGAGTATCATCAGAGATAAGTTTGCAATCAGGAACATTGTGAAAAGATAGCATGTATATAATTGCACACTGTAAATTTTAAATTCATATTTTGATGTGAAAAGTTTCTCCTATATAATCAAATAATATATATTTATATTTCAACTGAAGTGCTTAATATGAGAAACAGAAGAGATTTTGCTACAGAAATTCATGGCCCAGTTGCTATAGTCTGAGATTAGTGTATTTACAAACTTTCTAGAGAAAGTAGTAAGGCATTCCTGGATAGTTTAGAACTGGAAAGTGGCAATATCTGTAAAGAAACAACTTGCTAGCAGGTCTGCTTTCTACTGACAGCAACCCCGTGTACAGCATACGATGTTAAATGATGAGTATGCCCTGGGTTTACAGGAGATATTTTTAATATATGTTAAAATAGTTGCATTTAGTACTCACAGAAAAATTATTTTATAAAATACTTTGTGAAAACGCTAAGGAAGATTCAGTTTACTTAGAGTGTGAGATTCCACTGAACTTTGAAGGAATAAGTCACATTTACTTCTAGATAACAGTTGTGCAATACACTTGACTTTTAGCAGGTGTCAAAAATATCGGTGGAGTGAGATTCTGGGCCCATTCTCTTTAGATATGTCCAGCAATATAAATATTAAGATTTCAGTTTGAACTATTAAATTTTACATGCTCAGCAGTGCAAGTATAGAAGTTTCATTTTGAGCTATTAAATTTTGTTCTACCACCTTCTTATAAACTAAAAGTCTGATTCTGCCATGTGTTTCTGCTATAGCACTAACAGTTACCACTGTTGTAATAAACTGTTTCATTACTAGGCTATGGCAAGCATTTTAAGCAGTATGCACTGTACTTGTATGATTAATTCATTAGTGTATTAATTAGTTATATTTAGTTCTAATTAATTCGTTAATGTTTGTAAAGTGTTTTCCAAATGTAAGGTGCTAAGTATGTGTTAGGGATTTTCATTAATGCTATGGATCCCTAAAGTTTTTTTATTTTACATATGTAGAAAAGTATTGGGTTTAAAACTACGTATCAGGCTGGAAAGAAAGAGGTACCAAATTGATGTTGTTGTGGTGGCCAAAAGCAGGCACAGTTGAATCCAAAAGTCTGACTTGTTTATAATGAGGCATTTTGCCAT
This sequence comes from Rhea americana, assembly GCF_003343005.1. Taxonomy (NCBI): domain Eukaryota; kingdom Metazoa; phylum Chordata; class Aves; order Rheiformes; family Rheidae; genus Rhea; species Rhea americana. The sequence goes on from NW_028185483.1 coordinate 2,190,530, forward strand.
ATTTTTATTGGAGAAGAATTAACTGTTGGGTAATGAGACTGAAACTTCTTAATTAATAACATCAACTCGTCTGATTTTTTTTTCCAGGATAAGGAATTTTCTTGCATTTACTTCCTTGGTTATACTGTGGATTCATGTTCTAGTATCTCAATTCTCCATTTACTTTCCAACTCCAGTTCTACAACTTAGAAATAGAGTTCATTCATGATGGTTTCATTTTAGACACCAGTCCCACAAAGACTCTGGCATATGGGAACGTTGATGGGATGACTCACATGCATAAAATTAAGCATGAATTAATTGTAGGATGAGAGCTTTAGTCACTAGTGGAAATGTACATTTGATTTCCTCCTGAAATTAACATAATAAATGGGGAAAGGTATATTCCTAATGGAGAGACAGGGAGAGAGTGATGGTCAGGGAACAAGGACAAATCACCACCCCTCAAGTGCTTGTTCAAATTGACAATTTTTCTTGCAAAATGGGAGACTTGAACTTAAGGACTTGATTCTTTTTTAAATATCTGCAATGACTGTAGAAAGAAAAACAGAAAATATAACAGTAAGGTAGGATAGTTGGCTGAGATACATCAAAAGCTTGTGTTCCCTAGTTAGCTGTCTCTCTCTTGTGCGGTTCCTTCTACCGTTTTTCAGAACTAATGATAGCAACAAAAGCTGCTATGAGACTCAGGTCTACTGTGCTTCTACTTTTGGCATTGAAAGCAATAACAGTTATTCTCTCAAATCTGACCTCTGGATGCTCCAAATTCTGCTTTCTTGGAATTTTATGTTTCTACAGTTTGTTCTCATTATTATCATGAGTCTCCAGAGTACTCCTGTTGTATATGTTTACTATCTATGTGAAGCACAGACCTATATTTGAGTATGTATCTTAGTGCTGTGCCAGGGTTAGATTAATTTTCAGCTGCTCAAAAGCTTCCCCGTATTTCTCCTCTATTCTCACGCAGTGGTCAAGTGTGACCATGTAAGAGTAATTGCTGCAGTGTTTTTCTACCCATTCTTTAGTGAGAGGAATTCCTGTTCCCCTTTATCTCCAGTGTCCTGTGTGGCTGGTCAGGTTGGGTGCTTGGGGCTGGATGTTTACCAGTATGATTCAGACATTGTGCAGACTCCATATTGGTGCCCTCTGTTTACGTTTGGTTAGCAAACACAGAATGGGTTTGTTCCAACTATTCTACCATATTGTGTGTTTTGTGCTGAACCTTCCCAAAGAGTGCACTAACCTTTACTTTAAAGAACAAGCAGATCATTTGCCCATGAGAACTTGGGGCTTGCAAGAGTTGAGCAAGCAGAGGCAGCTGTCTGAGAGATGGCAGTTGCAGCAGTTTCCAGGCTTCTTCCTGAGAGAGCTTCAGGGAACATCATCTGAGAGCTGCTTCAACCAGGAGCTTCCAGCTCGCTGTTGCCGCTGAGGGTCAGCTTCCATAAGCTTTCACTTCTGTTGACTCTAACAGAGCTTCTGTTGGCTGTTTTTTGGTTGGGAGGTGCCTACAGCTGTTGTCTTAATGGAGTAGTGCTCAGGGAATTTCAAGCACCTATTCAGCTGGCTATGTAACGGTGGGCAGGAGCATGGCTCCCAGGCTGAACGTAACAGTTGTAGCAGCAATTAGCAGGAGGCAGAGTGGCTGGGAGCTCTGTTCCAGAGATCGTGAGACTACCTGAGTTTATGCAATGGGAATGTCAGTAAGCTGTGGGGCTTCAGCTGGAGTGACTGTCCTTGACACTTTACAGGCCTCAACCCAGACAAGATTCCAGGGCAAGAGTGCCACCAGCCAGATCTTGTTGCAGAAGGTGCCTAATACCTCTCCCTGATGGAGTAACACAAAAGAAATTCTTCTTATATATATAAGGAAGACTTTTCACCATGATCACATGCTGGGACAGGGACCTAAAGGGTGGGATCTCCATCTCTGAGATACTCAACTGAAAAAGTCCCTGAGCAAACTGACTAGGTAGCCCAGCTTTGAAAGGAGGCCCGGACTACAGAGGTCCTTTCTGACCTAAATTATTCTGTGATTATATACTCTAACAGAAACGTGCTTGTTTCACAGAGCTTGTGAATATTTGCTGTCGTATTGTTTATATGCAACTATTTCAAATGAAAACCTAAGAATGATGCCTACATGGGACAGCAAATAGCTTCACTTAGTGATTTCATTACTCAAAGCGGTGCTTTCTCCTTTCTCCTCCCATCATTCAAAAGGCTTTTGCATTTATCAGTTTAGTGCAGAAAATTAGTGGCTCTCTGATCACTTTTCATGAAATGACCCTGTCAGGTTTGAACTGATATTGATTTAAGTTTGGAAAGGGTGGAGGGGGAACGTTACGATCCATCTGATATTGCAGCCTCTATAGACTCACAGGGATGGGATTATAATTATCATTACCATTAAACACTAATTAGTACTGTTAATTAGTTAAGCACCAGAATAAGCTTGTGTTGTTCTGCTGTTGTGCTATTTATTTATTTATCTGAGCAGAAATAGGGAAGGAAAATTAATCTCAGAAAAACTTAATTTGGTCCCTCTCACGAGAGTAGTTTTGATTTTATGAAACCTTACAACTTACCTTCTAGAAAAGAGCAGCAACTCAGGTATGTACGTCTATTCTCCAGAGGAAGATCCCAGTGTCAAGGAGCTGTTATAGCAGCTCAGCTCTGTAACATAATTGTGGGCCTGTGCCTGCTGAAGTCAATGGGGGTTTTGCCTTTGACTTCAGTAGGAGCAGAAGCAGGCACAAATGTCAGAATTGTACTTGTCTGTCTCAGAAACAGAAGAACTGTCAGGTCTGGAATATGCTTACACTTTCTGATTCCCATGTGGTGATTATGCTAAGATTTTTGCTGTGTGTCATGTCAAGAACCACTCTCAGTGAAGCAGTTCTCTTGGCTCTCGAAGAACAAGTTTGTAGAAATATTTAATTTCTCCTTATGGAGATTTGTACTTTGATACAGTAGTTGGCAGGAGAGAATTATGACTCATGATACCCTGAACTGCCAGAATTGGAGAAAACTAAACTGAGTAACTTTGCTCTGTGGCTGTGAAAAGAAGTTGCAGCTGATTCTCTCGCCTTCAGTGTAACATTTGGGATCCACACTTTTTAAAGTCAGTTCTAAAAAGAAGTGGAAATGAGGAGTGAAATGATCCACAGGATGGATTGGTCATTCTGGTAGCCCAACCGCTATATTTTGGATCAGAACCAGATTGTACCAACACAGGACTTAAGGTGAACATGAGTCATGTTTCAGGCAAAATGCAGAGATTCTTGAAACGGCATATGAACCATTCCAAGTAATTTGAGAATAGTACAGGGATGAAAACATGAAGGCCTTCTCCTGTGGAAACATGCATCCTAGCCCAAAGACAATGCAAGCCCGTGGAGGAATGCCTGGGCTGAGTGCTTGATTGGCATGCAAAGTCCATTTTTGAAAGAGTTATTCAAAACAGACAGACTAGAGAAGGCCTCTGCAAAACAAAGTTGTGTAGCTCCAGTTGTAAAGTTGTGAGTGGCCTTGCTCACTTGCCTATCTTATTTAATCTGAAAATAGATGAAGGCTTTAGACTGTAGCCTCTCTGAAGCAGGATTCTCTCTTGTTTTCTGCAGGTACCTCATCCCAAGTGTGGGCATCCTATAGGCATTTGGAGTCACTGCCATGGAAATAGTAATGATCAAAAGGGGAAGAAAACAGTAATCGTGTCCAAGTTAGCGTAGCAGCTAAAAGAATGTAGACTGAGAAGAAATATGCACAAATGAGGGGAAAATTATGTGTCTTTGTGTAAATAAAGTGTCAAATGTCACCAGGTATATAATTTCCAGAGTTTCTCTTTTAAAATCTTTTTTGAAGTTCCCTTTCTAGTTTTAATTACTTAAATTTGTTACTTGAACTTTATTTTTTCTCATTTGTACTGTAAACACTTTTTATCCACTCAAGGATTTCTTGCTCTTTTTCCAGGTCACTTGATCCTGAAAAATGCTCAGAATCTACCCTCAGCCTCTGGTTTTAGTTAAATTCTCCATTTGTTCATGTAAGTTTGCTTTTTCCCTTTTTCTTTTTTTGTAATTTGTGTAAATTTTACCCGGCTTCCAGAAATCCAGGAACAGCTTTTGAGTATATCAGTATCTTCTATTATTTTACAAAATGGGAAGTTCTCTGTCTTTTTGGCCATATTGCAGTCAGATGTATAACAGCATCTGGCAATATATAATAGGTTTTTAATAAGCTACCATACAGAACTGGTTTCAGTGATGCATGTGATCTAAACTCGTGTTCTCCAGTTGGAAAGGCTAAAGGCTGAGGCAAGGTAAATGAGACTGTGCTGGGGCAGCCCAAGATTCTCTCTCGGACCATGAGTAACGTTTTTCCTACAGACGAGGCTTTTTCCGGGGGCAGTGCACGATGAGAACAAGCAGTGGATCTAGTTGCTGGTGCTTCAGTAGTCGGTTTCTTATATTCAGTTGTCTGCTGCAGGAAGCAACTGGTTCAGAGAAACATTTAGACTGTTGTGCCCTGAGGAGTTTAAAGGCAAATCTGGAGAGAAGGACTGAGACTGGATAGTTCCTAAATGTTCCAGTGCCTCGTCAATATGTTCCAGTGCTCTCTCTCCAGCTTACGCTTGCATCTGGGTTAGGGGTAAACAACAGCCTTTATTAACTAACTTCAGCCATTTAGTTATATTTGCCTGCAAAGTCTTCTGAGTTTTGAAATCCATATTCCAATTCATACTAGCACATGAGCAAGAACTGCATTAAAAGTTAAAGCAATGCTTTGATAATGCTGCCAGTTTACTGCAAGATGAATGTTTCTTTTCACACACTGTTTGTCATTCCAACAGATACTTAAAAGAAATTTCTAAAACTTAGGGATATACCACAGGAAAGTTTGAATTTACACCTTCAGGATCCAGTTTATTCTCAGTGTTGCTCTTTCTTCTGACATGTTATTCCCTGTATTCTTTACGCAGAGAGCTCTATAATCAATGTGTATCTATCTTGTTAGTGGGGTGGGGATAGAATATGTGATATGCCCAAATTACATCTACTCAAATCCCTCTTCCAGAATGCAAATAGCATCTTATCCAAAAACTGGAGAGCTGAAATCTTGGTTTCAAAACCTTTGCTTTTTGTTCTGAATTGGACTGAAAACTTTTCCAAGAAATGGCTCCCTTTTCTGAAGAAATCTGTTGAACACCTTGCCTCATTGTTTTTACTGGAACAATATGTTTTCTTGGGTTTTTGCATTTGTCATAGAAGCCCGTATGATAGCAGAGTCACAAATTAAGACAGAAATCAGAAACTAAATATAAAATATACACTAGCAGGTCTTCCCCTTTTGAGAGTGTACGTGACGGACATGAGCCATATGTGAGAGTTCCTAGTCATGTTACTCAGTATTTTCTGAAAGATGCCTGGTGCTATTGTGAGGTGTGATAGAAAAGGCAAAATATAATGCAATGTGTAAATACCATATGGGCTGTAACTGAAAACAATGAGATGAGATCAGGATAGAGTATTAGCTCTGTATGTCAGTGGTCTTGCTTTGTGTCATCGTAACCCCAATATTACATGAAAAACAACATTTTTGGGTGTGTAGCGTTAATGCATTTAACAGCGTGATTGATTTAACAGAATGTGCTGAAATACAGTCTGACTCTAAGCAGCAGAAACTGAAACTAGAGAAGGGCATTTCATTTCCGGTAGACAAAGCGGTGACATTCCAAGACTTCCCAAGCTCCTGCCCCTTGATTTTGTAATGTTTTGTTGATTTGACTGTGGGTTATGATTTGCAATAGCAAAATAGAGAAGTCTTGTAAAGGCAAAATCATTAAGGACTAATTTCAGTTCCCATTGATGCCTTTGACAAATGCCCTTTTGATGCTAGTAGGAATTAGTGTATACCTCTAATTTGAGACATTTAAATTATGAAGAAAGGCCTGTCTGAATATTCTTTAAAGAACTTTCAACAATAAATACTCAGTTCCATTTCTGCCCCTATTGTCATCAGATCTGCTGGGGGGATGGTCACGAGAGCCAGCCTTTAGCAGCTTTATCTGGGATCTGCACAGTATGGGCTTTCTGCAGTCAAGGCTGCTGGCTTGAATCTGTGGTTTTGGGTGAGGGCTCTGTGGCACCTCACTATTTACAGCTGGGAGTCAATACTGGAGAGGAAGATAGTTATGGATTTGTTTCTGAAAAAAAAAAGAAAAGAAAAGAAAAAGGAGTTTTCAAAGAGCAGAGGCTTTTGCAAACCCTGACTGATTGAGTCAGAAAGCCAGTTAGCTGCAGAGGCTTGCTGGTGTACCCGTTCCTTGTTTTCAATCCTGTGATGCACAGTGAATCATTAATGAGCTCAGAGGAGGGCTGCAGCCTCCCTAAACAAAGACAGCACTTCTGCTGTCATTTTTTTTTATCAATATATGATATATCCTCACCTTTCTCTTTATCCTCCCATTTCTCCTTTCTTTTGCTTTGCTGTAATCCTGTTCCTGTACGCATCTTTTTATGCATCCTGCTTGTAGAAAATTCAATCAAGCTGACTAGAGATGAAACTGATAAAATCTTACAGGAGTTCTGTAATTTTTCCTGCTCTAATAGAGAGCCACATGCAAAGCAATGAGAAACACAAGGATAATGAAACCGCCTTTCTATAATGACTGGGTGAATCACAAAGCTAGAAGTTTCCAAGGAGCCTAAAAGACTCCTCCAAAAGTTAGGACACTGATTCCCAACAGAAGCAGTTAATTGGGTCCAAATTAAAAAAGCGTCGTGTAAAAAAAGAGTGTAGATCTCGGAAAAAAAAAAAAAAAAAAAAAAAAAAAAAAAAAAAAGTTGATTCAAAGGTCAAACTGTATTGAGAGAGCTCTTGGAGGACTGTATGCTTATTCTCTAGTCCATTTTTTTTTTTTACCCTTAAAATTCCTCTCAGTGCCTCCTGTCCTGCTTTTTGGCATGTTCAGAAGCATCCTAGTGTGAACAGCTAGTGAATAGCCAACCATGGCTAACATATGAGTTGAAACATAGACTATCTTAGAAAAAAACGAATGTGGCTGCTGTGGATGGAGAACATGAGTCATTTTGTCATTTTTTTTACAAGGGCCAAGGGAGTAGAGTACTTATTGAACAAGTGGAAAAAATGCTATTCCCCCAGCTTGAGAGTCAAAGCCATGCAAACGATAGCAAAACAAAAATATCACCAACACCAAGAGCAAATACATCTGTATACTTCATGAATGGTGCTGTCAGTGCATTGAATTAAACTGTTAAAAAGCTCTGTGCCCTGAACAGCAAACTGAATGAGAGTGAGACCATGTGGAAATGAACAGAAACCAGTTTGTCTCTGGATTGTCACTTTGTTCTGAAAGAAATGTTTCCATGTTTCTTTTTGGATACGATGACTAATCTTAAATCTCTTCAGAGAACTATATGATGATGAGCCATGGCACCTGAGAGCCGAGCATTTCTGCCCTCTTGATCTCTCCTATGTGAAATGAGACTTCAGTTTCTGGTGAAGAAGAAAAGAGTAGAAAAGGCCAGTTTCACAGGGAATATTGTCAGGGAATTAGAGCAAACAGTGCCTGTGTGCCTTCACCGATAAGACAAACTGGCTGAAAGGACGTGAGAGAGAAAAACAGAGCTTTCAGTTTGTGTATCTTTATTGAACAAAGCCTGTTTTCTGGACCTTGAGGCTGTTTGAATGATTCAGATATAACTACAGAGGCCTCATGGAATTCACTTTACTAACTACTTTTGGTAAACAAAAAGGTTATGGTTTAGGACTGTCTGGGACTGTGGTTTAAGCTGAGCATTTGAGTGGGGGAGAAGAAAGAGCACTGTGAAAGCAAGGCAGTTTGTGAATCCTGCAGGCTTATACTGCGGCAAGGAAGATGAAGTGTGATCCTCATTTTAAATTGCCTCTTTGCTGGCACTCTTGTTGCAGGGGAGTTTGAACAACACTTTCCCAGAACTCCTTCTTCTGGGTAGATTAGCAGCCATTTCATCCAGGTTAGAGTTGGGTCAGGGATGGAATATCCTGCAGACCCACAGGTGCCCTGCCCCATGTGGGCAGACCTCTTAGGCCTGAGCTCTAGTTTCCGTTCTTACCATTCCTGATGTTACTGGAAGTGGCAACCAGGCAGAAGAAGATATCTTTTGTTAGATATTTTTCTGAAACTTTCTTTAACAATCTATCTGAAAATAAAAGCTAGGTAGTAGTAGCCAGTTTAAGCCCCTATCTCTGTGGAAAAGGGACCTTCAGGGAAGAAAACTGGATAGCCTTTATCTTCTGTTGTTTCTGCAAAAAGAGTCTGCCCAGTCTGAAAACTTTGGAATAAGCATTTCCATTACTCAGAAATGATCAACATTGTAAACTGAAGGAGCAGAAACAGAGAAAGTACTATGTGTTCACTTCTGGAATTAAGAGGCAGGGGCTAATACCAAGCCATAGACTTGCTATAAGGGTTAGTCATATAATCTAGAATACTGACATTCCTAAAACAAAGCACTGTCTTTATCAGTTGCATTTGGCATATATAAATCAGAGGAAATAGGAAAAGTCTTGAGAGATTGGCTTGAGATAGCTCCACCTATCTCATCTCTTAAGGTCCCATTTTAAAGATTCTTCATATGTTTTAACTACAACTGTCCGGTTTTACATCTTGATATAACTCAGTATAACTATGAACTTTGTTTATAACAGAATGACTTGCTTCTACATAGGTCTCATTCTAGTCTTCAGTAGCTGGAGAACATATTTTCTCACTTCTGAAATGTGAACTGTCATTAATTATTGCTGTGCGTATTGGTGATATCCATGTTGATATTTTAAGATATATACTTTTAATCTTCGTGCTTTGATACTGATGACTTCTGTAACATGATGTGGAACAAAAACAGCTTGTATTATGAACATATTTTTCGTTTTTTTTTATTATCATCAAATGCTATTATATACAGATATTCCCCATAAACCTTCTCTATACCATTTGTTACTTTTCTATACTTATTTTAGGTCTTCCTGAGTTTTCCCATGTCCGAAGGAGACACTCATGTTCTCCTGAGTCTATTTGTAACTTTCTCTTTGAATATTTTCATTTTTACTCTTTGAGCCCACTAATTTGGAAATGTCCTTTAAAATTATGATGACCAGTGCTACACAGGTGTCTCTAGATGAAGCTAAAGCATAGATTGCTGTTGAAATACATCATTTTTCTGATAATATGGAGGGATAAGTTTTTATATTCATCCTCGTGCAAGATGATGCATGCACAAATATTGGTGCTAGCCACAAACACAGTCATCTTATTTTGAATAGGTTTTAGTAATTTTAATTTATTTATATTTAATCACCTCCTGTCTCTTTTCCAGCATTCCCCCTTGAAGTGAATAGGTGATCATTATGAGCCTTCTAAATTTTTAATTAGGTCTTATAGGCTAGATAAGTGTATTCTTCAATTATTAAAAACCCCAACCTTTTTCTTGACTTCTGGAACAACAATTATACAAAAAGTGTTACCTAGGAAATAATAGGTAAACTGAAATATAAGGCCAGTCACTTGCAGTTCTTAATAACTCCTCTGATATAGACTGAGCCATATGATTCATTCCTTGGAGAGAACTCACGTTGAACAGATATGCCTGTATCCGTGGTAGAGGAGATGATAGATAGTTACTTCTGTGACCCTAAGTCATACCCTAAGCAGAGAAAAGTCAATTCTGATGAAGTATTCTGGTTACTTCTGGTTATTTTTTTTTCCAGTAAGAGAATTCAGTATTTTAGCTTTGAATTATTCTTTAGCTTCACCCAAATTTCTGAATGAAGTGTTCAGTTTGCTTTTTTAATATCCATTCATATTTAATCCCATCCCACATCCTAGGCAGATGTTCTGTTTCCTGAACATATCCACCTTTCCCAAAACAAGCAGATCATTTTGCTTCTATAACTGAATTTGTGTCTCCAGGTAACCTTTGACAGGCCCTGCATATTCTTTGTTTTTCTCCTGTGATGTGTAGCTTCACCCGGAGCTTCACTGTCTCATGTATCTTGTTTTGTTCATTACAGTGGGATGGATAAAGAGCTTTTTTGAAGCTCCTGTTTGGGAGAAGGGCTAGAAGGGGCTAGCAACTGACTCCTCACCACATCCAGATGTGCCAACCAAAGAAAGAAGGACCTGTCTCTGGAACTGCCTCCCTTCTTTGAACTGTTTGGAGTAGACGACAGTTGAGGTGAGCACTAATGCTGAACGACAGACTAAGTCTCTCACATATCGCAGTGGAGGTTTCCCCTTATTTTAGGGCTTGTGTTACACATTGTGGGCTGGATGGTGATTTTTATTAAGTGCTCAGACATGTATTGCTCACTTCCTCTGATTTCATGAGACAGCTCTATGACTATAATTTCCACTGGTCCTCTTATTCAAACTCATACATTTACTTGTCATTGGGGTATGGCTTACTAGTCTTGCAAATTCTGACTTATTAAACTTCGTGTTGCCACAGAAACACTTTTACTTTCAAAATTATTTATATTTCCTTTGGGGCAACTGACTTTTCTGTATTTTTCATCATGCCTCTTATTTCATTTTTAAATGAATTTCATAGCTAGGTACAGTACCCTACTGCGCACAATTATTGCACCAATATAAAATCTAACATCACAAAGTCACTTCCAAAATATAGGCAGTTACTGGTACTGTTGCAGGGAAAATCAACAGAAAAGTCCTCTTTTTATGTTAAACTGAGTCATTTATCTGACATTGAAATTATTGTCTTTAATATTTCTTTCTATCTCATTAAAGAATTAAATAATCCATGAAACTGTGTATTAAAAATCCATTCAAAATATTAGAATACTGCTTTTAAAAAAGCCTCACAGATATATTTGCACCCTAAACCAATACCTCTTATGTTGGTTAACAGCCAAATTAATGGAATATTCATCTGCGGTCTATAGAGCTAGCTCCTATAGTCTAATTAAAGGTAAAAATCAAGACAACTAGAGTTGTCTTTTGTAAATTAAAAGTCCTCTTTTATGTGCTGTGGAGGTGTCAGCACTATTATAAGCACTAATTAGATTTTTTACAACATCCTGGTACCAGGGAGAAAGTGGGATTGTATGTAGTTTAAAGATTATTAAGTGTCTATAGCACATTGGGGTTAGATTTTTAAGAATGCCTTCAGTGCTTACCTGCTGTTGCAAGAGGAAGTACTTTATTGTCTTGTAAGAAGGAATTGCACTTTTTGAAGAATTAAATGCTTGTCTGTAATGGCAATAGCCTGCTTCACAGTCACTAAAAAGAACCAGTAAATCATTGTAAAAGTAGTGGACTCCATCTGTTCATGTCCACTCATGAATCTGAGCTGCACAGTATGGATTTTAAGTCACCCATTGTCTGTTGAGGGCATTTCATCTCAGTTTATGCTGTGAAATACATTTAGGAATTTCTATTCATCATCTCTCCCACCCAAGCATACACCTAGCTAACTCTTTGTTTGTCTTAACAAATTTCAATAGCAGAAAGACTCTTCCAATACTACGTGCTTTTTTCCAATAAAACTAGATTGTCTGGTTGATGGCTAGATTATGCTACATTTAATTTAAGATCTCATGATTTACAAAGCAGATACATGCTTAAACTGAATAATAGGAAATGTGGGGACCAACTTGTGATTATACTTTATTTTTGAATGCTATGTTGTTGCACTAAGAACTTGCTTATAATCATAATCTTGCCTGATGCTTCAGTTTTTGCTATTTTAATCTACCCTTTCTTCAGGTGCATTCACATCTTGAGTGTGAAAGCCCTTGAAGTTTTTCTTGTTAATGCTTTAAATGCCTAATTAGAAAAAAAAATCAAATGTGTACACTTACTTTGTGCTCTTTAATGACAGAAAATTTATGATAAGATTATATAAAAATATAGTATCTACTGTGGTTGTAAAACTATTTAGTGTTCTTTAAGCATAAGCCTTGCCCTTTGTGAACAGGAAACCTGTAGTTAGATCATATACTGTAAAGTGCTAATTCACATGCCGTAGATTTGTCTAGAGCTTTTAGCATCTATAAGTAGATCTTTAGATGAGGAGCTATGAGGACTTTAATCAGTGTCAGCTCTAAAGCTTGATTTTAAAAATGTCATTTAGTATGTGAAGTTGTTGCAGAAAGGTATCTTATTCTTAACTGTGTAAACTAAAACTAGAAGAGAAAATTCTTCCGTCTTACTAGTGTGAGAGCAATGAATGTTTAATAGACTAACAACCATTCTAAAAAAAATCCAACACCCAAACATAATCGGCACTTTGGAAACTAAATTTTCAGTGTGGTGTTCAGGGATTTAACCATGCAGTGCACATTAGTGTTAATGGGAAATTGTCCAGCCAAATCTCTACACATTATACCGCAAATGTACTCCTTAGTGTTTAAAGCTGGCCTGTTAACACTCATTATGAAGCTGCATTCAGGAAGGCAGATGAGAAAATATGGGATCTGAACATCTATCAAACACCAATGTAGTCACTTTTTTCTTTCTTTCTCTTTTTTTTTAAGAGATTCTGCAAGAAAGACTGTATCAGGCTCTTGTTGGCTAAAGAAGGCATTTTCCCAGTTAGGAAAATAACTGGGTTCCAGGGGCGGGGTAGGATGATGTGTCCAGTTGAAGTGCATGCAACATGTGGAGGGGTTATAAACACAGCGATGAGCTTCCTCCTCCGCCTCTTTTTTTTTAAAGTCTTTATGCCAATCTCTGCTGTGCTTATGCTGATTCTGGAGCTGATTCAGCTCCAGCAAAACTTAGAGGTAAGCAGGGGTGACATAATGAAGAAATCTGGATACAAATTTGCCAGTAACATTTTTTTTTTAATTAGAAAATATTGATTTGGCACAACTGAACTTTGTGCAGAAAGCGCATAGGTGTAAATAAATTTTTCCCCACCCACTGAACAATTATTAAGGCAGTGATTAAGGCTTCCACAGCTAGCCATGTCTAGGTTCAAGGTTTGGCTTCTCCACATTTATTTATACGTAATAGAAGAATTTTGAGATGAAATTTTGGAAGTTGATGACCTCAACACACTTACCATTCTGGTAATGAAGGCAGGGACTCTGGCATGTGGGCAGATGGCAAAGCAGGAACCTGAAGTTTGTATGTCATACCCTTATTGGTGTCCCAACTTCCCAACTATATAGTATATGAGGAAAGGCCCTTCATGGCGTATAAGGAAAACTGGAAAGATCTTGGTTTCACTCTAGGTGAGTGGGAACATTTTTGAAATGTCAAACTTGCGCATGATAACAAAACTCTACTCAACGAGAATACGTGGAACCAACAACTGGGGCCAGGTCTGTAGGGAAAATGAAGAATAAAGATGTGAGATACAGCAGTGTTTCCTGAGAAATCTTAGTTACAGGAGAGGTACATTTACATCTGGAGTTTGAGGTTTTGCTCTGGTTTTTATATTTTCCTTTGTTTTATATTCTGACTCTTGCATCTTTAGGAGAAGATTGATATGAGATAGAGTAGAACAGGGTTAGAATGGAACGCCTCAGCAGAAAAGTGTAATTGTGGTTATTTCTCCTTTCCCAGTCTTTAAAATGGATAAAATATGTTACTACAATCAAAATCGAATAGAACTCTTTGCTTAGGTTAATTTCTCTCCCTCGATGCTTGACACTCAATTTCTTACTGTTCATACCACCCTTCTGAGAACTTGTGCAAGGAAAACTGAACTCTGGTTGATCCCATGTTCTTCGGGGAGCCAGCACAGGATCTTATATCTTTAATGACACTACAGTCCTATGATGAAAATTCCCTTTTATTTTTCCATTTCACAATGGACATTTTATTTTTACTGGCATAGAGTATATGCTGTAGAATAAATATGCCGTGTAGTTTTTCCAAACTGAAATCCCTTAAAATTGGCATGCAGATAAATAACACATGCTCAAGGTGCCCATTAGTTATTTCTACAATTAGTGGAAAAATGCCACAGCTCATTCTAAAGAGTTATTAGGGGCATTTCTGTAGGAATGCAATCAATTCTTTGTGTAGTTAGCCAAAGCTATCAGGGCTAACTCAAAAAGTCCTTTTAAGGATCCTTTGGAGAAGAGTAAAACTAGCTTTGAAAGACTTACCACAAAAATGCTGTTGATCCACTAATGCGGTTGAGGTTCTGGTCTTGATATTTAATTTTGTGTCATTACAATACATTATAAAAGGATTTTGAAAGTTATGTACATGAGTTTCCTGTGAGTTGCTGAGCTAGCAGATGATATCGTTTTATTTTCTGTGCATCTTTCTCTGTAACGTTTGCAGTGTTAAACTATCCCCATTGAACACATTTATTTAATGCTCTTCTCTGCCCCTGTTCTTGATACACCTTACAGCATTTCTCCTGCCAAACCATGATTACCTTCTGTCTTTACTTTTACAGGCTCTTTAATTTACATGCTTTGTCCTGTGTCTGCCTCCATGTGCTGACTGCATCTCATGGAGCTACCACTAAGGGGCTGGCCTGCAATCTGCATGGCAGCATATGTTCAAGGTAGGTTCCTATTTGAATAATTTTGCATAAAGTTCCTTTCAGCTGCAGCTACATTACTAGCAATACCTAGGATGCCTCTTGCTGTTCAGTCTTCTCACTTTCCTTATCATCACCCATTACGGTAGCTCTGTTCCTCTCACATCTCAAGTAAAATTACAGAATCCTTGTGGCCACTGCTCCCACTTTGATACTGCATCCTTGCTTTGTGAAATCTCCAGATCTAGCTCCACCTCTTCTCTTTCTATCTTCTGCAAAGAATTTCCTGTGTGTCCTTGCCTAGCTCACTGTCTCCTGCTCTGCTTATCTGGCATCTCAGCATTAAGAGCTCCTGTCTAACAGGTGCCTTGGCTAAGAGAACAGCTACTTTCTGGGTTCCCCATGTGACTGCACTGTGGCCCATGGGGTGCTGACCTGCAAAAACAGGAGAGTTGGATACCAGGCACTAAGAGCCTCTGGCAAGCCCAAAGGCTCCCGATATTCCTCCCCTATGGCAACTACTTGATGCCCCGTAGCCTGGACCAGATAACTACTCATTTGGTAAAGAGTATCCTACGCTGTCATAAGATATAAGCCTGGTTGCTCCACAAGCTTTTGTTTTTTGGTTGAGAGCTGCACACTGTCTGCTGTTCTGTTGCATATAGGATTGTAATGAGTTGCTGAAAGCAGGAGATTGGAATGCCCAAGTTGGAGGCAGGGTGATGGGGCTCCACACTGCTCCATCAGTTCTCACTGGTCAGAATATGTTTCCAAAATGTCTACACTGCCACTAAGATATTATAAACTGTAAACTGACTAAACCGCTACAAACAGTCTGATCTCTGATTAAAAGAACCCAAACCTCTAAGCAGGGAGGCTTGCTGAATTAAGACAAGTATGGTAGTTAGTCACCGCTTATCCCACATCATCTTGATGTATCAGCTCTTTGTCTTAACCACATGCAGCTTGTGGAAGAATTACTTTTCCATCTGTACTCTGTTACTGTCAACTCAAACATAATGTTGAATTATTTTAAACTGTTATCGCAATTGCAACCCCATCCTATGCTAAAGCTTTCATGACTTCAATAGGTGCTTCATTTGACCCTTCTCATGGGATTTTGCTCTTAATTCAGCTAGTATACATAGGAGTAAGTGTACTCAGAGCCATGCAGTGCTCTGTTTTTACGCTACTGGAAAGGGAAGGATTCTTGTTTTGTACAAGTATTGCTACTCGAACAGAATGACAGTCCTATGATTAAACAGATGGATAACTGAAATAACTGCTCAGGAAAATTCCTCCCCCTTCCCAAATATAGGCACTACTTCTTTGTTTAAATAATACATATTTCAATAGTAGAAAATAGGCACCTCGAAAGGATTGTATTTTTTCAAATGTTGTGTTCATAGCTGCTGGTGGGTTACAACTGTCTATAGCCATTGCATAACTTTTTCTAACCTTACAGCTCTAAATTTTGATTTTTTTGACTGTTAATTGGAATATAATTTGAAAATACCTAGGTATTTTTAATAGAATATTTTTGATTAAAAGTGTTAAAGGATACTTGGCACAGTACATCTTGCTTTTAGCAGAGAAATCTGTATTTCTACAGGAGCAGCTACTGTGACAAAATGGTTTAAGTGCAGCAGAATTATGGGTTAAATCCAATTGCCAGCGAAGGTACTATTAGTAATATGCTTGATTCAATATCATTTAACTTTCTAAGCACAACTAGTTTGCATACCTTGGGAAGAAACAGCAGTAGTTGGTAAGGACTGTGTAGTCTGCTTTTTTTCTCTGTTCATCTGTCATTCTTATTAGCTCTAGTAAGAATACTGCACTTTAATTTCTTCATTGAGAGCGTGGCACACTTTTCATACTGTTGGCTTTTCAACTTGTTGCATATCATTTTTTTTTCTCTCTTCACCCACCCGACTCGAGCCCTTCAGTGTAAGATCCCAGCTGTTCTCCTTCACTATGTTTCATCCTAGGATTTTTTTCCTTCTTTAGTTGTCATTCAGCACTCTCAATGCTGTAGCAGACACATACTGTGGGAGCAGCTGTTCCCAAATCATGGGTCAAGCCAGGTTTTGGTGGAAAGCATGGAATCAAGACTTGGAAAATGGAGGAAATGATTTCGGGGATCAAAAAGAGGGTAAGCTTAAACTATAGCACTGCTGCCCTTACAGGGGGTTCCCCTGTAAGGTCTTTAGTGGATATTCCCCTCTCACTAGAGTCTAGGGGAGAACTTGCTAAACTGCTTTCTGCACAGAGAAAAAAAAGAACTGTGTATTTCAATCTCAACAGCGTAAGCATTTTGTTCATCAAAGCTACATTTTAAAGACTCCTGTTATCATAGTAAACCAGCATCGTGGAGGTGGGATTATATGTTGATAAAAATATTACCTTCCTTCAGTGGTAGCTAGGTAGTATTGTCATTTGGTCTACACTCATGTCATTTACTTCAGCGGAGTTACTTTGTACTGGTGATGGCATGATATTGCAGTAATACTCCTTTTGGATTTCCAAGCTAAAGTACCAGTGGAGGTATGTGAAGTTTTCAGATTTGCTGATCTATTTTCAGATATGCTGATCAGACTGACATCTAATAAAGAGAATTGTTATTTGTGCATCATCTTTTCTTTTACTGGTACCATTTACACTTGCCTGTAGCCTGCAAAGTCATAATTAGAAATTATTTCTATTACAGTAGCACAGTGGGCCCTGACTGATCTTGTATATAGTTATACAGTCAGCAAATGCAAGAGATGGTTGTCCAAACCATGACAATATATCCCACACTTCCCTAGACAAGAAAGAGGGAGAATGAAAAGTTAACCAGCTCAGAGACACACAATAGATCTGTGGTATATCTGGGAGAGCACTGGAATTAACTTATGGAGCCCCGTTGTCTGTCACGTGCAATACCTTGGAAACCTCACTGTCTTCTCACTTCTAGGAATCTTCATTGTGTGCTCAAGTAGTGTAGGGATCTTTTCCTATTGCCAAACCCAATAGTAGTAAAGCATGGTGAAGTGCATTTAATGAGTGTTATTCATTTCAGCTATGAAAAACAAATGTTCAAATATCTTGCTTAGCCTAAATTTTATCTGGAAGGGATGAAAGTCGCAAATAGAGCTGGCCAGAAACTTCCAGCAGTTTTTGAAGTCAGAAAAATGCTTACATTACTAACCAAAACCTTGTGTAATACCCTGCCTGTATCATGCTGTCATTTAAGTCATGCTAGAATCTACAATGCATGAGGTTTACTTTGCTCCCTGCAAGGCAGGGTGGAACTAAGAAGAAACATCTTTTTAATCCCCTTAAACCAGAAACTCTTTCTACATTGCTTTCAGGTGGGAATGCTCAGTTTCCATTACTACTTATCCATTCCTCTCCTTCCATCACATTGCCTTTGACAAGCTACCTTCCAGTTGAAAGGAATAAAAGATGGTTTAGTGATCTGACTTTTGTAGGTGATGTTCCTTGTTGAGCTTGTAGTAAGAAGAACAAAGTATCAGCAATGTTGTTGGTGGACATGTTACAAATCAGCAAACTTAGGAATTGAACAGAGAGCTGACAGCAGAGTGCTGAAGCAGTTGGCTGTGCAGCTGCTTTGTCTCCGCAATCACTTATCATTTTATGTAAATATTGACAGTTTATGTTGGCTGATGATTTAACAACCTGTGGTCTTGCAGAGCAGTGGTTTCCCTTACCAGAGCATAATAACGCAGACTGATGGCTCTATGTAGAATTCAGGAAGTTCTCTCAGACTGTGATGTCCAACATAATTTTTGTTATGCTGTTCCAAGCAATTGCCTTGCCTTTCGTGAAGGGTGGCCACTGGAGATGTGTGGTTTAGGCTGTAACTGCATAACTGGTTATTGCTGGAACTGCAGTGCACAGGAACATGCTTATGAGCAGCTCAGCTGGACTGGAACTGACTGCAAACAGCATGGCCTAGTAACCATTAAAGATTTGTCTGAGTTGTTAGTGAAGGGCAATTTAAAGGAAACTTCCTTTGTCACAGCCTTCATGGAAATCTGTAGAAAGTGAGAAGCGAGAGGGCTATGGGTATAGTGTTTTGCAAATGCTGTAAACAAAGAGCTGTGTATGAGGAATATCTGTGGAGAGCTTCAGACATGACCAACCCGTATGAGTAGCTGGAAGTGAGAAGATAACCACTGACTGACTGTCTAGGTGGGGCAGGTCAGCTCCCACATTACCTGAGAACATTCAGTGCTGAGGTTGGACATGAGAGGTTCACATAGGCAACCATGTCACAGAATGTGCCAAAAGCTTCTTTGGCATCTTTCAGTCAAAACTCTAACACACTATATGCAGCCAGTGTTTACTTCTTGTGAAAAGCCAGCACTCTTTCAAAGTAGCAGCTTGTGCAGTCACCTTGCATGCTGGGAAGAAGTTGGCAGAGCCTCGTCTTGAACAGGTAGTAAAATAATGACAACTCTTGATTTTCCAGCTTGTATACTGAGCTCTGTATTTGCCATGATCTGGAGTTACGCAGTCCTCCAGGGATTTGTGAGATTGTGAAGTACTTAATTTTAAACGTTTTGACTTCTTGCAAATGCAAGAAGAGGGAGGGGAAGTAGATCTGTGGTTGATTTGGGGTAGATGTAGTAAGGCATCTGATATAATCTCAGAAATATTCATATGCCCATGTAATTGCCATAAATATGTTTGGCTGTGCTTTTTCCTCTGTGACAGTGCTTAGTGTTGCTTATTCTCTTCCTTTTGCTGTTTTTTTTGGCTTTTTCTGTGTTTTAGCTGCTAATGATGCTTTCTTGCATAACACAGCTTGGTTGTGTTGCAACCTCTCTGCCATGTAACAGCTTCTTAATAATAATATATCAGCACAGATAATATATCAGTATCATCACACGAAAGACATTGCAGGTGAGATCACGAGGTGTGTGTTAGGATACAAAGGGCTGTGCCAGAACTTTTAAAGGATTCAGTGCTGGAAAACTTCAAGTCTTAACAAATGTAGTTTTGAAAGGAATAAAATACCTGACAAATACTGATATTATATAATCTTGCTTTTTCAAGAAGCAATATTACTGTTGCTAAAAGCAACACTGTTTCTTCAACATTTGACCTCAACAGAATAAAGTTGATTTACTTCTGTCTTATTTTCCTGGCATGTGTAAAATACTTGGTTCAGTCAGCATTGTTCTTAGAACTAAAGGGGTTCCAGAACAAGTATTTGGTAGTCTTGCACTTTGAGTACCCTCACAGATCGTGTAGCAGTCCCACTATTTCTTCACAAGGTCTCCAGTACAATCCTACCGGGCATCTATGTAGCACTTGCATTGTTTAATAGTTCAATGGAAAATAGCATTTGAAGAAGGTGAGCTGGTCCAATTTCAGATACAAAACCTGATCTCCTCTGAAAGTAACAATGTGTTTTCTGCAATTACTAGCTGCAGACCTGTTTTGCTGAGGAAATAGGAATTGATTTGAAAGAATCTCTGGCATTGTAATGCTATCAACATGAAATTGCTTATTATCAATTTGGCATTCATTCTGAAAATCTTTAAACTAGTTATTATTTTAATTCAGTACAGTCATTACTTCCAAAGTATGAACTTGAAATCTTGTTTGAATAACTCATCAGTTGCTCTCCTTTGATTTTCATATATAGTTCTATATAAATATTCTTTTTCTCAAAGTGATTTAACATTCATGAAAAATATCAAAGGTTACAAACACTGATTTAATTATAGACTAAATAAAGAATTGACAAGGTTTTCTTAAATTACTTCATCTATGCCCTTCAAATATCATGAAAAGAACTATCTGTGACATGGGGAGAGAAGAGTTTTTCCATCCTCTCAAACCTGCTGATACTGCCTTTTGCAGTAGGCGTCCACCAAAATGACCATCCTTTAGGATCTGGAGCAGAACCAACAGCTTGTGTCGTAGAAGTCACTGAGTGGCAATGGTAATGGAACAGCCTGGTCAGCTCCTTTGGTTTAAAGCATGCCTTAGGCAAATGCTTTTCCTTTTCTTGCTTAACACTGTGATGTGCTGACCTTAGCTTGATGAACAATATTTTTTCCTCCTTGTTTTCTTTCTTTCCCTGCCATGTTAAAGATGAATTTACAAGGCTCATTGCATTGGCAATGAGGTATGAAAACTTCCACCTTTTGCATTCAGTCCAGACTTGACTATAAGTAAAAATATTTTTATTTTAAATGAGAAGAGTTGGTATTCTCAGCCTTGCTTCTAGCTTTTGTGACCCTGTTCAGTTTTGCCAGTTCCTAAGAAAAATTGTGGTGGGAGATGCAGATTAATGATGGAATTGGCTTTTGAGGCTGTTTTCTAAACAGTGTTCTTTCCTCCCTTATGTGCTGGTAAAGGTGTTCATTTGGGAGTTTGCAATTTGCTTTGTGACAACATAGGGAACTTCCACTGTTACTTCTATGAAAATATTTACTATTGATAAGAAGATTATATGATTTGATTCCTTTTATTATTGGCAGTTTTTGCTGATTCTCTGAGGAAACAAAGCAATTTACCCTTGATCCCAGATATATCTAATACATTTAGAGCAGGCATAGAATGCTGCCAGTAATGTACATTAAAGACTAAATAAGCCTGTAGATAATGAATCTAGTCTTTCTTTTTGAAATCTGAATTAGATAATTATAGTGCCAAACACTGTATGTTGCTATCTTAGACACCTATGGAGGAGTGCTCTCCAGAACTGTATAGCTCTGTTTACAAAACCTAGATCCCATGAAAGAGGTGTCTAATGTATCAGGAATAGAATCCAGCCCGACACTTCTCTCTTTCAGTGACCTGCAGACTGGCTGTGAACAAGTATTTCTCTCAGTTGCCCACTTACATCTTTGGACTGGGAGGCATTTTTTCCAGTTTTCCTTACTGTATGGTACAATGGCACTGTGGTTTCTTGGTGTTACTGTAAAGGAGAATATTTTATGTCAATTGTTATCTGCCATGTCTTCCTGTCATCAAAAAAAACCCTAAGTTCTTTGACTTTTATTTAATGTAGGCATACATAAAAATCTTTACCTTTGGTTGATAAAATATTCCATTCTGATACAGTGCAGATTTTAAACGTGTGAATACATGATTGTAGTGAAGCTGCTGCTTTTTATTTGTGCATCAAAAATGCCTCTGAAACAAACATATGAAGAAATTAGATCATGTTTGCATGCTATCTCTTTCATTTGCCCTTTCTTAATGGCAATGACTGTGGTACTTGAATATAAAACTGAATTTTAAATCCAGTTAATTTGAAGGCCTCTTCCAGTTAATTCAAAGACCTCTTTTCCTTTCAATCTCTGTTTCCCCTTTCCTTCCTCCTCTCCCACATTTTGCTGTTCTCAGTCTCTTTTGCAGAGATAATTTTTATTCTCAGAACGCAATGGAATAAACTGCTGGCAGCAACAGCTTGTGTTAAATGACAAAGATGTTTTGGGAACAACTAATGAGGGTTAGCTTGGAAGTAGCCTAGCTTTCCTGCCCTTCCGATCACTGTAATTGGGGTAGCTGCTTAGAGGCTTATTCCAGTTTTCTGCAGGCTGTTCTACAGCTACTCGGCAAGAGAAATTGAGATGATATTGCTGATATTGCTCAATAACAGACTTTGAGAAAGCATTGCTTTCTATTCACGCTATTGCTAAAATCCTAGCGTGGGAGTTCGTTGTCTCTCTTGCCTCTTCTCTCTCCTTCAATTTAAATTTTGTTATTTATGTGCCATCCTGTGCTGAAAAGTATCAAAATCAGGCTAATAAAATCTGATGTGCTCTAAAAAAACGAGAAAAGGGATTAAGGATGGAGATTTGTTCCTAGCCGCTATTAATTTCTCAGGCTATTTACTTGAATTTCTCTCTCCCTCTCTTTTTCTTTTTTTTAAACAACTTTTTCTTTCTTCATCCAAGCTCTGGGTGAGGGTAAGGCACAGGGAGGAGACTTGCTGAAGGCGAGCTGCTGGAGGAACCCTGCCGAGCTTGTTGCTGCCAAGGGCAGGAAATGGAACACATGCCTTTCACCAAGGCAAATTTCTTTTTCTAATCAGATAAGCAGTCATGCAGGGAGAAGTGGCACTGACAAAATGTCAAGAAATCAATCTTCACATGCACATGGATTCCAACTGCAGCTATGGATGGATGTCTGACAGAGAGGAAACAGCCATGGCCAAAACTGTATTGTACATCGTGATTAGTGCTGTAAGGAACAGTTCATTTAGCCCAAACAGTGGCAAGTCTTAGACTGTAAGAACCTGGCCCAAGCTTTCCAATGGGAAGTTAACGTGAAATTAATTGTCAGCTTCAGCTTGTTGTGTTTCATGTCATGCTGTATTACCAGTCTGAGGAATACCTGTTTTACAAACCTTCGGCTCAAAGGCTGCTAAAATTTAAACAAATCAAATGTACTCATTTATAAATTTTCATATTATTACTTTTATCAAATATATTAAAAGTATATGTTATATATAAAAATATATATAGTATGTATTTATATACATATACATGCTAGTATATATTTCCCCCCTGATTAGAAGCAATGATTTCCCCTATTTTAATTGGTAACTTTCATCTTGGAGCTTAGCAATAGAGTGTATTCCTCATATATTCTAGTGCTAAGAGAAAAGCAGAGATACTCTTGTCTTTGGTATGCATTGCAGCTCTGGCTGCTGTCATCTTTTTCCTTGTGCAGAGAACGTAATTCTCACTATTTTCTGGGCTCCAGAGTTTATGTATTTTACGCAGAAGCTGAAAGCTGCTAGAATTTGTCCCAGATTAGCTCCCTCAAATGAAAATGCCTGGGAATATGCTTCCACTCTTTAAGGCCATAAATATTCTAGGATAAGAATTTAAGAGCAAAAGTTCTATGATAACAAAGTTGAGATTCAAATCTGTTTTGTGTACCCATGATGTCAGGTATAATTTCAGATGCAAAACTTAGAATAACTTGAGAAAGAGCACTGGCGCAGTTAAAAAAATTAAGGAATTATTCCACAATGGAACTGCCTTTTGATTAGGCTTAATATTTCTACATTTAACTTCTATTAACAAAATATTAATATTTCTATCACATATGAACAAGTTTTAATAGAAATCCCTAAGGAAGAATTTAAAAATATGACTTTGAAGTTCAAGAGTAAATAATTATTAGAGATGTGAAGAGTTATGAGGACTCTTTCATATGCAGAAGGAATGGAATGATTAAATCTGGTAAACAGGAGTGGTAGAAGAGATACAAACAGGGTTTTATATCTAGCTGTCTGTTACAGAAGGAATGCTGAGAATGCTTCTGTTTTTATTTCATATGCTCAAAATAGTGATGTATAAATATAAAATAGGAAGTACACATTCTTAAAGTAACTTGTGGAACTCACTGCTGCAAGATAATTTTTTAAAGCAGAACTTAGTTTATAAAAGGCTGAATCATTTTTGTGAACAGTGATAAGATTGGTGAGAAAAAGGGCTTGAAATTTGTCACTGACAAAGCATTATGATCTGAATTTGTTTTTGGAAAGACTATTTCACAATTGCTCATTGTATGGTTACTTTTATAGCCCTAATATCAGCCATGCTGCTGCTATCAGAGAGGATATTATGCCACCTGGCTTGAAGGGATTTTCAAAAATAACTTCTTTTCTTGAGGTATGTAGTGTGTGTGTCAGGTGATAAGAGCTACTTGCATGCTGACAACTCAGAACTTAGGAGGCCTCTAACATTGGCAAATAGGAGTTTTAGAACTTTCTTTTTGAAGCCCAGTGAGCCATTCTTTTTCTGTGAATGTTTTAACTCTTAAGATTTCACCATTTAGCATTTGTTATGTGATATTGAGACTTCTAATAGGTGCTAGCAAAAGTGGGTGTGAATTAACAAGTACAAAACTTTGCATTTGTCCAAGTACAATCTTAATTAAATCTACAGAAGAATGGAAATTCTAGATTAAAGCTGAGGGCCCTTTCCAGTGCATCCTAATGCTTTAGGCATTAAGAGAGGCTATTGGAATAGCCAGCTCCATACTCCCATCCATAGGCTCGAGTAGTTAAGAGATTGTATCATCAGCCCCTTAGCCACTGAGAATACATCACATTGACAGAAAGTATTATTGACTCTTTTTTTGACAATATATCCATGACAATTGACTGTGTCCACATCTCCATTTTGCATTAGTGTGGAGAACGGACTCACCACTGAGCAAGCAGGGGCACTGAAATGCAGTTGTACGATGGTTTGTTCTGATCTATTGAAACATAACGTGCTGTATATGAAATTGTACTGATCTGCTACTGAGCAGTATATTAAAATAGGGTGCTACAATATGTTCAGTCCTGACTAACTCCTGTAGCCCTCAGTACCCAGAGTAGTTGCATGGGCTGCTGTAGAGATAGGCTGTATCTGACTTGAAGATGGGGAGTCTTTTTTTGTTGTATGACCTTGAATATCAGCTTACCTGTTACCTTTTCGTTTGATGCTATGAAGGTTTTGGGGGCTGACAGTTGCAAATACACATCATCTAATATGTGGTTTTTGATTTTTTATTTTTTGTAGTGATGCCACGTATCTGCTACCTGATGGCTTGATGTATGCCTATTAGTTTTGGAATGGGAGAATTTTATTATTTCCTTCCCATTCTCTATCACCAGGCAGGATAAATTTAAATTCAATTTTTAAAAGAGGCAGGCCAGGGGCAGAAAAAGGGAAGCTAGCACTCAGCTCAACATGCAAAGGTTCATCCCAAAGAAATTTTCATGGCTGAATTTTAAACTTGCTTAAAAAAAAAAAAAAAAAAGAAAAAGAAAAAGAAGGGTTTATAATAGAGATTTGAACTATCTCTTAACAATAGAAGAGCAGCTGGATACTGCTAGGATATCAGAGGCTGCTGAGCATTGCAATTTGAATGAAACTGTCTGCTCAACTTTAAAAGAAGATATCAAGTGTAGACCCTTTGTCACTAAAAAAGAAAAAAGCCTTATTGATCCATTTAGTTGGTAACAGATATGAATCAACCCCAAAAGTATATTCTGTAGCATTCAAGTTAGATAAATGTCATGAGCTGCAATTGATGTGGAATTCACTGTAAAATTTCATGACCGTATAACGTTATAGACTGGTGAATTCCGCAGGAAGTAATGACATTCTAGGGAGAGACTTCTGTCACGTTTTCCATAAGAAACTACTAACCTGCTTCAAAGATGGTATTATAGCATATCACAGCAGCAAGAGTTAGTGGAACTGGGCAGAATTCCTCAAGTTTTAGAGAAGGCATGAAAGAATTGTACTGGTTCTTGCCTGTTGGATTCTCTCACTTTTTCCCAATATACTTTTCTACAAAGCATTAGTTATCTTGAATTATCTGTTAGTTTGCTTTGTGATGTTTTTATAAGAAGGATTACAATTGCAATGAGCAGCTCTTTCTTTGAAAACTGTTGCCTGTGCTTTAACAAATGATCACTGGCTTAACCTTCATTCTCAGGAGGCTTGCTAGCAGATAACCATTCCCTCATCGCTGCCCACACTGACATCCCCTGGTCATGGGAGTTACCTCTCTATATGGTTGGATCCACTCAGAAAAGAACAACAGCCAACCCTGCAGATACAGATTGCACATCTTGCACAGAATTGCCTGGTGGCAGGATCCAAATCCTGTTGCAGAAGAATTATTATTCATAGTGCCTGTGGAAGAGGGAGACTGAAAAAAGTCTCAGGAATTTCACAGATTGGATATTACAGATAGCGATATATTGATTACTATGGTAGGGTATTTATCTATTTATTGAGATAGGCACCCTAACATCCATTTCTGCAGAGCCAAATTTTTAATGATGTTAAGTGATCAGGTTTTATCAGCCCCAAAGCATCGCAAAACCATCTGTGCATCATACTGGTACTCAGTATTAAAAAATGAGAGCTTGTGCCACTCCTGAAAAAAAAAAGAAAACAATAGTTAGAACTAGAGTATAATCCACACCAACTTTCATATAAAAGTTATTCAAAATGAATTGCTTCCAAAATTGTATTTTATGCTGTTCTTACATTCAAAGAATTCGAAAATATAAATGTAGAGTGTTTTCAAAGTGTTTGTATAAGTTCGGTTTTATTTGTAGTAGAAAATGGGTGAAAATCATACGTAGGCAGGATAAACATTTGTAGAAAAGGTCTTACTGTTCTGCACTAAAAAAAGAAGCACACACACAGTCATCATCTGTGTACTGTGACGCAGCAGTATAGGAAAGGCTTCAGACAAGATAAAGAGGTAAGAATGAAGTACGAAAACAGCAAATAGCAAATGCATAGCAAATGTGAGGGTGCAGTGGCTGTCACTCTTGCTCCTGTGATTGGGAAGCACAGGAGGGCACCTCAGCATTGGTGTTGCAGGTGGGACGCCTGGCTCACTCAGTATAGGGGGTCTCCTGAGGACATAACAGAGATGGATTATGCTGTTTCTTCTCCTGTGGTCCTGGGGTTTTACCAAACTTGTCAAAACAATGTCTGAGTTTCTTGGCCATGGCTGCCTGACAGGATTAAAAAAAAGGGAAGGATAGCAGAAAGCTACACAATTTTTTAACTTATTTAACCAAGATATCAGCATGCAAGAGCCTTGAGATCATATGTATCTGACACATAATGAGAAGATAATCCAACAGCGTGTTATGACCTAATCCTTTGTGAAAAGCCTAATTATACACCAGTATGAAATAGATTTGTCACAGCAGTTTCAAAGGCAAATGTTCAATTGCCCATGCATCAAATTGGAGTTTGCAAACAGGTCAGTGCATTAGGTAAGTCAGGAATAGAAAGGGAAAAACCCTTACATTTTTTTTATATTGTTCTTGATTGTTAACTTTGCTTTTGTCTCTGATGATGTGCCTCTGGATGATGTAGTCCTATATTTAATGAGCTACTGGTAGTCATATGAATGAATATAATTAACATTTTTAATGAGGGAAATGCACATGTGTACAAGTTTTGTTTGCTAACAGCGCAGGAAGGATGATGGATTTAATAAATAAGTGGCCACTGAATTTTTCAGTGTCATTTTTCTCAATATTAAATACTTCAGGTTTAGCTGAATAGAAGAAAATATCAGCATACAAGAACTTTAGGTTTTTTTGTCCAAAGAATCTCATCATGTTTGAATCACCGAGGCAAATGTTTCTGGCACAGAGTGCCCTTTTTGTTCCTCTGTCTGCTAATGGAATGACAGCAATCTGAGAATGGCAGGAGCTTGTGCTGGGCTCATCCCATTCCCACCCCTTCGGCATCCTCATCAAAAAGTGATGTAAAGCCATTTTACTGCCCAAGGAAAAGGCTGTATTTAGTGATACAAGACTAAATTTCATGTGATAAGATACACAGTAAATGCCTATCAGCTTTGAGGCTGAAGAAACTCCATGCATTCTAAAATAAATGGAGGAAGTAATTCAAAATGTTTGTCAGTGTGTACACCCCCCTATATATATATATATGAAGTGGTACATACAAAACCAATTAATTCTAATGTATGCAATGAAGGGAAAACAAAATACCTCCATGTGTGCACAGATAGAACTAGAGAGGTCTCTTGGAAATATTGCAAATCTGAAAGATTTTATCTCCACAAAGACTTATTTCATCCTTCATTGTTCTTTGATTCCCTCCCTCCCAAGAAGACAGTTGTGAGGAAATGAACAAATCAGATAATTAGTAAGAGTTGGGAGGATTAAACACCCGAGTACTCCAAAGCAAGAGGAGCTTTCTCTTTCTTTCTATTTTTTCAAGGACGGAGAAGGTCTTAAAGCAAATTCTGTATATCCAAGCACTGTGAAATCTTGCTATGGGCTCAAAAGATTCATATTGCTGACCCATATACAGATACTTGTTCTGTATTTTGGAGTTTTCAGCTTATGACTGAGTTCCTCCTCTCAGTAAATACACAACAAATCCTTTATTTAAGATATTTGAATTATTTGTTCCAGATGATTGGTTCAGTCTTCAGAGGCTCTAGTTCATGAAGTAGGAGTGGAAAATATTTAGAAAATGTCGGAATATTTGCTACAATCATGTAACTATTTTGACTGTGTAGTATGTGAATATGTTTAATAATAGCAGATTTTGGGGAAGATCTGAAGGAATACATGTATTTAGGAATGACAATATTTTGGCATCTTCTGGGGTTCCAGCGTCATTGGTGCTGGTTGTGTGCATCTGCCAATTGTGTGCCAATTCCACCCCCCCCAAATGTCTTTAGTATGTACTACATATGTCCTATAGTGTTCTCAAAAGTTAATTTCAACACTCAAGATTGATACTATGCAATCAAAAATAGAGTAAGAAGTGTTTGAGAGGAGGAAAGGGACTACATTAAAACCCAGCTTCTGCCAAGTCTAAGAAAATGAGCTTTATTTCATGAAAATCTGTGATCATAATGAATATCGGAACACCTATTTACGAGCTGAATGTCTACTAAATATAGCCTTTCCTTGAGGGTTTTCTCAGATAGCAGATCTCCAGAGAAAAGAACCACCTGCTTCTGCACTGAAGTTGACTTTACCTTTAAAATTCATATCTGCTAATGGAGCTCACTGCCATGGCAGACCAGATCAGGCCAGGCAGGGCTGACTGAAAGCTCCCTCTGAGATGGCTCACAGACCTTACACTCCTCTTTGCAGCAAATTTTAGCTCTAGGCATTCTGAGCCATGAATAGCTGTAGAATTGGAAAGAGAAAGCTTTCTCTTTCAAAACGGAAACGTTTTGTCTGCAAAAATCACAAGGTTGGGTGCTCAAGATCAGAGCAAACTTTCGTAGTGATTTCTGAGATGCTGCTAGTGTCCCTGCCTGATTCCTTATACACATCACTACAGTCTTTTATTGTTGTTTAATAATAAATGGTATTTTGTTTGCCTACTTGACACCTGTATTAACTTCACTTCTGTGTGTATGCACACACGTTTATCAAGCCATGATTTCTCTCTCCCTCAAAAAAAAAAAAAAAAAAAAAAAAAGAAGAAAAGAGAGAGAAAGAAAAAAATGCAGCTTTATTTGAAGAGAATTTGTCCCTAATCTGTTGCAGCTGTAGGGGACCACTCAGCCAATTAAAGGGAACAAGCTTTGGCTCCTTCCCAAATGAGGTGACCACATGTTACACTTGGATTGGTCACCTCAGGGGAGCGGTGGGTCATAGGGGCATCTGGTTGTCATTTCCTTTCAGAACAGCATGAGGCAGGAGTTACAGAGCAAAAAGGAAAAAAAATGTAATTTTTCTTTATCTCATATCTTGTTCTGTAGCCTCAAAAGGTCCACTAAAAATAGTCACAATAGAAGTTTCCTACAGTATGATGCAATCTAGGATTTGGGAATGAGAACAAAGTTTGATTTATTTAGTTTTAAAGTGTCATTTCTGTCTTTGCTATGATACTGTAATTCTGAATGCTCTGTTAATGTAAAGGAACTATGGTAGATTTATACTAGTTTAACTAATTTCAGAACTTCTCTCAAAGAGAAGA
This sequence comes from Rhea americana, assembly GCF_003343005.1. Classification (NCBI taxonomy): domain Eukaryota; kingdom Metazoa; phylum Chordata; class Aves; order Rheiformes; family Rheidae; genus Rhea; species Rhea americana. Next base: position 2,220,549 of record NW_028185483.1, read on the forward strand.
TGTTCTACCTCTACAAGGCAACAGTCTGCTTCCTCTGTAGACAAGCTAAAAGGCTACGAGCCTGTCTTATGTAACGGGGGTTTAATATAAAGGTAAGAAGACGTTTTAATCTCCAGTGTCTCAGGTGAGTGATGTAATCTTATGCTTAACAAAGAACATAGATTATGAAGGAGTAAATTAGCTAGTTCTCTGTAGCTTGATTGGCTTGAAATCTACACGTACACCTAGGTCTAAAGGGAAATACAGACTGCCAAAGTCACAATGAGGCTGTCTTCAAAAAATCAGAAACATCTGGTTTCGACTAAACTCAGGGAATAACAAACTAATACTCATCATGAAGGGGGAAATGCTTCAATGAACTAGCCAGGTCAGTGAACTCATTTTCCTCTGAATGTGTCTGGCCCCCAATTTTCAAACTGTTTTGGTTATTGTAGACTTGTTATTTAGCTTAGTTAATGAAGTAGCATCAGTGAAGAAAAGGTTTTCTTGGTTTGAAATGTAGATCTTCTCAGTACAGTGAGTTTTGAATGTAATGCTTCCATTCCAGGATACTGAGCGTCACAGTAGCTAAGGGCTCATGAATGAATTTCTGCATGGCAGCTGATTTGATAAATGTGTTTTCTTAGCCTAGATGAGTGAGGCTGTTGGTGTTTAAGGGGCTGTGAGGCCCACTTCAAAATTGTTTGCAAGAAGGAGGTGCACATGGAACAGCTGATGACCCATGGTAACCTTCTTGTATGCCTGAGATCAGGATCTAAGGATAAAAAGGAAGCAACAGGCTTGTCCTCCATATGGTTGAATGCACAAGACTATCCCATGGTTTTGGGGCTTATTCTAGTATCAAACCTTGTAAGCCTATTTCTACTGCTGGGGTGAGAGTTAGCAGTCCTGAGAAGCTAGACTTTCAAAAGTGAGGGAAATGTTGAGTTATGGGTGAGTATGCATTATTTTTGAAGTGGGAACTCTTAAATTTCTTCATAGGGAGAGAAGAAAGACCAAGTTTTCTTTCTGACTTTACTTATTCTCCTCTTGTCCACCCTTCAGTGTGATTTTGCTTTATTTTTCTGGGAGCTATTCTCATTTGAAGCCTGCTATGTCCATTGTGAAGTGAGGCTTCTTCAAATTCTGTTTAGGTTTGACATTCATGCATCCTATTCTGTTGTTATGTGATCTAGTTTTGACACACAGACTTAATTTTCCAATCTGTGCTGTGTATGACGTGTGTCTGAAGAAGACTATAATTTTAATTTTAGAATCCATACTTTATTTGCTTGGATAGGAGCTGTTATTTTTCTTTGTAACTCCCTCTAAATATGATGGAACACCTGTACAGCAAAGTTGAGAGTCATATCCATTTACTATTTAATTCTTATTTAGTAAGTGACTCTTAATGTAGAAGGAAGAAGGGGAGAAAATATAGCTTTAGCTTTTGTCAGTAACTTCTGTTCTTTCCTCTGGACTCCAAATTCCTTATCCTAGTAGCAATTAGTAAAAAACCTGCTGCTTTATACAATCCTACTAGGACACTTATCAAGAAGATCTAGAGACCTAAGTTTGCTGTTTATGGTAGTGGTATATTTTTTTTTCTGCTTAATTTGATGGCCTTTTTGCTCAAAACTGAACCTGTGAGAATCTCGGAGGCTTTCCTTTAAAGGTATTCAGATTTTAAGACATGTTAAGAGTGAGAAGCTCAGCTTCTGACTAAGTGTCAAATACATCCAACACAAAACTCAGTCAAACCCTCTGCATTCATGTAGCAAAGTCATGACAGAATAGCAAATTTTTGCTCTCAAAATTACATACCAGCTTTATCTGAGACATTCATCCTAATCTGCAGAAGCAGTTGGTGAACTTTACCAAATGCTTTGGTCGGCCTCTAAAGAAACGCAACATCTAGCAAACGTTAAGTGCTTTTATGCTTTGAAAAGGATGATCATAATCATTACAAGAATGGGATGGTTCTTGGTGAGATAGTCGCTGGACCAACTCTTTGTTCAGTGCCTGTCAGCATAACCCTTGACTGCTGGAATGTAGCCAATGATTACTGTGAGCATTGTGATGTTTTGTGGATATACAAATATATTAGAAAGCTTTGTCTTGAGAGGCAATTAGCTGTTTTGATTTATGATCAGCAGATACTTATGACCCTTATTGAAAGGGGAGAGAACAAGGATAATGACAATGGCTGACATCTTAAAATTTTACTGCAATGTTTTCAACCAATTTTGGATCCCTGACTTTTCTGTAACATGGGTTCATGTACATAAAACTTAAGTTTACGGATTTCAAGTGTTCTGGGGACTGTCAATAGAAAACTGTACTGAAGCAGGACATAGGGTGCGTCAATATTATTGAGTGGTGTGGTATAAGGATGGCAAGACCAGGACCATATTTGATTGCCCACAACCTCTTCTGGTTCCAGGACTATTCATATGCATCGTGCCTTTAACAGCAATTCCTGGCAGTGGCCAGTCCTAAGCATGTACCATGCACTCACTGAGAGCTGACTACAGGTCAGCCATGGGTCTACACTGCAAGAAGAGTACCCCAAATGGTACCCCTGTATGTGACTTCAACTTTGGTCCTACCAGGAAGGAAGCTGATTTCAGTTCACCACTGACATGTTTGGATGCAGGCTGTGTGACCCTCAGGTATAGACAAGAGGCAAATTTTTGCCTAAAAAGAACCCATCCTATCTGCCAAATCACTAACAGAGCCATGACTCTAGCTGCTTCTGAGAAGTATCTGCAGGTCAATGTCAAAAGCAGATCAGGAGATTTTGAATATTAGGATGGAATTTTTGAAGCTGGCCATGAATAATTACACCAGCTGCTTACTGAAACTTGGATGAAGAACATACAGCTTTGCTTACCAATAATCAGGATAACTGCTATATTTTTAGTCAAATGGAACACTTTCCAAAAATCCAAGAGATACCCTCAAGTATACTGTGTTGCAATGCTCAGATTAAGAAGTCAACACGTTTGCCAATACTTTGATGTCCTTTTAAAAGTCTGTAGCTCTATCCACAATTCCACAAGTCGAGCTTTACATAATGAAATAATTTTCTCCTTTGATATATGTTTAATTTTCCACTTACTGCAGTTTGTTAGTGAGGTAAGAGCTCATTCTAGAACTATGATTAAATATACTTTGTAAAGTTTTCTCCCAATTTGGGAGCTCAAGCAGACTATGAGAATGCAGTATTTAGATGTCATGCTTTTTGGCATCTTAAGAAGAAACCTCTCATAATATTAATTTGACTCTAGAAAATGTGGATGACTTCCATGGAGTTCTGCTTGTCCTCCTTGGTGGATATGGCTCTAGGTATGTAATCAAAGATGATAATTGTGCACCACATAGTCAGGTATAATTTCAGCTGTAACCCATCTTTGCGTCCTTTGAAACTGATTGACATGGCTGAGGAGACTGGACCTAGTCAGTTTGGCAGTATAATCTTAATTAAAACCAGGATGAGATTTCACATGGAACTCCAGAAAGGGAGTTCATAAATCCTATTTAATTTCATAAAAGGAGGGGAGAACTCCTAAAGCTCCTGAGTAACTTTTGGGAGACACGACAAACTCAACATAAGCATTTTTTATTTTCATGCACATGCTTTTGATCTAGAGAGAGGACAGAACTCAGCCTCAGTATTTTTAAAAACATAGTAGTTTATGAATGTGCTATTTGTCTAGAATGGATGGTATAATAAAAACAAGTGACAAAATACTGATCTTTGGCAGATCAGATTCACATTTTTCTTACATAGCCTACAATTTCCCTACTGTATTTTGTGGTGAGCAATGCCAGTTCCAATGAAATATCAAATTAGAAGATGAGAAAGGACTGGAGCTAAACCTGAACTCTTTCTGCTTTTGGGTATGGATTTTTGAATCTTTAAATGTTAGGATGATTTATAGATGCCTTTAGTCCATTCACATTTTACAAATATTGATAAAATAAATGGCAGATAATAAATAATTGTAGGGCATGTGTTTTAATTTTCCAAATACTGCATTTGTTATATCTTGAAAACCACTCCTGAAATCCAGATAGCTGGTCTTAAGTCTCTTAACTGGTTAATATCAGAACTGAAGATAAACAAACTATGGCCTTTTAGCCTGTAAAATTTGACTGATGCTGTGTTAAACTAACAGACTTCTACCCTAAGAAAACATAAAGGCAGCTTTTTCCAAGGTAGAAGGAAAATTGCAGGGTTTTTTTGACTAAGGTTATATTAATCTCCCCTTCCATCCCCTCCAAAAACTTAATGTTTAACATCTTCCAGAAGCACACAGAAATGGCATTTTAGTTTTCCATTGTTAAAGAATTGCAGAGTTTGACTCAGATTAAATATAAACACTAGTAAACACGACCGGAAGAAGTAGGAATATTTGAGGCCACTGGATTGAAGGGAATTTGCATGGGGAGGAAACATAGTATTTATCTGCCTAGATTAATCATAGAGAACAGTTGACTAATCTTCTAGCTCCCTTTTCTTGCCTCAGATCAGGTGCGTGCTGTATCATCCAAACTGAAGCATTTGTTACCAATCTTTGTTAGTCAGCATCTGGCAGGTTTAGTTCTTCAGGTCTTTATCCCATAGTCATTTATGTGCATGAGTTTTACTTTTTCAGGCAAAGAAGCCTATTGAAAATGATTATACTTTTTTAAAAAATTAACATGGATACATTAATAGGATGGTAATAGCTCAGGCATAATAAAATATTTCAATTTAGCCATGTGGAAAATTTACATAGAATAAAATACATCATTATGAAAAAAAATTACAATATCTCTATAGATTTGTGAACCACTGTGTGGAATCTATTAGAGAATTATGTACCTGTTAGACTTCTACAACTTGCAGGAAAACAGAGGAAATATCTATTATTGCTGCAATAGTTCTATAAGTTTAGGAAAACTTCTGTGTAAAGTAGGAATCGGGCATCTATTTTTAATAATTTTTCTTGAATGCAAGCTATTGCATGAGGCTAAAACAATAGCACCATCAATATGTGGGAAAATACAGTTCTGAGTCCAGTAGATGACATCTCCTAAATTAAAATGCCTAATCCATTCTCTCCAGAGATAATCATGACTTAACTCTGAATTTCTTAGGCTACTGTCTGACTCTGTAGTGGGCTGAACTGAGATCTAAACAGTGGCAAATTCTGAAGAGGAGAGTTTGTTTCACCAGCATTCCTTCAGGTTCATATCCAGTGTCTAAGAATCTTTAAGACAGCAAAGCAGATAAGTAGGACATGCGTCTTTTTTCAGGCACTAAACATATTAAAAGCATGTAAGGCAAAAACATAAATGCAAAACAAAAAGAAAAAATCCCGAATGAAGACACTATGAGGCTATGTTTGCAAAATTGTTAGGTAGCCTAATAAAAAGAAATTGTTTCAATGATCCAGAGTGCTTAGTTCTTCTTTCTGAAGAAAAAAGTTCTATTTTGTATTAATATTATTGATTGAATAAATAATGTTGTGATATTTTATCCTGTAAAACTACAAACTGTGATGGAAGTTTCCCTGGAATATGGCTGAAAGCTGATTCTGTTCAAATATGTATCTTAAGCTTGTTTAAGTAGATGAACAAATGAGAAATCTGTAACACTGGTGTAATATTTATAGTTTGTTTGCACAAGAGCTCTAGTGAGCATGCACTGTTTGTTTGGACAAGTGCTACTGAATTTCAGGGCTGGCCTGCAGGTCAAGATCAACATTTCGCAAGCATTGATGGAAAAATGTTTAAGCAATTTCCTACCTAGAACTGCAAATCCAAGTCTTGAGAGCTGACAGACTTAATCCAGCAAAACAAGGTATCACAATTGTTCATGTTTTTGTGATATAATGGCAATAACTTCCCAGCATCTATGTGTATTACTATTTGAACAACGTAGGGTGCATCTGTTTTCCCTACAACAGATATGAAGGTGAATAATAAAGATCTCTAAGCTCACAAATTAATAGGATTGGTAAGGACATCTCACAGTCTTTTTGAGTATCATTTTTCTCTATGTAAAATGGGACAGTGATTTTCACTGTGGGTAAGAGATCAGTGCTGACATTGAAGATATCTGTAGTGAGTTGTACATAGTTATAGAGGCTTTCTTAGTTTTATGAATTTGAAAAACTAAGATGCAAAGGAAACATTGAAGGTACTTAAAAATAGTGGAACTGTATGTCATTTTTTTGTAGGAGTCAGGCCTGAGACTTCCCTTTTCAGATACATAAACATTTATAATGTTTATGACAGGCAACATGGGGAGCAATCTTGAAGAATTATTTAGCTAAAAGATGCAGGAACAATATTGGAAGTAATGCAGAAAAATGCAGACTTTTAGAAAGATCTGGAAGCCACCCATGAAGATATTTGAAATTTAGTTTAGAGAGTGGTATCTGAGATTACTGGATTATTTCTTACAGTATAAAAACAAGAAGATGGATGTGGAGACTTAGAGGATGGCTTCCAGTTCTGCTTGGCTTTTATGTGCAGGACACAGGCCTTGTATTACTTCAGCAAGAAGTGGATGTGCACACCTGTAAAAGAGGATAGAGTTATGTATCTTGTTAGACTAAAATGTGGGAAACTTGTCTCAAGTTTTAGTGAGTTTTTTTTTTTACCACAGAGTTTCTTTCTGGCCTTTGGGTGTTCAGAGCAGTTTTCTGGAGATGCATTAAGGTAACAAACACCTAAGACAGACAAGCAGAAAAGCTAAAATAGTCAGAGCCACAGTTGGTAAGATTTACTCTTTTCTAGTCACATTTTATTGTAATTATATTCAACTAATACTTAACTTTAATTACACAAGTAATCTCTGGTCTTGTAAATTCAGATTATTTCCAGAAATGAGTAAGGTGCTTCTTTATTATGTAGAACCTGAATCTCATAAAATTGCAGATATTCTGAAATGTGCAGCAGCACAAAGTCAAGAGAATGATGTAAGACAGAAAAGCTTTTTTTCCTAATAAAAAGCTTAGGAGGCTGGGTTTGTATTTTCTATGAACTCCACAATTTGGTCAGGGACATAAGTAGCAAAGTCACATGCTTAAAATCTACCAGAGGAAGATACTTCTACTGACTGTTTTTCTGAAAACTCAGCTTGTTACAGCCTTTACGTAAGGCTAACTTGTTTTTCCCCTAGTAATAGTATAAATTGCAAGGTTTGAGATGTGAATTCATCGCACCTTGGAACTAACTGCAAGGGGACTATAATTGGATATAAATTTGTTCCGAGTTTCTCTGATGGTTCTTCCATTCTCTGGGTATCTTGGAGATTGAACAAGAAAGGAGGTTTGGAATTGCAGCTATAGTTACAGTCTTGCTAGCATAACCCATTTTACCATCTTTTCTATGTCATTTCTGTGTGCACAGTAGAAATACTGGATTGTAAGTGTCCATCTGTAAGCAAGGCTATCCCTGACTGACTCTCCTCCAACTTTCTCTGCTTGTGTCTCATTACCCTTCCATCAAAGTTTCTTCTTGCTTTTCTTTTCCTTGAAGTTGAATCTCTTTCTACATCTTAAGCCCTTTACTACATGTACTTCTGCACAAAGACAGGTTGTTCATATCCTTTTCACTAGGCTTCTACAAACGTGATGATTTGTATTCACTGTCATTCTTGGGCAAAATAAGCCTGTTCACTCAATCCATACTGAAATATTTTTGTGTTCTATTACTCTGCTTTGTTATATGCGCGCGCGCACACACACACACACACACACACACACACACACTTTAAAAATTGGGTTATTAAGCTTAGAAAGTGCAATACATGTGTGAAACAAAATGCAGTCCCTTTTTAAACCCAAGAGTCATTTGCCATCTCACAGTGCAAAATTTGATTGCACATTGTGAGGATTTGCTACAGAATTATTTCCTTTCCTTTGGAAAGGAAAAGCCAGATGTGACAAACAGAAGTGTTTTAGGGGGGAGTTTTTCAGGAGAAGTACTGCCTTGGACAGAAGTGAGTTTGTGGGCAGAGCAGGTGTTAATGTAGATTACAGACACATGTGAAACTCGCAGTTAACTGCCAGGTGTTGAAGATGCCCAGAGACATCTTGACCGAAAGGGTAACTGGAGGGAGTGAGAGACAAGGAAGAGCTTCTAGGAGCCTTTTAAAGCACTGGTATAGATAGGTGTTGTTAGTATTTTATTCAAGAGGAAAGCTTTCTGTGCGAGAGGGAAGGACAAGCTACTGGTGAAATAAGGTAGGTGTTATACTTGAAAAATAATCTGTAAAAACACTTCAAGCTTGTGTGTTGCATTTGAACATTGTCTACTGTTGTGTGCTTTGTTAGTACTAAGCAAATGCCTATGTCTCAGTGTAAATGAACACGAATTGTGCTTTCTAGTGTTAGTGAAATATACTTGAAGAAGCATAAAAGTTGTCTTCTGCTGGGTAAAGGTCAGATTCTTTCCATTTTAGGCTGCCTTCTGAGTAAATCCTTGCTATTAGCCCCAGCTTTAGGTAGTGTGAAGATTGGGAACACTTTGTTCTCAAGTGCATGCACTGAACAATAATTCAGTCATTACATATTTTAATACAAATTACAGTTTCCTGAGGAGTAACTATAAATAAGACTGTGCTGCTGTGTGTGCAGCAGGCAGCTGAGTGTTGTGCTGTGGCAGAGCAGGCCCATGACTGGGAACCAGCTGCTCCGAAGCTCGAGCTTGGTTCTGGTCTTCCCTTCATGTGCATGCTTAAGTGATTGCCTACCTCAGTGATTTGTAATTAATTAGTTAGTGATTGGGAACATGCTGAAGATCTAAAGAACTACAGAAAGTCTTTAAGGATATATGTCCTTGTTCTACTTCATCAGATGGGGTGATGTGACCTGTTAAAACATACCCAGGTAGGAACGCATTTCACAGCAAAGGGGTGTTAGTACTTCATTTGGTTCTTCTATTCTCTTGTCAAGTACAGTGTGAATATGGATGTTACAGCCTTCAGTATTATATCAAAATGAAGTTACGTCTTTTTATATACCTGATAAGTAGTTAATGTTTGTATGCTTAAAGCCTTAGCCATCAGTGCTCTGAGGCACTGAAGGAGACGTTTCCTCTTATATAATCTTTATTAAAAACACAAATAGCTACCAAGTGTAGACACACATGGCATGGTAACAATAGGATGAAAATATTTTGCTTCCACAGTAGCAAGAAGCAAAGTAAACTGTACATACTTATGGTTTTTAAAGAATGATTGTGTACGCAAGGGAAGGCACCAATACAATCACACATGTGATCAGTGGGTATTTCTAGCACATGTTATAAGTCTCAGAACAAATGTAGACAACTCATGTACTTGTAGAGATGTTAGGAAAGGCAACCTCATCTTTTAACAGGGCTGTTCCTTACATGTCTAGTGGTTGTTAAAGCATTTAGAGAAACACAAATGCCTTAATTATACTGTATTTTAGCAAATAATTTAGTATGATAACATTAATATTCCTTGGTAGGCTATTAATAGCTTGACAGCTGACAGCTCTTAAAACAGGAGATGTATGGAGAAATGAAAGTGACTTCCATCTTCCCCTTGGACAAACAGGTCGCAACCATTTCAAAATTAAGCATAATGCAGAGACATCTGGTGGCTGAATATCCTAAACGTAAGTAAATATCCTAATGGATAACATTCCTGCGCGGCTAGTGGCTAACAGCTAAGGAACATGCTGTCCAGCAGCTGCCTGGGGATTGGTTATCCTTCATGACATCTGGTGTGAATTTTGGAGCAGAAGGCTTTTTTGGGTGTGTAGGCTTGGCTTTGGGAGTAACAGACTTGCTGCTGCGCATTCAAATCTTGGTGAGGGGTCCAGAGACAAGACAACTTGGTAAAGGAGTCTTGTTAGCTCTTTGCGTCTGCCATAATACAAACACACGCACACGACCTGGGAGTGGCATCCCCCAAAGCACTGTGATCAGAGTATCAAGTTGCAGCTGCTTAAAAGCATTTTTGCCTCAAAGAGAAAGAGAGCGAGCTGCAGGTGCTGCCCGTACCCTCGGCTTGCAATGTCTGCGGTGCAGGTGTGAGCCGAGGGCAGTGGTTCTGTGCAGCGGCCTCTGTGGGATGTTTCTCTGCTTCCCTAGTGCTATTTCCATTATGGATGTGTAGCTGTGATTGCGTGCTTTCAATCTCCAGTGTTTAACTATTGAAATTTCTTGCTCCTCTGGGATATGCATTATGGATGTAATAAGAAACCTAAGATTTTATCTTGAAATGCGAGTAAAGGCTCCAGGGAGAGCTGTGTGCAATGTGGCTTTGCTGGTGGCATGGAGCTCCTAGGAGAGAAGACTTCCTTGTTGTTAGCAACTTACAGTATTATGTTACGAACTTAACATCACTTCTCTTCCAGAAAAGTGGAGTAAAAAGTTCTCATAATATATTGAATCTTTTCTGTATTAGAAAAGTGATTTTTTTTTTAATTTTCTATTCTTGTTACCAATTACAGTTCTCTTGAAAACAAAACTAGTCTAAACCTGGGCCATCAAGACTAATTAAAACATCTTTATTTATACAGCACAATCTGCTCTCTCTGAAAACATAGGTGCCATCTGCGTATTTGCCAAAGCATGGGAGCAGCACTGCTTTTTTGGAAATTCTGCCTTTTTATGGCTTAATGGTGTTCTGGCTTACAACAGAGTTGCCTTTCTAGGCTATGAAGCATTGACAGTACAACAGGAACACCTTGGAATGAAGCTTTCAGTTCCAATTTGTGCATTTGCATTGCTATCTTCTCCTCTTTCCCAAGGGAATACCTTGGAATAACATTTTGAATCCTTGTAAAATGATAGTGTGTCCCAGAAAACCTGTGCTGCTTTTCTGGGCATTAGATCCTCTGTGAGGAAGAGAATTAAGTTGTTACAACTTCAGAAGATGTCAGATGTGATCTTTGTGTCCATTCTTGACCTTTCTGGTGATTCTTTTTACTATAGGTAGAAACAAAATAAAATATACTGCTGTGCAGTAAGATTTTTTTTAAGAGAATCCAGAAATCCAGCCATCATGCCTGCCATTTATGTGCGTGTGTATGTGAATCATTCTTGCTTGTTGAGGAAACAAAATGGTGTATTCTTCCTTTTCCTATAGTTTAGCAGAGCATGTTAAGGGTATCAGTCTCTCTGTTCCCCTCTCCCCTTTTGGGAAAAGGGGAAAAAGGGTGCTCGGCTCATCAGGTCCTGGGTGCGTAGGAGAGGAGTACTGCCACGCTAGTTTAGGATGCTTATGAGAAAATAATTCTTAAATACTGCATCCAAAAACCTGAATTCAAAGTTTGCAATATAGTCAAGCTTAGATGCCACATATTTATACAGTTTACAGTATAAACTTATCCCAAGTCCAAAACTGGTGGATTCAGAGAAAATGTAAAGTTAGTTTTCAGACCTCTTCATCTTTGGCTTCTTTTCTTTGTACACAGTAGTACTCCTATTGGGTTTTGGTTTCTTTTGTTTTTCTTGTTGAATCTTTCCCAAAATGCTTGAACTCTTCACAAGTTATAAAATATAGGGCCTTTCATTCAAACAAGTTCTATTTTGTAGTGAATTCCTATCAGAGTAGATCTTGATTCATTTAAAAATGTAACTTCTTTTTAAATCAAATTATTTTAATAAAGAGCTACACCATTGAGATTCTCTTTAATAACTGAAAACTATTTTTTTCAAATTAAAATTTGACTAAATACCTTATTTAATATTTTAGGCTAGCAGGAAAATAACTACATTTGGTACTTAGTTCTGTTATTTTAAAATTACTTCTAATGTCATTTTCATTGGTTGCTTTGTTTTGTTTCTTAATTCTTGTGATATTAATCCTATGTCAGTCTTGATATTGTCTGCAAGACAGAATATTTCTATAAAATTTTGCATGCTTCTCTACATTAATAATATAAAATTTAGTTCTATTTGTAAGTGAAGTAGTATCCTTTCTCATGCAGATAACAGAAAGAAACCTGAAGTAGATTAGTAATGTGATCACAGGACTATGTTAAGCACATTTACCTTGTCTTAAACTGTCAATAAGCTCATGAGAGTGCAGAACCCTCTCCATCAATAGATGTGCACTCCTTCAAGCAGTATTAGAAAGAAATTAAAGGAATGTGTGTGGAAATGCATTCTTGTATGTTTTTGCATGCCTTCCTACCTTGGGTGGAGGCATGTGGAAATAACTGATTGAAAAGAAAAATGACTTCTTTGGCAGTGTTCTACCACAGTTTCAACTTTGTGATTGTGATAGTTCAGCCTCTGTTTCGGACATGTAATCACAGTTATTTCTGACAGCCCTTTAACAACTCAGATCAACTCTTCTTGAAGCTTGAGGTGGGAGAGATCAAATGAGCTTAACAGATTTTTTCACTCTATATTTGGTTTCTCTGCTTAGATGTATTCTAGGCGATATTGAGTCAATCAGTACATCCACCAAACTTTTCTCCTGGAATTCAGTTTTCAAGCAACTTTCTATATGGCCAAAAATTGAATTTACTAAAATGAGTTGTAAACATCTGTCAGACTAGATGGGTGAAAACTTAACTGTGGATTTTATGTGAAGCTATTATGTATTGAATAATGTGTATTTTAACATTGATTCAATGCTAGAGTCATTCTACAATATAAACAATATAGGTCTGTTTGGATTTTTTTTGTTACAACTTTGGTTTTGCTTATACAAGTAAATAGAAATTCTAATAGATTAATTTCTCATTTTGCTCCATAATAATATGAAGAGTTCAAACAGTTTAAAAATGCTAGCTGAGCTACTAAAATGTGAAACAGTCCCTTAGTGTAAGGGAATGTGTCTTGAACTATTCCTAGGAATCTCCCCAACAGCAGTCTTATCCAAGGGGTCAGTAACCTTCCAACAACTGTGTGTCATGCTGTGTTTTTCTTTTCTAAATTAGAAATCAATCATCCTGGTAGAAACACTCCAAGAGCTGTTAGGCGTTGCCTTTCTAAAGGACAAAAAGCTGATGATCAGTTGTTATGCAAAGCAGCAGGTCTAGAGTTGTGCAAAATTTGAGACTTAGCAGGTGTGCGAATCTGGAGATTCCTGCCTGTCTGTCACTGTTACTGTTCAAGGTACCTCGCCTCTGGCTGGCCTTGGTCTGTAATAAACTGGTGAGTATTAGATCATACAGTTCAAGTTTTGATTTCAGACCTGGTCTGTGTTTGCCACTTTAGAAGTCTGCCTGGGCCGTGCTGGTGGGCGCACCTAGGCAATTGTGCCAGGGCCTATATCTAGAGGTGCTGAGGACGAATCCTTTCCCATGCAGTGTTGGTATTTCAGGCTGTAAGCTGATCGTTACAAGGACTATTGTCAAAGAAGGATTTCAAAGAGTTTGAGCAGCATTTTCATTGCATGCTCTGAATTATAATATGCAGATATTGTGTCTACTTAGGCAGATTTCTGCTGTGGGATTGTTGTGTACTGCTTTTTGCATGTTCTAAAAATGTTTCATTCAATTACCTGCTTATTTGCAGCATAAATAACCTCCTTTGACTCAAAGTGATTCCACATGAGACCGTCCATCAGGGAAAAACTATTGTTTGCCCCCTTCCCCTCCCCCCCCCCCCCCAAAAAAAAAAAAAGTTTAAGTGGAAATACCTGCAGTGTGAATGAGAGGAGACAGTATCATCAGTGTTCTGTGCTATTCTTCTTACCATTGCAAGATTTGAACCTAGAGATCCTGTCTTTTGGCAGTAGATAGGATTTCCTGAGAGGAAGGCATGGGGGTCACTGAGAAAAACCTTTATTTGATATCGCTTATAAAGAAACACTGTAAGGCTCTTGCCATATCAGGAGAGCTCACATCTGAGGCCAAGAGTCTGCTTATTGCAAAATCAGGATGAGGTGCAGAACTGCAATTTTTCTCCTCCCTCAAAACATTTATTTTCATCCCCTTTCTATCAAGGGTACTGCCTTTAGAGCTGATGGAAAATTGAATAGTCTAGGGATTTCTAATAACTCTTGGAAAAAAAACTGTAAAAGCAATAGGGAGTACTGGATATGAAAAAGATGACTTTTGGAAACATACTGAAATAAAAACATTTAAGAGGTAAAAGGAAAGATGGAGAGCTATCAAACAGAGGAGTAGCAACATTTGGAGGTTCTCTGATAACAAGAGCTTTCAAGTCTCTTTAATCTCTGCACTACAAGAAATCAGCTGAAGTTTTTTGTAAATGGAAACTCTTTCGACCTGGTATCCTATCTGATTACCTAATGGACTCTTCTAACACCTAAGAGGAGAGAAAAACATTGACATGTAAAGCAACTAAAATTAAATGTGCTTATAGTGTAGATACAATTATCTCTATCCAACAATCTGAAAAGGTTCCAGGGGTGTGATCCAAAAGCTATTAAGTTTAACAGGAATCTTTAATGGGCTATGGATTATGCCTTGAAAGAATAGACCTACCTTAGTCTGGTCATTCCCGATTTTCTTTTTTTTCTCTTTTCTTTTTTTTTCTTTTTTTTTTCCAATTTCCTGATTTGGAAAACTTAAGACTATTTTGCATCTGCCTTTTGAAGTAAGATTGAATTCCATTTTAGTAAAAACACTAGAGAGGACTATAAAGATTTAACTAAATCAAGAGATTGTATTCAATAAGATTACTGTATTCAATAAGAATATTGTATTCATAAGGTTATTTTCAGTAGCTAGACTTTGGGTGGTTGTCCTTTGGCTTGCCAAAAAAATGTCTCCCTAGTGCCACGATGTTCTAGTGTTGCAGAGTGAAGACTGGGCAGTAAGTGAAGGTATTTGTTATTGATTTTATATCTAATTGCTGTCTTTGTAGGAGATAATTTTCTCTGTGGATTTATTTATTTTAATTTTCCAGAGTCAGGCTTGGCCAGTTTTAACTGTGGTTTCATGCTTTCAGTTGGATGTATTCTTTTTCCATTGAGGAAAACTCTTTGTGGCTTTAATAGCAAGAAATAACGTCATTCCAAAGCCAAATTACAGCATTATTTGAACTCAGAATGCATCTGTGTCTGCAGTACTCTGATGCGGGATGGAAGACTGCAGGAGTAACAATGATTTGCAAACTGATTGTACTGGGAGCATTTCTGCTGTGGATGATTTTGTTGAACAGGAGATGTAACCTCATCTCCCCAAGTATGAAAGACTGACTTCATTTTTTAAAATGAGGCCTTTTGTCTGTTGCAGGTAGTATCCTTTATCTAATAATCTGTAACTTCTTGATTCTACTTCTCTGTTTCTTGTGAGAAAGTTGTTCTACTAATAGGTTTGTAAAGGAGCGCTGCCAGAGTCCCATGGGTCAGCATAAACCACAGGACTTGGGGCACAAGAAGGTTCATTCGCATTGTTTATGATAAAGGAATTACAATTCTGAGAAGAGCAAATGTTCTAGATTAAGTGATCATTTAACATGAACCAAAAGCACAGCGGTTGGACAGAATAATCATATTTGTTTTAGCAGAGTTGCACAAATTCCTAGCTGTACCTGTCTTCATATCACTTGGCTACCATTCATCATCTTTGCCACTTCCCTCAAATTATATAAACTTACTTATTTATTTATTTTAAAAAAGGCATTTCTGTTGTCAACAGTGAGCTGGTGCTCACTGGTAATGGTACCTCTTTGACTGGAACTTCCTGTTACTAAAATAAACATCGGATCTGTTCTGGTCCAGTAGGTTCTGTCTGTGGAGACACTAAGACATTTGAGATTTGTTTGTGTCTGTTTTGTTTGCTTTCATAAAGCAGTCTGGAGTTGTAAACCCAACTGTAATCAATGTTGCATGACTTCTCTTTGAATGGTATAATTACATTCGGATGCCAAGTGTGAAGTGCTTTGACTCTCTCACAACAACTTTATATACAAAGCTTTGAAGCAAAAGGAAGAAATGAAAAATCAGCTATTGTCTTTTGGTGAGAATAACAACGTTTGAGGATTCATCACACTTAGTCACCAAATGCTAAGTGGAATGGCGTTTATATGCAGGAGGCTGTTTACAGTGAGCCATTAAAATAGTAGCTTATGAGACCATTCCCTGATGAACACTGCTGTACCTGGGGAATTTGCCAGATAGCACCAGTAAAATAGACCATAAAAGCAACCTGAAACCTACATTCTTAGTGGAATTCAACTGATAAATACCTTGCTCAGACTTAAGTGTTTCATTCATCTTTTTAAAGTGTGATACACTGATCTGCTTATCTGTTTAGCCTCACTGGCAGCATTCTCTCAAGAGGTTAAAGCATACAAGGCAAGATGCATCCATTTGCTTTAATAGAGTTATCCTGGAAGGAATGAGCCCTGCAGAATCATTAATTAAACATGATCATCCTGGGGAAGGTCTCAGGTGAAGATGTATGCACACCTCTTTCAGTGTCAGTAAACTCTATTTCAAATACAGCTTTTCCATGTTTCAACAGTTTCAGCATCAAGTAAAAACATATCAACAACAGCTGTGTGTCTAGAAAACCTCATTTTTACTAGACATACAACAGAGTTCCTTCACCTGCTTTTGCCATTTGCAGTGTATAATGGAAAGATGATGGATGCCTAATCTTAGTGTTGCCATAGGACTAGGAGCCAATAAGTGTTTTGCCATCAAAGCATAGCGAAGGATAAAAGTTCTGTTTAAAATGTAATAAATTAAGATAAATCTTCTCGGAATGACTTTGTGAAGAATTATAACTATGATTTTTTTTTCTTCTGAAGTGGAATGAAAATTGAATTTTGAAACAAACAATAGTATGATTAAACAGAATTTATATTTAGCGAAATGAAAGGTGATTTTCTTGTGATCACCTCCATGCTACAATATCAACCTGAATTGAGGAAGGGCTTGAAAGCAAAACTGCATGCCTACAATCCAGCAGTCCTGCTGAATCTTTCAGCAAGGCAAGTGCTTCCTCTGCAAAATGGAAAACTGATCAAAATGAAGAAAGGAGAAAGAAAATAGCTGGTGGACTGTGAAGTGGGGGTCGGGCTCCAAATTACCACTGAGAAATTTGAAGGTCTTGCTTTGCAAATGAGTAATGTAAGTTTGGGATAATGAATTTTTGGAGAAGAGTCTCTTATTTTGGGGAAAATTCTCTAGAGGTCCTGGTTTCATGCTCATGTGGAATGTGAATCATATGGAAAATATAAAAGGATTGTGTGGAGCAGTTCTTTCCTGCTCGGCTGTAACCCTGAGAACGAGCCCTTTTCTTTGGGGACCATGTGCTAGATCTAGGGTCTGAATGACTATCTCTTAGTCATTCACGTATGTGAATCTCTAAAAGAGGTCCAGTTATAAACAAAAAGTAGAGTATCTGAGCTGAAACATTTAGATCTATTGTCATGTAGATCTAAAAGAAGAATTTGGCCTTGAGCGTGAATTAACCTCAGGCAAAATTCGTAGCACCCTACTTGTTAATAAACTACAAAGTCTTTATTTTTAAACATTATAAGTCTGCCTAACTTCCCACAAGGAACTCATTATACTTCACGCTTGGAAGAAAATGGAGAAAATGTAAGTGGTACGTCGGAGGAGTTGGGAGTCTGGTTCCAATATGGATTAAGCTGGTTACTTTACATGTGTGAAATTGCGCTAAAGTTATTGATAAATAGAATGTGTATATTATAGATAGCTATGTGCCCTAATCAGTGATGTGATACATGTTTATGAATATCAGTAGAATGGAAAGCTGCTGTTCGAAGTGTCTATCAACACAGCTTGATGAATAGATTGTGAGAGGAAATGAAATTCTTGAAATGTCAAAGCATGTGCAGTGTGGGTCTGCTCTGTCTGTGGCTGCGGGTTATGCAGCTTTCATATCTTCATTTCATTTAGACTCAAGGTCCTTGAGAAGGTATTAAGAAGATAAATATTTCTCTAATGATTTCCTTTTAAAATCTTGAATGTAGGTAGTGTCTCTCACTTGTTCCTTTTTTGTTTTTAATGTGAATTGCAAAAGTAAATCTCTCTTTTTTTTTTTTTTTCCCCCTCCCACCAAGGGAGGGATAATGAATTGGGTTTGGAGGAAGTGTTCACAAATGTATTTTAAATAATTATTAAATATATATCTACATTCCAGTAGAGACACTTCAGAAAATCTCTCTAGCCATCCATGGTTTGATGAATACACTCTGGAATGTAGTAGCAGTTATTTCAGTGAGATTGAAGGGTTGAGCCAGTGAGGTTTTGTTATTATCGAAGCCCATATGAGAGGCATTCTGGATTTTTAAGGCCTCAGTAACAGGAAGAGGTGAGGACTAAAAAGCTCCTGAAGCTCAGTGTGGGCAATGCACGCAGCTTAGTTAATAGCTACAATTTTGTAGTGATAAGAACAAGAAAATAAGCTACCTCTGATATGTTGAGAAATACATTCACTGAATTAGAAGGGAGGCTGGCGTATGCATGAGATACTGTTAAGTCGGTATCTCTATGAGGCTAGCAGAAAAGCATTTGTCTGTTTACAGGGGAGGAGGGATTTTAGCTCACACATGGAAAATGAGCTTGATTTTTGTGTTGATCTCACCTTTAAGAAAAAGCAGAACACGAGCTGCTGCCCAGTGAGTGATTCTGTGCCAGCTGATGTGGAATGTGGAGTCTTTTATGTAATTAAAACCAGTGATTTAAAACATCTGCTCATATCCCTGTTTTTTCTATTTGATTGTTGTTCCATAGTGAATATGGAACATATTCACTAATTTCTAATTTGATTGGAGACTTTTACCACATTGTATCGTATTTCTGAAGTTATCTTTTACCTTTCTTTTTAGCAGTAAGTGTATTATATTGCAAATTATGGGTTTTTTAAATGTTGGTAGACCTTCTTAAACAGATGCAATGAGGAAAAAAGTCTTAAAACTTTCCATATTTACGTTCAAGGCTAGCTTGATTCTGTTTTCTTAGGAGGAAAAAAGAATTCTAGATGTTGCAAATGAGAAATAGCAAGGATAAGAGATGTGAGGAAATTTTACAGGCAGTAAGATTGCTTAAAATATGAGTAATTAGTAAATGGAATGACACAAATGACTATGCAAAAAGCAGTAGATTTACCTATATGAGTGAAATAAGCATGGTTTACAAGCACAATTAGATTTTTTTGTTTATTTTTTCATGAACAAGTACAGTACAGATATGCTATATAAACATCTTGCCTGTTGGAAATAACAATAAAGAAAGCTAATCCCGCTGTAGGATGCACGCTCTATTACTGTTATTGTGCAGACCCGCTGTCTACGTCTATTTATACTACTTGAGCGCTTGGTCATTTGTTTGCTCAGTCAGAGAAAGCGAGCTAATCCCAGAAGTTTCTGGAAACTGTCATTCACTTTCCCTGCGAAAGCAAGGGGTTATGCTGACCTCTGAGCATAAGGATGGCCTAGAAAATTAGAGCGGGTACAGGTCAAGGGAAATTCAACATAAATACAGTAAGGAATTTTATATTTCAATATTTCAGGAATTTGCAGGTGCCTTTTTTTGTGGATGAGTGTATGTCATTTTGACCAAGTTTGTAGGGTTGTTATGTAGACTTCGTGCTGATGCATCATTTAAATCTAATTCGCTCCCTATTCTGAATATTAGAATTTAATATAGGGATCTTTTGAGAGCTGTTGAAACACAGGTGTTTTCTCTGTCAAATATTCTTATTAAATATTAACTTTTTCAATTAACCTAGTACTAACCTCTCTCATGTCCACGCTTGGTATTCTTTATAGCATAAACTGCACTTCCCTGATTTGCTCAGTTCCTGGCTGTGGTGGTGGGGCAGCAGCAGAATAGAAGAGCTCTGAATCCTGTGTGTGTGAATAAAAATGTTTCGAGATGGTCTTTTTCCATTTAAAATTTTCCGGGATGGTAAATTAAAAGAAAGAAGGACCTCCATTAATTTTTTTTTTTTTGGGGGGGAGGGGTTGTTGCTTTTTAAATTTGGGGTTTTATATGGGGAACTGTCTTCAATTCCTTTAGAACTGGTTTGCTAGAGATAGACATTTATAGTGATGTCTAATTATTTTTTTAGGACCAGTGAGTTATGAAAATATTTATATGGTCAATCAGACATATATTAGTAATAGAGAATGATTAAAAATATAGTAAGTAACTTTATTTATGGCTTATCTTTAGTGGGTTATAGGTCTTTAACTACCCAATAAAACTATAGAGAATTTACTGATCACTGTTTTATTGGTATTATAACTTAGGCACTTCTTTTGAAGTTTCATAACTGACTGGTGAAGCATTGTAAGGATGACAGATTTTTCTATTTTACATTTTGGCTATTGTTCTTAAAAAAAAAAAATCTGTAAAATGAAAGCAATAAATAAAGCTATTTTAGTCTGAAAATTTGAAACAAACCAGATCAACAATAACTAAAAAATTGTAGTGATTCAGAAGCAAATAAATTTGTGCTGTAGTAACAAATTAACAGAAAATACCAGTATTGTCTCAATGGTAGCAGTCACAGAAGTATAATAAAAGGAAAGATGCAGAAGACACCTGGATTTTCAAATAAGAGAGTGAAAAACAAACTAGTGTATGTTTAAAAAGCCATGTCTGTATGAGTTTTTTTTTCCTTGGTTCTTCCAATTATTTGGAATCTAGAAATTCAAATAACAGCACAGTATTCACATGGGAAGTAAATAGATTTCATAGGCCTCTGTTAGGTCCAGTATCACTAAGAGTGTAAGGTGTGAATGTTGAGGGTTTAAGTTCCTCCAGTCCCAGATATAACTTCTGTGTTCAATTTCCCACCAAACTGGTGTTAACTATTGAAGTCATTGTGGTCACAGGGTTGAGAAGACTGTAGCCAGGAAAAGACTTGCACTGAGACAGAGGGTATAGCCACTAATAATTCCAATTACAGTTAGAGTAATTAGGACTACTCTTCTAAGTAGCTGGCCATGTTCTCACATATCTTGCTAGATTGGACCAGTTGGCCCAACAACTCACAAGATGAAATTTAGTAAGCTGAAATCCTGGTTAAGCCATTGTCTTACAGGGCTGGAGGAGCTTTGGTAGCCCACTGCCTGAAATGGTGATAATAGTTTTTTCATTCTTAGTAAAGGCCTTTGAGATGGAGTGGCAAAAAGTCATCTGTACATGCTAAGGACTGTGAGGAATGTGTCTCCTTCCTAAATCCAACTGTAAGGTTTTGTTATACAGAATGGCAAGGGTCAGGAAGGAGCATTTTCTCTCAAAAGGTCAGCTAGGATTTTATTGTTTGTTTGCCTCAAAGTGTTTTATATAAATTGGCTCTGTTCTGTCTGAGAATGGAATTATGAATACGAAGCCTTCCATAAAATATGGTTTTCAGCTTAGAACAACAGCACAAAAATCTACTCAAGATAATTATGTGGACTGTCTTTTTCAATTACTTTCAATAAAACTGAATATTTGCAGCTTGTGTTATACCAACATAGTTCCAACCTGCTGGGCTAGATTTGGGTTTTGAATAGCCCATAAAATGGTCTATGCCTTCTCTTAGATCAACAAACTTCTAATACTACTTTTTCCCCCTCAATAGCATTACTCTAGCTCTTTAAACTCTAGCTTGAAAAACAGGCAGCTATGGAGATATATATATATATATATTTTTTTTTTTCTTCTAAGTACTAAAACACTCAGAGCACCCCAGACTGAGCTCCACTTCATCTTATCAAGTAGGTACAATGTTTATGTGGGTTTGCAGCAAGTTCCATGTGTAAAGTCTTAATCTTCCATTTATTAAAGCCAATAACATATGTGCCAAATCTTTGTGGTATGTTAGATGTGCAGACTGTTTTCAGTGTGTTTGAAATTTGCTATTGTGTGTGTTTGCCAGGTGGAGGCATAGTTTCATTAGCAAATAATGGTGAGGGGAAGCCTACTTGTTCAAAGGCTTTCTTCTTTTTCATTAATAGCTAGTTTGCAGTTTGGCTATAAAACAGGCGAAGACTATTTTGGTGTGAAGTCTGTAGCTGGTATTAAAAGGACCTAAATTTGGAATAACATAAGCGAACCAAATAACCTTTTTCCATGTTCAAGCAACAGATTCCATTGCCTCACAAATAATTCTTACTGCTCGTATTTTCCTCTTGTTTCCTCCTGCCATTAGTTCTTTTTTCTTCCTCTTAATATCCTTGGAATATGGAAAGCATTTGGATTTAGTAATATCACTTTTGTCTTCAGTCTTAAAACATGATTTCTCTCTTCTGTCACCCATATGCACACTGGATCAGGTTTTGATTTTACCTTTTCCAAAGAGAAAGAAAATTCCTGCCTGTTTCTCTTTATTTCTGGTAGGCTGCAGACACACATAGGTAATCTCAAAATATTGAATATACTTTCTGCTTAGAGACTAGCTTGTCTGGATTGGCCGTTGTGTTGATGATTGATAGAAAAATATTCAAAATTCTTCCTTGGGTCTGTTTTTATCCACAGTGCGATGTGAAGAGGAACATCAGGCAAAAGACATCTCATTACCTCTGCTATCCTGTCCTTTAATTTTAGTGCAAAACCTCACTGGAGGATGTTTGCATGTACCAGGGAAACTTTGTATGCCTAGATCTGGATAGGAACTTTCCTGAGCAGCATGCTTTTGTTTTTACGAATAAGAAAACTTATCAAAAGGAGAATGCTTTTCAGAGAACTAGTTATTGATGACATGTGTGGTACCTGCTTATCTGTGAAGCAGCTGGCAGGTTGTCTCACCCAAGGAAGAGTTGCACTCAAGATTTTTTTTTTTTTTTTTTTTTTTTTTTTTTTGGTAATTAAAGGTTTCCAAACTTTGTGTTATGGTGCTGGAGCCCCAGCTTGGGAGTGGGGAGACTTGAAGCTTTAACAAGTTTACTCCCCTGTACACACCCAGGATCTCCGAGCATCAAAATGCAGAAGCCATAGCCCCCAAAAGTGCTTCAGCCACTGCAGTTTTGCTAATCATCAGAAATCACAGAATATTCATTTTTTTCTGGATGGTGAACTGCTACATGGGGAGTCCATGTGGTCTGTTATATTTGGTACAGGATTTGAACTATTGAGTGCCCTGGTTTTGTGCCTATATATGTCAGCTTCTGACTTTCATCTCTTTCTTGCTATATGGAGCACTTTGCAGCTATTACTTTGTAATAGTACAAGAGTATCTTGCTATTTGCATATGATGGATGAGGAAGCCCAGCTCAAGGGAATTAAGTGACTTCTGAAGTATGGGTGTAACCTTTGCATCCTCTGCCTCACCCCTGTGCCTGGCCCCACCCAAGAGGCATGGTAGTCTTGCACTCCTTAGCTATAGCGCTCGACTGTTTGGCATACTGGCTAGCATATTTGGCTTATATAAAATGCTCTGAACGTTACTGAGTCCAAGTATACAGTCCTGTTGGCCAAACTAAAAATCACTGTGAAGGAAACAAAATTAAAACTAGGTCTCCTTTGCAGTCCCAGCTGGTGTCATGAGGAAAAAGCTTGTCATTCAAAACTTTCACAATATCAATGTTGGCAGATCAAAGCAAATGTGTGAAAAGTTTTATAGGGGCTATTGGAACTCTTTTGTTTTAAATTCAAATGAAGCTAGCCTATATTCAAGTTTTTATGGGGTGGTGGGCCAAGGGTTTTGGTTTTTTTAACCTTTTTTGCAGGTCAAGTTCAATAGAAACTGGAAACAAAATTCAGTCCTCGCATTATGAAGGGGGGCAAATCATCAGAGATCCTGCACGTTTACAGCGGGTGGTGTGACGAAAGGATAAGCATGTTCTGCAATAATTTAGCTCCACACAGCTCACCCTGTAATTAAGTTGCTGAGCTTGAGAGTTCAGTTAAGGCTGTGTACTTTCCCAAGGCTTGCCAGCCTTGGAAGTGCCCTTCTCTTCAGCGACTGTAGAGGGGGCCCGGGGCAGAATTGCTCCTAATCAGCAGATCAGCACCCAAAGCCGGGGGTCAGGTGGGTCTAGTTCTTCTGTGTCGCAGGCCCTAGATATGGAGAAGGGATCAATGTGAAATGACTGGGGAAAGAAGCATCCACACTGTCAAACCTTTGCTCATCAGAAAATGAAGTTGTTTCTCCGATACTGTATAAAAACAACTTCATACTTGCTTGGCTGTGTTATTCTAGAAAAATTCAGTGCAAAACAGACTTGTAGGAGGGAATGAAAATATATAGAAATAATAGTGCAAATACTTCCTTTTATTATCACAAATATTAAACAGTAAACATCACAGGAGACATTAATAGACATCAGTATTTTTCCTTTAATTTTCTTGAAGACTGATTTAGTGTTGATATGCTTGGTATCTTACTATTAATACTTTTTCTTCACTCTGTAGTGTCTTTTAATTCTTAAAATATGATAATCTTTCACACACCGAAATAAAATCTATTGACTGCTGAAACATCGTCATTGTCCTGCCCTTATGACAGTTGATGTGATGATAATACTTCAGACAGCTGAATGGAAACATGTAGAAAAATAGATTATTCAGAACTCTTTGAGTCTCATTCTTGGAGTAGGTATTTAGTTTGAAAAAAAAATAACTGTGAAGTATGGATATGATATATAACTTATCTTTCTGCAGAATTAAAGACATGCCAAAACTTTTAATGTGGTGTGCTTGCAGGCTGCTGATGGAGGCCACTGAAGTCCATTGGAAATATTCACTAAATTAAGTTGTTTTGGGAGCTAGCCCAAGAAATGCTTTCTATTGGCTGATAAATTTAAACAGAACATTGTGTATTCTGTGGCTTTTGCTAACCATTCAGTCTTTGTATCATGTGCGTATATCTTCCTGATTCTTCAGTAGGAAAAAATTGGAGTGTCATATATCTTGAAAATAACATACCTTATTAAGAGCTGGAGTCTCACTGATTTGTGATCCTACAGTGTTAGAGTGCCTGTATCTATTACTATGCAGTACAGGTGTTTTGGAAATTTTATTCTGCTGTAGTTCATGTTTTAAAAAAATTAATTATTCATTCCTCTTATGAATTCTATTTTTATGACCTGTTACATATTGCCAAATTTTAATTTTTTATCAACTAAACATATGAGTCATTGTATATGACAGACTTTAAAACTGAATCCCTGAATTAAGAGGTTTTGGGTCCTTGCATGGAAGCATGTTATATACTAATATTCAAACAATATATCAGGCCTAACAGTTTTATTTCTCCTTTTTGTTGTGGTTCCCAAGTTTGTTTTTCTTTGCAGCTGTTTTTCTCCCTTGTGACTGTACTTTTTTTGTGATATCAAGTGTTTAATGTATGGATTTTTTTTTAATGAAATGGCAGCAGAGTTGACCTCAGTGACATTTGAGTTACAGGAGCTTAAAAATTAACTTCTATCCACCAACCAGCATGATCTTTTAATAGTAGGAACAGTACAGTATAGCAGTGGTGAAATGAAAAAGATGTTAAGAAAATAAATCCACATTGTATGCCAGAAGCAAAAGGTAAACTGATTTTTACTCTTTTGCTACTTTGCCAGTCTGTTTGTTGTCAACTCATGCAACCACAGCATAATACCTAGTAGCTGCTCAAACACTATTTATGGTAATCTGAACCTTCTGGGCTTTGACTGACCTGCACAGGATAAATTAGAGGAATGGAGGCTTTCAGGAGGTTAATGACTCCAGATGAAGTCCAACTGAAACTTCAACAAAGAAAGGTGTGGTGTTTTTTGGTTTTGTTTGTTGTTTTGACAGTGGTTCTCTACTGAAAGTCCTAGAAACCTTTGATTCTGGGTAGATCATCAAAATTCTCATCTTAACATGGGAGACTGCCCAAACTGTCAGCAGGAAGGAACAGTCCAGGGTACAACCATCGCTAAAGCAGGCAAAGGCAATGGCGACAATGACGGTCCTGTGAGTTGACTTTCTGCCTCTGTGTTAGGACAGTGACTCGGGCATGGACCAGCCCCAAGGGACTTTCTCTGAGCTGTGGTAGTTCTGCGAAGGCAACAAGCCTGGCAAAGGCTGCTTTGTTGCTGTCCTGAGTCCGAATGACCAGCGTGGTGTAACGTGAACAGTACAGCAAGTTGCTGTAACCAGCAGAGGGGGGAGCCGCTCCAAAGCAGAGCTCCTGTTGCAAACACAGTTGCTGCCGGAGCCAGCACCATTCAGAGGCGTAGCCTGAGTTTATGTTAAAATCATAAAGATCTTTTATGTATATAATTTTAGGTATATCTAACATTCATCTACATTCGGTGTGTCTTAAAGAGCTTGATATACTTTGATCAGCTCTGGTTTTGGAGCGGGACAGTTCCTGGTTTAGGCTGGTTCATGGTCCACAGGGAGAAATACCCATGATTCTTCTCAGTTATAGATGTGTGTGTGTGTGTGTAGTGAGGTATCTTTTGTTTTTAATAAAAAGTCAGATCAGTCCTGCTCTTTTTCTCCATTGATTTTTGCCTGTGGTTCTCAGGTGACGGTCTCTGATACAGTTCAGAGGTCTGAAGTCAGACAAGAGGCATTTCAGTCCTCTGGTGCTCGTTTGTCAACACCATAGTTGTGCTGCTGTTCTTCACTCCTCCAGCTTATCCATCAGGCAGGGACAGCTGTGCCAGAACCGGCAACATGGTGCCATTCTCTGAGGTCTGCTCTGTTATCTCTTTTCACATCATGGGTAGCTAACATCCTGTTAAACTCGAACCTCATACTGAACAATATGGAAGTGGAGAATAGGATTCATCTCAGCTTTGTGCCTTTTGAGGGACACTTGGAACAGCAAGCTGTGCTAGGACAAATTCAGAGTTTATTTTCCACCTAGCATTTGTTCATTCTGCTTAAATTTTTGTTCCCCTCTCCTCCACGCTTCTGGAGAGGATTCTAAACCTTCACGCCAGTGTTCCCACTGTTGTAGTGTGCCTATTTTCAGCACCCTGTCAGTATTATCTTACTAGTTTGGTGCTTGTAACATGGCTGTGGAGGTGCTGTATTTGGCCATCACCCAAGAGTCCTCCCTTTAGGTAAAACAAAAGGCAAAGCTTCTCTATCCTTCAGGGATGTGTGTGTCGGGGGGGAACAGTATTTCAATTTGCTGATTAACTAACCTAAGTGATCTCTCAGCACTCATTTTATATACACTACAAATATTACTACTAAGCTTGGGAACAGAGAGGAATGACATATGGCAGAAGTGATCAGAGTGGATTTCTAACCTTTTGTTTGGCTGTCAGATCATCTGAATGAAGATGGCTTGGTGTCAGGCATCCGGTTACAGTTGCAGCTACTTCATGCTTATGCTTGTTTAGTTCGTTGCCTGGGTGAAGTTGGCAAGGCGCACAGCAACTTGAATGGACTTGCACCTGGAATTAAGAGCTTTTTACCTCAGAAATCTGCACAACAACTTTTCAGTTACTAAAATGGCCTGTATCTTAGATGTTGATATAATTAATGCTGATTGCACATGAGGCTGCTGTCTTTAAAGCAAGATAAATTTAGTTATCCTTGAAGTCCTCTGCTGTGCTTTAACTTACAGACTTTTACTTGGAAGTTGCAGTGCTTCTCTGGGTGTTGTTTTCACATCTAATATGTTGTCGTGTAAATCCCACTAAGCTGATTCATGCCCTTTCATTGCGCTTAAGCCTTGATTCTGTCCCCCGAAGCAGTTCCTCAGGTGCCACAGAACCTGTGCCTTTGTACGCTTTACAAAATGCTCACGTTAATCAGTATATATTCCAGCATATGCTTAAGATCTTTAATGTTTGGTCCCAAGAGCCTTTGCATATATGTGAGTTAAGAACTCCTGTCGTTGACAAATGCACAGAGTGAAGACGGCCAGTGGAACCCGAAGCAATTTGTGAGGTGGTTTGTGCTTCACAAGTACTCTCCTCCGTCGTGGACCGCTACCTGCAGTAGTACTTTCAATGCCCTTTTGGGGGCATCAGACCTCCAAACTGGGTAGTTAATTTGTACATTTGCTAAGCCTGACTGAAAATTTTGATAGTTTCTCATTTAATGAATAAATATGTCTTTCCTAAACCCCAAAGCAAATAGCAATATAGTTTATTTGAAGACAAATACAGCTCAGACCTTCAAGATCTGTAGGCTATGTACCCTCCTTAAATAAAGGCAGGCCAGATCAGTCCGAAATGTTACTGATTTGAGAGGGTATGTATTAGAGACTTGTTTCGGAGAAGAAAAATGAACTGAATGTTCAGCTGACCACAATGTACTCTTCGAGAACGCATTACTGGCTGTGTTAGAAAACGAACTGATCAAGGAAACGTACAGTACCTGTCATGGCTGTTCTTTCGGAAAAATGGTCCCTTCCATCAGCACAGCTATTTAGATAAACTGATCACTACTTTAATCGATTCTGAGTGGTGAAAAGTTGCCATGGATACGAGATCCTGCAGCAATCAAAACAGAAAGTAAGTTTAGAATTGGAAGTGACAGATTTATTCATCACATACTTAACAAGCCTTTGAAGGGGAAGAGAGTTTGTCGGCGTCCTTAGGCTGTGTATAAAAAGACTGTGGTGAAATACTCACAGAATTGCCAATAGGCACTTCAGCAGGAGAGGACTGGATAATATTTGCATTAGAACTATTATACAGACGTGTTTGCTTGAAACTTTTGTTCTGGATGACAAAACCTTCAAAGTTTGCGAGCCGGTTGTAATTTATTTTTGATCTCATAGTAATAAATGGTCAGTTGAAAATTGCGCTCTCTGTCTTGTGAATGGAAGGCTTCAAACTGTTTCAGGCTAAGCATGGAAGGCAATGAATATGCTGAAACCATTGCTTTTGAAATTAAATTGTTAGATCATTCTCTTGTTCTAAACTTACTTTAGAAGGCATATTTGCACTGTCTTGTGCTAAAACTTGCTGGAATCCTGCAGAGAAAGGTTATGGGATTTCTGTGGGATCCTGCTGAACTAGTTTTGATGGTACTTTTTGTAGTTTTTTTTTTGTTT
>NW_028185483.1:2249433-2406562 GCF_003343005.1 Rhea americana
TTTTTTTTTTTTTTTACCTTTAAGTGCTGCAGGGGTGTTACCTATCTGTTTGCAGATCATGCCACAGCAATCACGGAATCATAGAACAGTAGGGTTGGAAGGGACCTCTGGAGATCACCTAGTCCAACCCTCAGCATAGCCCATGTGGGGATTTGTTAGATGCACAGATCTCTGTCCTTCCCTCCAATCAGAGGAAGAATTCCAACATAACATTGAATTATTGTATTAATCTGATGTGAAGTCACAGTATTTCATCTAAAATTCTTTTTAATTCTATTGTACATTGCCTAAGGCCATTGATCAGCAATGCTCCTAGTACCAATGAGAGGAGGATGTTGTAAGCACTGAAATAATATTATTCCAAAAATGCTCATGCTGCCCTTCTCATCCCGTTTTGTCCATATGTTTTAATAAAGCTTGACTCCAAATTTTATGAATTCAATCACATTAATATGTGGAATGAGAAAACCCATGACTCCTCTAAATAACAGTGAAAGGTCATGGAAAACAAAACATATTAAAATAATCATCAGAAACAACTACAGGAAATTGTTATAGTCATGCTCGTTGTCTTTGGACAAGCCCGCTGTAGAGTTCTCAGTAGAACTTTACTGAAGTTAATTTTCTCTATTACTTGGCAAGTCCTTTCAAGCTTAGCAGGTATCACCTTTCCCCTTCTCCTTTATTCTAACCTGAACATATATTTTATAAAAGGACATGCAAAACAAATCCATTTTCTGATTTCTCCTACGTATAAACGTAAATGCTAATTGGATTTTTTGTGAACTGCTGTTCACAAAAATGTTTCCTCGGTTGAAAGCATAACTGTCTTGAAATTTTTATGTTCAAATCAGCAAAGTTCTGTGGCATTGTATAAACCTGCAAGGAGAGTTGATATAATTGGGATTTTGATTTAAAATTTTTCTTATTTCTTTCAACTTGAAGCTTTACAGTAGAATTTGGATATGCAAATTCACTTGCAAAAATCCAAAAGAAAATATTTGATGAATCTATGTGCAATAAAACAGCTATGTAATTGCCCTCTGATCCTAGTCAGGTCATCTGTTGTAGGGTATTTGTACAGCGTTCAGTGAACATGGGCTAAGACTTTAAAACACTGAGGTGATGTTTAGGCACCCAATCAAATTGATTTTTCTGTGGATCAATAGAGTAAGGTACTTAACCATGTGTTTCTTAGATGTTCTGCAATATGAACAGATTCTTTTTTCTCTGTGTTCATTAGTACTTTTGCTCATACTTAGCAATTTAGCTTTGTACATACTGTGTTTAACTATCACAAAAGTGAATCAAGTTTCTATAGTAACTTCTATTTTGGGAGCTTAGTATATCTCACACAGATCACACAGAATGATTGAGGTTGGAAGGGACATCTGGAGATCCAGTCCAACCCCCATGCTCAAGCAGGGTCAGCTAGAGCATGTTAGACAGGGCTGCATCCAGGCGGGCTTTGAATATCGCCAGAGAAGGAGACTCCACAGCCTCTCTGGGCGACCTGTTCCAGTGCTCCGTCACTCTCACAGGGAAGAAATTCCCCCTCACGTTCAGGCAGAACTTCCTCTGGTTCAGTTTTTGCCTGTTGCCTCTTGGCCTGTCACACGGGACAACTGAAAAGAGTTTGTCCCCACCCCCTTGACACCCTCCCTTCAGGGACTTGATAAAATCCCCCCCCTCAGTCTTCTCTTCCCCAGGCTGAAGAGGCCCAGCTCTCGCAGTCACTCCTCCTAGGGCAGGTGCTCCAGCCCTCTGATCATTTTTGTAGCCCTATGCTGGACTCTCTGCAGTAGCTCCATGTCTCTCTTGTCCTGGGGAGCCCAGAACTGGACACAGTACTTGAGATGAGGCCTCCCCAGGGCTGAGTAGAGGGGCAGGATCACCTCCCTCGACCTGCTGGCAACACTCTTCCCAATGCACCGCAGGAGACTATTGGCCTTCCTGGCCACAAGAGTACATTTTTGGCTCATGGGATTTAATATTTAATAATTAATATGTGATTTAATATTAATGTGTTGAAGTTCACATTTGCATCATAAAATGAAAAGTTGTGTTGCATTAATAGAAAAATGAAACTATTAGATACTCCTTGGTTTCAACTGGAAAAGCTTCATTAGTATAATATTATGTATATTCCTCTTTCTCTTTAGTATTTTGAGGCTTTCAAATTAAAGTCCATTGGATAACATAAATATGAGTTCATAAAGAATTCAATTTTAGTTTGCTACTATTCCTGAATCCAGTATTATTCATGAAGATGTGGGTGGCTGTCCGGCGTTCTTCTGCAAATCTACAGAGCATCAGAAATAGGCCCAGAAGTGTGATTTACAGTGCTTTTCTGTATCCTGTATGTGTTTGTCCTTTGAGCATCCATCATTCAGTTGGGGAGAAGAACCATACCTTGTAACTTGCAGAATCACACATACACTATCAAAGCTGTGAATGATATAAACTCAAGTAATTTTTGTCCAAAATATTGAATGCAACCTTATGAGCGACTTCTCAGGAATTTGTGACAGGTAAAGGAAGGTTTACACTCACAAAAGACTGCTGCATGAGTGTCTTTAATTATGCTTT
Organism: Rhea americana; assembly: GCF_003343005.1. NCBI lineage: Eukaryota > Metazoa > Chordata > Aves > Rheiformes > Rheidae > Rhea > Rhea americana. The sequence continues at coordinate 2,252,023 of NW_028185483.1, forward strand.
TTCTGGCCCTCTAAAGAGTTACCGTTGTAGTTGTCCTACAGCAAATATCTCTCAGCTTCTGCCGGAGCACTCCTGCTCTCTCGCAATGCCGTATCAGCTTTGTTAGCCTAAACTGCTTTTATCCAGGAAGTCAGAGATACACAAATGAAGATGGCTTTAAAAGGTTATTTGGGCAGCTAGGAATGATAAATCCCATTATTTCCCTTGTTAGAAGTGACTTAAGTTGATGTTTTTCTCTGAAGCAAACTCAGAGCCTATTACAGCATCTCATTTATAGGACTGCAATGTCTTAGGCCACTCTGCAAGACCAAATTTGTCTATATCCTCCATGTGTGAAGGCAGATGGACAAATGTAATGAAATGGGTCATAATTTTGTGTCTCAGCTCGTTCAGTAGTTTACAAATGTTCACATCACCTATATATAAATACTATTTATATTATCTTTCTATTTAAATCTAATTAACTCTCCAAAATCTGAAAGTAGCTTAAGATATGATGTATTTGCATCATGGAAATATGTTGCTTGGATGTCAACTTTCTTGGCTAAATAAAACATAAGAGAGAGTATTACGAATTTGTTAATAGATGTGCAAGCTATATGTGGAAATTCTCTTCTTGCAGTATTTGTTCAATATTAATCATTACAGTATAAAATTAAGGCACTTTGTCTCTCTGCTTAGATCTACAGTAATTCTTTCTTTAGTTGTTGTGTTAACAAGTACAACATGACCTTCTTAAAACAGAAATCTGGTTAGTCAGTCCTTCATATAAAAGCTACAAATCACAACGAGAGATTCACTTTAATGTGCTGTGATAGGTGATGAGGCTTGAAAATGCTGAACTTCTGCTTTGCTAATTTTGGCTATCCTAAAGGTATGACGGTTTCTTAGTGAATATAACTATTTTTCTGCATGTATCCTCAGTGTACTTTATAAAATTTCTGAAATAAGAGGTCAGAGATCAGAATTAATCTTATTCTGTTTACACAACATAGAGCAAATCCTTTTTTACAAACACCGAAGCTGAAACAATCCTTTTCTGAGACTATTTAGTTGTATATATTGCCTAATAGAACCATTACTTCTCCACTTTTCCTCCTGAAAACTGCTGAGTTTACATGTAGCTCTTGTAGTATAAAATTTATAAACAAAGAAAGGAAATGGTTTTATACGAAAGCACCAGGCTATATTTCCCAGGAAGATAATAGAATCGTTGTCCCTTGAAAGTCTCTAGTTGAACTGTAATGACTTGACTCTTTGCTGCAGTAGGTTGTCCTAGGGGCAGGCAGGCTGGAATTGGGGCTTGTTTAAATTATATACACCTGCGCATAGGCTTAACCTCTTGGCAAATCTTGATTTATAGCTATAATTTAGTAATCGAGGGAAGCTGGATAGTTGTATTAGTCCATTAAGTCCCTTTGTAGCTGGTTAAGTGCTCTGTCCTCTGAAGAAGAATGATGCAAAATAATATTGGGAGTTATAAAACAAAGCTGCTTTTGCAACAGAGCCATACTGGAATGGAAAATTCATCCTGACAAACAGATGACCTGTCTGTTAATTCTGCGACAACTGAAACAGTCTCTTTAAAACTAGAATGGCTCAAGGAATGAAAACACAATCTCATTACTTTTTCACATTGTCAAGTATGACCAGAATCCAACTTCTTATTTTATTTTTTTTAAGTGAATTTGTTTAATGTTCCCTGAAAGGAACTGACCTGAGATCTCTGTTTCTGGAGAGGTTCTCTAAGTGGCTCATTCTGGTTAACAGCAGCATATTGCTTATTAATCTGTCTGAGCAGATAATTAGGCAGACAATACTAATTCAGATCTTGATCGCTTTAATAACAGTGAAGAATAAAGCTGATAATTAGGAAGTATACTTTGTTAAGTGGGTTTTTGTTCAAAGAGAACTAGATCAACTATGAACAAAAAGTTTAACACATAGTTATTGATTATGGTTCTTCTATCTTTTTGGTGGTTTAAAACTTCTTTTTTTGATACCACTTAATTCTGAGTAAGTCAAAACCTGGAATATGGAAGCATTAAATAAAGCACTATTTTTAATGATATTACGTTTTAAAATAATATTGAAGGACACTTTTTGAATCAAAGTATTTGGTTCTGAAAAAAAATCACTTTATTAAAAGCTATTACAATGTAATTAGTAAGATGAAATTTAGATAAGGTTTACCAATAAATGGTTCAGAATGGCAAGTTAATTTTGTTTTTTAAAAAAATGTTTTGCCCAGCTGCTTTTAGTATCTATAAAGAGAGAGATGCATAATAGGGGCATGTAAGTTCCTTTAATTTTAGATACTCTAACCTCCATGAATTCTAAGTTGCTTTGTATCCAGCCCTGATGCCATCCTAGCCCCACCATTCTCAACCATCCCCCTGAGTTTATCTCCAGCCGATCTGGACTTCCACAGGAAGCTGTCCCTTTCTGGAAGTTGAGGTCAAGGTTGAGAGCTGCACTTTATCTATCCCCTTGCTCTTCACTGACTTTTCTCATCCCTAAAAATCTACACCTTCAAAATTGTGTGTTTCAGTCTAATTTATTTACAGTTATCTGAGGAATGGCATGCCCTCATAGCCTGTTAGGGAAGGACCATAAATATTTCTCCTGATGTTAATTTAAATAACTGATTTCATTTGCATAGATCAATTGTTTGATGTTTACTTTCTTTGAATTTTTAGTAGCAGAAATTTGTTAGCAGGAATTGTCACTAACACATCAAAATTTAAATTGACACTGGAGAGCTTTTGTGGGTAGTGTATTTCAAAGTTAGAATTGGAATATTCAGTAGAAACTTAATTTAGTGAGTAATATTCATTCATGGAAAGTAATCACCTTAATACTCTGATCTGCATGGTTAAAGAAATCTGCATAAGTTTTGAAAGCTCACAAAAAATTAGTGAGAAATGAGCAGCAGAAACAGGTAATTCCTAAACATTTGTTAAGGTAGCTTTTATGCAGCTTAAAAATCCAAGTCATGCAAGCATCTGATAATCGAGTCCAAAGGAGAACGCTCTTTCTCACCTCCTCCTGCCCAAGTTTGCCATTTTACAGCAGGGTAGGTCTGGAGGCTCCACTTTGCTGCGTGTGTGGAGGAGTCCCTGAAAGACTGGACAGTTATCTGTAAGTCAGGAAGATGAGAGAAATGAAGGATTTCTCAGTGGCAATGGACATACAGTGGATGCTAAAAATGTGTATGTGCAATATATAATACACAGTCACATGAATGCACTTATGAATCAGAGTTTATGGACTTCCACATATGCACTCTGAGATTTTTGTACTAAATTGTAAATTTAGTGGAACATGCTGAGACCTTTTTTCCATGTGAGAGTTTTGCTTCCCTCCCCGCGTGTTTTGGGGAGGTTATACGTTCCAACTGTACTTTCACTGTAAACTACATATAGTTGTTAGAGCTGGTGGTGGCTGTGTTTACGTTGGAAATATTGCAAGACTACATGCACTCCCCTTTGTAGAGGTTTGATTTGTTTTCACTAGGCTGTAGATTTTTTCTCCAGATTTGCTATATAGACCCTGAAATTCATTAATCACATATTAGCTCTGGGGTACTAACCCTAACTTCACAAGGTGCTAGAGGATGCAGAGTGAGAGAGGGGCTTGATTTTACCCTTGGAAGTAACTCTCAGGCAACGTGTTCTTTAAAGCAACAGATTTTTTTGCTATTAAGTTTCCCAGCCCCTTGTTGCTCCCCACTATACTTAACAAAAAGCCAGTTCTTGGCTCCCTGAGTTAAACTGCAGTGTACCGGAGGAGTTAAGTTTTCTGAATACCAAAATGGAATGATACACAGTAAACTAACTTCGCTAAATAATGTGTATGGCTATATGTTTCAACCTGTCGTTCATCTGATTTATTAGGCGCACATTATCAGTGTCTAATGAATGTGTGAAGAAATTTCTCATAAAAATGCAAAGTATACCAATTCGAATATTCAGAAATAAAAATTACTGTGGCTTGCCTTGTGGTTCCCATCCTAGTAAGCTGACACCACAGAAATATGTGTGGAGGGAATACTGGTTTTGAGTGATCAACAAAGGCTTTCAGTTTCTCTAAATGAAAAGGTAAAATTATTGCTAAAATATGAAAGAAAAAATATTACTAATATTGATGGTTTTGCTAGAGTGATTTTTCTAAGGAAGGTGAGATGTAGGCACAAAGGAATATTAATTCAAGTAACGGACATTCTATATGATTGCTTTATATGCAAACTGGTGCTAAAAAAAACTATTACCTGAAAGCTAATTGGCAAGCGAAAACAAATACGGTATGCGTACGGCATCAGCCGTTGTGCAGTGGAAGGGCTGGCTTCAGAAGCAGAGCATTTCAGTGCAGCTGCAAGCAACACACAACGATTTTCAGCGCAAATGAATCCAAAAAATAAGCTTTAGAGCTGCTTCCAAATTTAACATTTCTGATAGTTTTATAAGAAGACAAAAAGAAACGCAGGGAAGAAATATTTTCTGACAGTACACAAATCAGTGTTGTAATTCTTTGTAACTTCTTGTGTAGCTTTTATTACTTCATTACAGCAAGATGAAATCAGTTGCAAAAGTAGATTATTATATTCTGGTAATTTTCTACATGTGATACTCGAGGGCTCTACATTAAAGAAAACATGAAAAGTGTAGCTCTTCAGTTTTCTTCTGCTCCAGATATATACTTTTATCCCTTCCATAGTTAGGAAAAAATGGCAGTTGGACACAAGTTAAATAAGATACTGTAATATTACTGTCAACAGTGTTTAAAAATAGATGTGTCTATAAAGCATGTCTCATATGTATTGCTGTTAAAATATTAGCTTTTTTCTTTTCTATTCCGTAGAATGAGAAGATACTGTAAAGAGACCAGTACTTCAAAGTCTGCTCAAACAAAAGAGCGTTATTTTCTTAAAGCTAAAGTATTATGTGAGGAAATGAAATGCAATGGATTATGATATTTTGCTTACAAGGAATAATTCATATAAAATGAATAGGAAGTAAAATAACATCTTTACAAATGAAAATATAAACATTTTTTCTCCTTTGAAAAAAAGTAGATAACTGCAGAATTTGGAAAATATCTAATTGAAATGTATCAGATCCTATATAACGAGAGTTAGTGTTTTATTTCATTCACTCCTATTGCATAGCTGATCCTGACTACTTCTATGAAGATCACACAAAGCAGCTATATTTATTTAGATTTATTTTGTAATTTTATCATAAGTCATACTACTGCTGTTATTTTCAAAAAAAAAAAAGCCTATATGTGCAAAATTATTTGTTGATACTAGTGTAAGATTGGCTAAGTAAGGTTCCCCTAAGTAAGACAGAAGTTTAACACAGATTTCAGAGTATTGAAATGCCATATATCTACATCCAGATGTTGTACATGTTTTTGAATACCCCTTTCCTTAGTTGCCAGTTGTGATATGATTCACACAAAAAAAATTTGTCTCTTTATCTTTCCCTATTGAGTAGGCTTATAAAAGGCATAGTCTGTTGTGAAGGCTGATGGCCTGTGTTTCTGGGAAATGAAGTAATTTTATGTCTTATGAATACTCTGTGTAAGATGCGATGAAAAATATCCTTAAGATATCTGTTGAAAATACTTATGAAGTATTTGAAGATCCATAGCTCTATAACTGACTACCACAAATTATATTTTAAAGAAGGGGAATGAAAAAAATAATCATTTTGCTGATGGAAGCTGGCAGCTGTATCACTCATTTTCTTAGTGAAATGAATTCAATGGAATTAATGTTGGACATAAAACTTCTTTGAGAGGGGAAACTGCTTAAATTATGACCTTATAAATATGATAGGTCTTCCGTAGGAATAAGAATGAAGACTTCTAATAAACTACAGCCTTAACTGGAAGACTAATTTAAAAGTGCAGGAGGGAAAGTACATCTATTTCCAAGAACCAAATGTGGGACTCCTGCTGAGTTGCAAAACTCTGCTCACCACGCGGGTGTAAGACGTCTTGTTCGCGCCGGGCTGACCTGCAGTGGAAACGCAGCTGCTGGTGTCGGAAGCTGTTCTGATGTCTTTTATGCACAGAGTTGCTGACCTGTAGTTTGGGAGGCTTTGGGGTTTTTTTAGCTTGAGCTGTTGTAATTCTTCCTTTCGATCCAGAGTTTAATCTTCAGTCCTTCAGGCAATATGGCAGACACCTCATAAACCCTGATGCACAATTCGATATACTGTTCCTATGAATAGAGGTTCATCTTTTTCTTCTTCCCCAGTTTACACAACTGTTTCCTGTATTCAAACAGCTACTTATGTTTTAAGGGATGCTTCTGAAAGAGCTGCATTGCTATTAATGTTGTTATTTCTTTTAATGGTGAAGGGACTGCTACTTTGCGTTTTAGCCAAATGCCTTATTTACTCTTTATTTCTTTGTGGAGAAACAACTTTAGTTCTTTGGAAATGGACGTTTATAGGGAAAGTGTGATTTATGCAGGTCATACAATTACTGTTTGGATCACTGATGGTTCTTTTATTGTAATAATTGTTGTATGGAAACTGCCTGTAGGCACAGAGAATTGTGTTTGTTTAAATAAGACTATTAAAATTTGCATGTGAAAGTAAGGGCACATTTGTTTCCACCGTAGAATTCCACCATTTTTTCAAGATTTTTTTTGTGTGTGTGTGTTACTCAGTTAAGCATACGTTTTAGGCTTTATCTTATGCATTAGAAAATTGTCTTCCTCAAATGGACCTTCTTTGTGTTGGTCACTTGCTTCAGGTTGCTATTTTATTCTTTTCCGTTTGTCTATTCTGACTTATCAGATGTGGGGGAGACTTAGCCAAATAATATTTTTTATACAGGTAATTTAAATGTAACTAAATCAAATAAAATTGAAGTGCTCTCACAGCTTGCAAAGCCCATGTCATTACGTCTAAATCTAGATTCCATTTTCCAAAATCCAGACTTGCTTTGTATTTAATTTCCTAGTTCAGATCTTGGCAGGTCTGGCCAATATAAAATTTGTCTTCTCCAGGTTGTCTCCTCGTTCTTCCCATTGTTTGATTACTTTGCTATTAAGGTAGTTGCTAAGCTCAATCTACATTTCTGAAACCAGATGGACCTTTCATGAATTCAGTGAATCTGACAGTTGGAGAGACATTTGAAAGGAATCTGTTGGCACTCGTTACTTTTTTTTGCTGAAGTACTTTTTAACCTCTGAGATACAGATTCATCAATGAACTAATAAATACAATAGCCAGGTAACAATTCCCTTCTGCAAGCAACTGTACCTGCCTACCCTTGGGCCTTATCATCCACATGCAGTACTCTTAAATCTCACAGAAGTTGGTCTACTAAAGGAATGAAGTTAACATGCCCAAAAGCAGAAAATCTTTGAATTGCTTTCTGGGTGCTCTCATACAGTAGTCAAGTTGCCTTAGACTGCTATTGCTTAAACCTCTGAGCAACATGTGACATCAAATTTTCTTTAGAGGGTTAGATTACAGCAGTTTGCTAGTCCTGGATAGCAACTTCTGTACATGCCTTATTGCACAGTGCCTTCATGACTTTAGTTGATTTGCCTTTATTTTCAGGAGTATTGAATACTTCTATTTATTTTCTTGGAATTCAACAAATACTTGAACCTATGATTGCCTTTATGTTTGAAGACTGGACTAAATGTGGCAAGTGTCTATACCAGCCTTTAAACACAAATTCCTTATATGAACTAGCCACTGTCTTGTTCAAAAACAGAGCTTAGCATGACCTTAGATGTTTGAAACGGTAATGTCTTGTGTCTTTAGCACTTTAGCAAAAATACATTTAGTTTACTCATCCTTCATAATTCACCAAGTGGCTTCGCGCACAAGATACCAAAATGATGTAGTTACATAACGAGGTCTGTAGCTGGCGAATGGAGGTATGCTAAATGTATTTGACTTGACTTGGGAATTTGCAGACATCTCAGCATTTCGCAAATTAGCACTTCACCCAAAAATCAATGCAGGTTCGACAGCTATGAATAAGAAACCCAAAAGATTTTTTTTTTTTTTTATTCAAAGGTAAATTGCAACTAAAGCTACATTCAGTCTGTTCCCTGAAGGATGTACTAGTTATTCTGTGCAGGGCCAAGGAAGGAGGTGGGTTTCACTGTGCTAGCAGTAGGCTTGAAGAATTTAACCAGATCAGACCAAGGATAAAGGAATCAATACTAAGAGACAAGCAAAATAAACAGTGCTGCTCTCTGAGTGCTACATTAGTGTCACGTGTTTTCCTTTCTGTTTTGTGAAAGAGAAGACCTGGTCAAATTTTAAAGTCTATTAGCTTGTTGGGTGAGCTGGGGTTAAATAGCCAGAAAGATGGAAAAACAAAGGCAGCCCAAGATAGTTTTGAGACATAAGGAAGCATAAAAGGGAGGGTACCAAACTGGGTGGGATGAATTTAAGAACCTGGGGTTGAGGGAATCTCGGTAGGTGAAAGAACAGGCTAATAATAAGTAAAAAACAGAAAACAAAAGACTCACAACCACCACCAACAACAACCAAAAAACCTTAACCCCCCATTCTAGCAGCTTTAAGTAGGATTAATCTGTCCATATTTAAATGCTTAGGGTGTAACTTTGTATATCTGACAAAGAGAACAGAAAATAGCTAGTCCCAGTTTTATAATAAATGAAAAGGAATGGATGCTTTTAAGGTATGATTCATCATATTACAAAGGTAGAGATGCCACATAATGCCTAGTGTGCCTGTAAACAGTACAGTGTTCTGAATATAAATATATGTATGTTTCTATATAAGTATATATATATGTGCTTATTTTTCCCACCTCTTATTTTGCTGTGTTTATGAAAAGTGAAAGATGCATGGCTGTTTTCTGTTTGTTTCCCTAATATCTTTTCTGATGGGAACAGTAAAATTTTGTGTGACTTTTTTGATCTCTGCATCTAGATCTGTATGTAGATTTGTGTTTTACAACCAGCATCGTGGCTGTACTAGGAAAAAAAATTAGTTAAAAATAACCTGACTGAACTGTGGATGTTTTCATTAAATTATTTGAGACTCCATGGATCCTTGCTTGCTGATTATGAATGCTCTTGATCATATTGCTGAAATTGTCTGATTCTTGCCATTCTTCTGAGTTATATTTGGCTACATGAATTGTAGCTTCCAAATCATGGGTGGATCAGCAAGACAGATTCTGAGAAAATTCATAGCAAATAGGTTGTTTTCAAGTTTGTGGAGAATAGGGATAGAGATGCTAATTAATATTGTATTTTTGTCTATGCTTCCATAGTGAAAAGTTACCTTCAGCCCTAAATATCCTGTTCTACTAGAATAATTCTAGCTTCTCGGGAGCAAGAGTAATTTCTGAATAACAATATAAGAGGGCAGTGAGATTCTTTTGTTCCAGAGTTTCGGGACTCTGTTCTCTCTCCTTGACAGTATCCACTTTTAATTACATAGCTATCCATTCGATGTTGTGTTCCTGACACTGAACACTGCATGAGACCCTTGCGTTTTTCTTGCTGACTTCATACAAATAAAGTCCGTACTGTTGACTTGACAGGCATCACTGAACTTTGCTGTGACAGAATAAAAAGGTAGTGCTGGAAAGCGAATAATGTACAGTACATGAATAGGATCAGGGCTCTGTCAAGGGGCGGGGGTGGAACCCAAACTATCCTTGGGACCAGTGGAAAAGAGATGAAATCACTGAAGGAGACAAAATGATCTGGCTTTATGAGGAAGAATGCTCTGCCAGCTATATGGTGCAGAAGAGATTGAATTGGGGTTTGTCTGCCAAAGTAGCAGGACAGAAATGAAGGGGAACTTCATGCATAGATGGAGTCCAGTGAAACTGCAAATGAATGAGAACGCGTAGCGGAGCACCGTCCGCTCATCTGGAAATGCGTTCTGTGGGTCCTGTAAAATGGACGCACTTGAGAGGGCATTTACCCGAACAACAGCAAGGAAACTCTAATTGAGCTTCCACACTGTTTCTTGACTGAGCAAAGCAGTTGCACTCATCCTAAAATTTTTACTTTTTGTGTGTTTCCTCTTTTATCCTTTCATTTGCTGGTGCTGATTACTAAATAGATTACTCTATCTGCAGTTACCCCTGTAATAGAAATCATGACAATACATCTAAATGCACTTTGTTTTTTGAGCTTGGAGATTTTTTGGTGTTTTCTTTCTTTTTGGTATATTTGTCCAAAGAGTTGGATCTTCCTAGTTACAACTTAGAGCAAAAGCAACCAATCAGACTATAACCAAGGGAATTATTTTGAAACAAATCCAAACGTAGCTTATTTTGGTTTATATAGGTCAGTTTATCAAAAATTTAAGTAATCAATTTAAATCAGAAAAGTTTTATTCTAAGTATAAGTATTCCTATACCAACATATGTTAAAAGGTAACTTAGAATTGGTCTAGAGATCATGGATGTAAATGTGTATTTTGATTAATTTCTTATCTCTAAATTTCTTTTCTTTTTGAAAAAAAAAAAGAAACTATTACATTTATAGCTGCTAGTACAGTGAAAAACTGTTTCCCAAACAGGACAATATTTCTTGTTTCATGGCTGGGTCTAGAATATTAGAATATGTTGTTAAAATAGCAAGTGGGGAAAAGAAAATATGTTCATGAAACAAGAACCATCCACATACCACACACTTAAAGCCTATATCAATTTGCACAGCCCCCTTTCACTGAGCCCAGCCTTATTCACATGTGCTGCATCTGGTGTCAGTTGATACATTATATATAAATTTGTTGTATTTTTCAATTCTGTGCCAGGCACCTAGAAGTTTATTTTAGTAATTTTAATTTTATTGCAAGAGCATTATACCTAGGCTCTGTATTGACTTTGTGCATCGCTTTCCCAGCAAGACTGTGCTTGAAAATCATTAAAGACTCAATGAGTCTTACAGGTACCATAATCTGACTAGGTTCTCATCTTTCTTCCCATAGGTGGTGGCCTCTGCAGAGTATGTAAACAGAAATGCAAAAGAGTGCTAGCTATGAGTAATTATGAAATAAATTGTTTAAACTCTGCTAGGAGTTTGGGTAAAGCGGAACATGGTCTGGTGCTGACATCCATTCTGGGTTCTGTAAAAGGAAAACCTTGCAGCATTCGGAATAAGAAAACTCTTCCTTTATTCCCCTTTTTTATAACTAATAACTCCTATGTTTTATTTTAGTTTTGGTTGTTTTTTATTTTGTACTTGAGGGCACAGAACAGATTGTCACAGTTGTCATATGTGTGCTACTGGGGAATCCCACTATTATGGTCAGTTCTGTTAGTTGCATGTAACGCAAAAATATATAACTGCATCAGCAAAGGCTCGTATTAGTATTATTCTGATACCTGCCTCTTGGATATAATTTCTCACCCGTGAGTATTGGAGAAGCTGTTAGGTTTCATCCCTTAACTGTGAAACCTTGATAGCTGTCGCCTGGAGTTTTTAGAAATCCCTGTTGACATCCCTGATCTATTGGAGAAATGGAAAGCTGTTTGTGTTTTAGGCCATCTCTCTGTTCTCTTTGGCTGCTGCTTTCTGAATCTTCTCTCCCCAGGTTCAACAAGGGATTGATGTCGTCCCCAGATCTGACACAATTCTGGCAATAATTGAGGTGATTAGTACTAGCCATCAGTTTTACCCTTCAGAATAAAATGTAGCAAGTGAACAAAGCCTGATGGTTTGGCTGTGCAAAGTTTCATTTAACAGCTCATTGCAGGCAGGCCAAATTGGATTGCCAAATATATCAAATCACTTTTATAGATATAAGCTGTCTACCTCCTGATTTTCTTAATCGTAAATGGTATAACAGATATTGCTATAGTTTTTCCATGCAATATAAAGGGAAAGTGTTTTAAATAAGGAGCAGAGCAAGTTGATTTGTTTGGTTAAGTTTACAGGTATAGATTGTATGTGCTCCAGATGTTTGCACACATTCCCAGAGTCCTAGGGCCCTTTATTTCTCCCGCATCCAATTTGAATACTGCAAACTAGTGCAGTCAGTAGCAGTTGCTGTCAGTGAGTTACTAAAAGGGTTCATCTGTTGTATTTATGTATTTTTCATCCAAGAATGAATAGTTCTTGCTGCACTGTTTCCAATTCCCTATGTGAGGAAATATGCCAGAATACAAGCTACTTGCTTTGTTTGCAGCTACTTTGTTGGTTCTGATTCTTTGCACATGTGATAAAAGGCGAGGCAAATAATAGAAATAAATGCCAAATTATCTGATTTTTATCACAGCTATGATCTGTGTGTCTATGATAATATTATGTAGGTATCTCTCCCTCATCAGTCTAGTAGATATGGTCTTTAATATACTTAGTGCATATGGCCTGGAAGGTAAGGAAGAGCTGTTACCCCTATTTGAGGGATATGATGAGGAAATGAAGCATAGAAAGGCAAAGTGATTTGTGCAAGATCACACACGAAGTTCATGGTGGAACAGGAATTGAACACAAATCCTTTGGGGTCATACCCTAAACTAATCCAGTTTAATTCTACTTTGGATGGTTCTCAAGCTCCAAAGCCCAAAAATGCCATCCAGCTCCTACTGATGGCAGTAGTGGGTTTATCATCAGTCTCTGCAAAGGTATGGTGAGGTCATGAAAGTTTTAAAAGCATACTTGTGGCACAAGCCAGTTTTATGACTAGTCATGGACTTCTGGGTTTTGTTTGGGAGCATTTGCTTTAATGTCTAATTTTAATTGTTAGGGGAAAAAAGGTCTTAATTTAGACAAAAGTTTTATTAAAATAGAAATTTTTGAGGACAGGATTAGTTTTCAAGGGGTCTGTACTTGTGGGAATCCTTGAGAATAGTGGCTTTTTACTTGAGTTCTTTCACTTCTTGGGTGCAGACTATTTAAAATTAAAGAAAAAGACATTTCTCAAGCTGATGATATTTATTTGATGGTTAGATTACTGAATGACAAGTGTGAATGACTACTTTTTAGTTGATCTCTCATTCCCTTACAAATTATAGGTTCTCAGTTAAATTTATTACATGCAGAATCTCTTATAAATGGAATCTGATAATTGACTGTACCTTATATATTTACAAAATTAAAATAAAGTCTGTATAGGCATCGGGTGCTGTCCAGAAAAATAGGTCCACTAACTGTGTATCATTCCTTCAATGAGCAGAGTCAAAGTAATGGTTCTGTTGATTTCAGTGTACATAAGATAAATGTATACGTCCTCCTTTGCACAGTTGTTTCAAGTGAGTATGAAGGATGATCACGTTGTTTGTGGAAATGTATGTTGGCACTTGTTCAGGTTGGGCGGATCGGTATTGCTAAGCGTGCCTTAAAGGCTTTCTGCTGCTTTTCCATTTCTACCAAGCCGTGGAGGCAGCTTGAGCTCTGCACTGGTCTACAGAAAAGAAACCAGTTTTGGCCATGGCCCTTTTCCAGATTTATATCCTGGAATACTAGATGCCCTGAAAGGAGAAGCATTTACTGAGAAGCCAACTAGATTTCTTCTAGGTAAGAACAGCTGTTCATATCTTTTGCCCTGAACTAGGCAAAAGCTTTTGAGTGTCCAATGTGTCACTTACCAAAAATCTCACGTGGCTTTGCTGCCTGTCAGAGCCTGGGCTCCGAATGGTCACAGCCAAAGCGTAATGCCTTACAGCATGAATAAGCACTGGGCTATGGTGCCTACCTCACACACTCTGCATTCACAAGGAGAATAAACAGCATTACCTCGTTTCTCTGTCACCTGCGTTGAAGGGGTAGTGTGCTGGTACACTGAAAGGAAAATTTCCCAAAAGTGCTATCCACCCAAAGGTGGATAGCCAACATGCAGCTTCTGGATATCTGTCTAGATAGCAGCGTGCCACTGCTCTCTGCCTTGGGACTTGGCTAGTGCCGGGTTTACTGTTCTGAAGCTCAGGGATCGCATATGTCATTGCACAGAGTGAGCACTTGACTGCGGAGTAAGTAATGGGCTATTAGTCATTATGCAGGTGTGGCTATATAATATATGAAGACACTGATAGTGGTGCTAACAGACCTGCTCTTCTTTTGGACTTACTATTCTATCAGAGATTTGATGTCTGTCATTTGGATTTATTATATATGTCACATATCATGGAAAGCGCTTTTGTTTTCATTTGAATCTGCAGGTTTCAGGTGTCAGAAGGGTGAGGGATTCTTTCCAGATGTCAGAGGTTATTTGATATATCAAGTCATGCTGCAGAGTTAGTGTTTGAATCCATGATGCCTTGTACTCTAAAGAAGAACACTTTGTAGTGCTTAAAATATGCCTTAGTCCCATGAGCAGACTGATGCAGCCTCTAACAGATGCTGGAAGGATGCTACAAATACATGTATTTTCACTGGTACACTTAGCTACATTATTTTATGCTAAGTAAGTTAGAAGACTTCTATTCCCCCCCCACCCTGGTATAGTTAATAGTTAATCTCTTATCTCTGTTGACTTTGTAACTTATGTCCTAGAGGCAAGTCTTCTAATGTACACTGAGTGCTTAAATGTATGCCATATAGAATTACCTCTAACAATGTTCCCCTCTTTTTTAGGCAGTATTTTAGTGTAGGTGGTTGCAGGACCTGGCACTAAAGAACTGAGTATTTTCTTCATGGTACTTCAATATATTTAGGAATATCAGCATCATAGTAGAGGATGGTGTTTTGTATCATGGTCTTCATACTTTCCTACACTTGAATAACAGAGAAATGTGTTCACAGAGGCAGATGCTTCTTTAAATTGCTATATAAATAATGTAGCAGGCTGAATGTTGTGGCGTGTGTATTAATATGGTTTCTGAGTTGCTCAAATATTGGGTCATTCCTTCTAGTAATGTATCAAATCTCAGTCAGTTAATGTATTACTTGAGGTCTGATCAAGACTGACACTCTTTTTTTGCAGAGAATGAACACAAAAGAAGGTAAGACTGGAGGTGCTAATTTATTAACACAAAACAATAGCTGACTCAACTGATGTTCAGGATTTTAATTCGAATCTCTGTGAACAAACTGTACTGCTACGTGTCATATATAAGATGCTGATTGATCATCAGAATTGCCACATCATACTGGAGGGCCCCAGTTCTGCTTTTCTAGACCCAGTTAGCCCTGGATTAAACATTTCATGTCAATAGTTTGGAAAGGTATCATTTATTGAAATGATCTTTGTTGCTTAGTAGCAGAATGATTTATGGGCTATATTGGAAAATTATACTTAGTATGAGTTTAGCATAATCTCTTCTGGTGTTAGAAACATCTAAGTTTCATTCTGGGAACATAAATTAGCATGGGAAGGTTCACCTGGGGGTCAGTACAATTGTCAGATAGTGCCTAACCAGGTCAAATTAGCTTTTAATAACTTGTGGAAGATCCATTTGCCATTCTGCAGGGATTATGCAATATTCTGCAAGCTGTAGAAACTTCAGAGCTAAGATGTCAAACCTAGAATACACTCGTATGACTGAAAATGCAGTAGGAATAGGAAACTAGAAATCAGAGCTCAAACTCATTTTGGCATTATCTGAGTATTTCACTGCAAAGGAATTTTTATTAACAACTCTTGCTGCTATTTGGTAACTGAACTTGAATTTGAGAATAAAACACTGAGACAAAACATTGAGAAAAATATCCAAAATGATTAGCTTGATATTATTTGTAACTATCTTTTCTATGCTACCTTTACCCATATTAATTTTTACTCTTTTATAGCTAAAAATCCTGGGTTGTCTTGGGGGAAAAAAAAAATCTCGTGAGATTTGTGGAAAAAACTATTCGAATGAATTTTGTTAATTTGACTAAATGGTGGAAAAGGAGACAAAATATTTTGAATTTAGTAGAGGGAACTCCACCTCAGACCTTTAGGGATTTGTAATTTCTCTAAAGAGAAGTACAGGCATTCACATAGGTTGTGCATTTCTTTAAATGCAAGCAATTCTTATGCAAGCTTTGGATATGAATTGAGTGCTGCAATAATAGTTGTAAATCCTATGGGTCACAATGAGGATGAAATGCTGTGGAAGTGCTTTCTTTTATCTGCTATCCATTTTTAATTGTCATGACTTATAATCATCGAGGTTGTTTCCCCATCCTGTCCCTGCTGCTTCTCCCTCCCCCCCCCCCAAAAAAAAAAAAAAANAAAAAAAAAAAAAAAGAAAAAGAAAAAGAAATCACCAGTAGTGAATGGTTTGAGCAGGACACATGAAAAGCTTGAAGATTTGGGAAAAAAGGATGCAGATGGATTTATGTGTACATGCGGGGTCCACAAAGATGAACTCAGGGAAGGGAGTTTCAAATACTTTGACAATTTTTAAGGATTTTAGAGTTCTTTTTTGTAAGTAGACGCTTTCTTTAACTTAGAGGCAACTCTATTTCTTTAGTGGAATGACTCAAATCTGAACAACTGTAACCATTCCACTCTGTAAAAATGGCACCATCATTGCTACAATGTTGTGGGTTATGTGCCTTTCATTGAGAGGAAAGATAAGTCACAGTGCTGCAGTCAGTAATGGGCATAACCAAGGCTTTTACCTCTTGTTGCAGTATTAATGTGTTTGTTTTCTCACATTTTACCCTTGGTGGGGAGGGAGAGGAAAAAGTATTGAATAATAAAATCTCATCTAAAGCAGCTATTAAATCAGTTTGTTACTAACTAAAGATTTTTTGTAAGATTCTGAGTATTGTTTGAGTCTCTGTTCGTGGATTACAAAGACGGTAAAAACTCAGTCTGATATCCATGAAAATCAAAAGGGTGTTCGTGAGTCACTGCAGTTGACTCAGGGTCAAGATTGGATTTCAATCAAAAAAAGAAACCTTGTTCAAATAAGATCAAGAATAGTCAGGCATTTAAGCTACCTCATTTTGCTTGTATAAGCATTCACAGGACACTTTCCGGGGGAGAGGGGAGGGTGGCTAGGCTTTTCCTAACAGAGAAGAAATATTTTGCTGAACAAACAGTGTTCTCTGAACGACAGAATTGCTCCTTCTTGGGAAATGTGCAGAGCATTTAGAGTTTACATACTGCAAAAAGTAGTGCGGTTTATGTAAGTGATACATTTTTACAAATGATAAATGTAAGCATCATCAGTCTTATAGCATGTTTTCCAGAGAAATTAAGATGTATGAGATTGTGCTATTTACAGGTGGATGCGAGTGGAGATGTCTGGGGTATTTTTGTCCTTCGTCAGGAACCATTGCTCCTCTTAGTTGAAGCTAGACAATCTGAAACATGAAAAAAATCTCAAAAACTCAACATCTATCATAGAAATAAGTGTGATAGTGTCTCCTGTGAGGAAAAAGCAAAAGTCTAAGTTCAAACCTTACTGGGCTTTCAGACAACCCATATAGATTTCTGAACTCTGGAAAAAATCGTACATTGGAGCTTTTACCAATGGCATGCACCTTTTTAGAGAGAAAGTTCAACTAGCCTTCCCCTGTTTTGCTTCACATAAAACTACTTATTCCTGTTTGAATATTACTTCTGTACAAATGTTCCAGTTATCTCAAATTCTACACAAACCTTTTCATACTTGTGTGTATCTCGTTCCAGCTTGTTGGAGGAGAAAAAAATAGGAAGAAAGAGCAAAGAAGGGAGTTCAGTTTTTTGCACAGTAATCAATACACCCACATTGGGTATGAAGTAGTAAGATCTAATGTAGACCTTGTTTTTATAAATAACCTTTTGTCTGCAATGCTGATTGAATCCCAGCTCCTAGATGAATACTGACAAGCGCTGTGACTCTGATCTGAGCTGTAAATGAGTATCTCTGAATGCTATCTCATTTTTCAAAATCTATCGAGTCAATAGGAAATGAAGTTATATGAGTCAAGTGATAATTAGGGATGGACACACTCATTTTTCCTTATTTAAAATTTGCTACAACATAGTGGGCTCTTTTTAGGGGGGAGATTCAGATGTTACTGGTTTTACTTTTGTGTTAGGATAGGCTGCAACATGTAGGAAGGAGTGAACTGTGGCTGTGGGAGAAAAGAAAAAACTTTAATAAAAAGAAAGTCTTCATGCTACAGATACTTAATATTTCTGTTTGCCAGCCTAACTTTTGAAGATGTTGTTATATTTTGTCTGTATAATGAAGTCTTTAATATTAAAAGAGGGAACAATTAAATCATTAAGAAAACATTGTCATATTCTTTAAATTGTTTTGGGATATCCAAAAGTAACTGGAGATTTGTTTTTCCTCTCTTCCTGAAATACATTTTATTCTTAAGAATTTAGATCAGCTATATGTGATTTTATGTACTGCTCCCTGTTCTGTGCCTTGCAAATCGTTCCTAACAGTAATCGTTCCTAAATATGCCCTAGAACAAACCCCTCCAGGAAAGATCTGCACCTCACATTTTTATACAATACTTAACAGTACTTTAGAAGCTCTGTTTGCTGAAGTAGAAGGACATTTATCAAATATAACTTTAAAAAGAGCTTGAAAGATCTTTCTTCCTCTCTCATTAAAAGTGGAGCCTGCAACCAGAGTATATGTAGAAAACATCACTTGAAGCGTAGAAGCAGAAAATACTGTCTTGAACTACGTGTGAAACTTTGTTCAGGTTCTCAAAGTCAGTTAACAAGGATTATCTCGTCCTTAAAGCTTGAATAGTCTGGCTGAGGAGGCTTGGATTTGATTCTCCCACTGTCATGCCCTTTAATCTGTAGTTGTTTGCATAATGAATTCGTTCATGTTCTGTTACTGGCACAGCAATGTTGGGCTATGTTCTTTTGGGCCTTAGATAGTTGCTAGTAAAATGGGTATACTTCTGTCATGGGTCTGCTGAGCTAATCATGAATCTAATAGTGGAAGATAGAACATGGGTGTCTGAAGATGGAAAGTGTAAAAAGTAAGGAGGTGTTAAAGGCAGGAAGGAGGGTAATGTTTCCAGTTATTTTGATTAAAAAAAAATAATAATAAAAAGGAAACTATGGAATGGATAATCTTAGAAACAGTTGCTTAGACACCAAGAAATGGCATTTCTTACCTAAGTAAGTGGCCTGCTAATTGAATCATTGAAAACATATTGAAGACATGACATTGAGGGTTAAAAAATATTAACCCTCAGCTGCCTAGCTTAACAGAGGGAGAAAGTACTTTGTTAATATAATTGAAGATTTTATACAAAACACTATCTGATTTCTATTTGAAGGGAGACTGAAGGTGATTCAAGTCTGGTTTTAGGTATTTTAGACTAAGTTTAAGAAAAAAATTCTTTGCCTTTTATTTTAGCCTGTTTTTCTAAGAAAAGAGATTAATATCATCAAATTGATTGTCCACCCAAGAACTTGTTTCAGCCAGATTTGGCAGCAGAATTGTGGTTTAAATGAATGGCTCAATGGAGGACCAGGAGACAGAAAAGGCAGTACTCCGTGTAAGTTCAGGAGGTAACTGTTATGCGTGGTCTGCACGCCCAGAGGCACGTGTGTGCTGGCTACCAGCATGCACAGCCTGCAGGACTGGTAAATGGACAAGGTGACAACAATCTGAGAAGACCGAGAGGTTTTGGAGCACTGGTGGCACTGAGGTGGGAACCTGGAGAAGACCTGAGGTATCTATGAGAAGATGGACTCCTAGGTGTAGAGCAGGGGAGAGAGTTGAAGTAAGAAGTATGGGGATTTTGAACATGAGCTTACAGAAATGAGGCTTCGTAAGTTATGCTGAAATAAATCATTATTTAAACAGTGAGAAACAATACTCTTATGTTGAATATAAAGGCCCCTATTTCTGAGGTTGAACATGTTTAAATCTTGATACTAAAACTGACTGATCTGCTTTCATTGTCCATGCGGAATGAAAAAAAAAAAAAGTAAAATTTCCAAGAAAAAAAAAATCTGTACATCAGTAACACAGTGAGTTATGACTAGTGATGTAGCAAGGAAATCAGAACAAACCTCTCCTTTCTTTTTCCATATTTTTAGCCTGACAGTGTTCCTTTAAAGAATGGCTTTTCTAACAAGGCTGCAGATATCCTGCTGTGAAGAGAGGGTGAGCATAGAGGAGAGTTAGGGCCAATGTATCCTTCTGTGTTACAGAAAGACGGATTTATGGTTTGGGGTCTGTCTTTATCAGGTTGATCTGTTTTGTAGATTGAGTATTAAAATGACTAGCTCTGGACAAATCCTAACCCTGCTGAGAACATTAAAATGTCATAGAGTTTAATATAGAGTAATTGGAGAGAACTCTACTTGAGAAGGAGATAAAGTGAAATTCCTAAAACAGATTTTAAGACTGCTGTGAACCTTTTTTGTCTGTTTTGAATAAGTGTGTTCCACTTTAACGAGATTATTCTGAGGCTCCCATCAGGTTTTATGCACAATTTTCTGCTGGTTTTCCAACAAAGACCTCTTTCTGTTTTTCAATAGAATTTTCTTCTATTGGGTTAACAGTAATGTCTTTATAGCTGATCAAATGTAGTCAAGTTAACTGACGGGCAAATTATTACAAACAATTATTGTCCTGATTTATATATTTCAATTATGTCCATATTTATTTTGTCATATGGCTGCCTTTTCAAGTTTCAGTCCTTAGTAGCTCTTGCAGTCCAGTTGCAAAAGCTTTTTCTTTTCCCATCCCAGGCTGTTTGCAGTTTTACATTTTAAAAATATTATTTCCCTGCTGTGCTATCATTCTGTGTGAGGGGAAAAAAAGGAATTAGAACCTATTCAGGAATAAAGCAAATGAGGGAAGGATAAGGCAACCTATAGCCTGATGTCTAGAATCATTTGCGTATCCCATAAAACTCAATTTGGCCAAGTCCACTCCCTGTTGTTATGAAAGAAAAATAAGGCACATCTTAATTTTGTGGTTCAAGCATTGTTTCTCCCAAGAGAAAAGAGGTTATTGTAATTCCAGCTTAGTGGAAATATGTAAGGCTTTTACTCATCTTGTGCATAAAACTGATAACCTGTGCAGTTGGGACTGCTTATTTATTTCTTATTAATTCATTTCAGTCTTTATACGTCAACTGAGCATTCAGCATTTGTAAAGTGATTCTGGAAAATTATTTTGCATAAGTAATAGTAAACACTGGCATTGCTTCCTGGCAGGGAATGAAAATGATTCATGCAATTCCCAGTGGCCTAATGAGGAGAAACAGGGATGGGAGCCATGAATAGCTCCCTGGCTGAAGTTTCAGCAGCAGCAAAAGCCGTGTTGATCAGCTGTGCCTTCGCTAGCAGGCATCTTTCGGATCAGTTGGAATTACTTATTGTGAGGCTTAGAGGGGTGCAGAGGGAAGATTTGGCAGACAAACCTGGAGAGGGGAGGGATGAAGAAGGAAGCAAGCTTACTACCTGAACAACAAAATTAGCAGTAAACAGTGTTTTGCTTTCTTCTGTTATTTTTCAGCATATATAATGATGCCAAGAAGTTTTATATTCTGTGAAGCTCTCCAGCAAGCTTCCAAAGTATGCCTAAGATTTTACAGCCTATGCAAATTCAGTGTTGCTAGGTCTGCCAAGTTCTTGGTATTTAAATAGGACCCCATTACTTCAAGCAATTTCATTGTCAGCCATTACACAGAAAATTCTTCTTTCTCTTGTTTGTTTTCTGAATAAATCCAGTTTCAACTTAATTGTGATTTGAATTTTATCTTCAAAAATCAGTAAGTGAGCCAATGCAAATCTCTCTCTCAAAATGTAAATAACAGTGGTAATCAGATACTGAAAATAAAATACATGAAGTAAAATCTCATCAAGTAATGAACTGACACAATTTTCTCATTTCTCTTCTTTTTGTTTCACAATGGCTAGATTGTCAGATGACTCATCTGCTTTGATTTGAAATAAGATGTGTGTCTGTAGATTCAGTTATATTTATATTACTGCCTTCTGTCAATATGAATTAGGGAAGCTTTGAAAAACCCATGTAATTTAGAACAGTTTACAGTTGCTCTTATACTGTTGGGATATTTTGCTTTGTTTTGTCTGTGCTGTGATGCAAAGACTCCTGCAGAGTACTTGCCTTTCCATTGACTCCAGAAAACTTTGTGTTGGCCTTCAAGAAAGTTTTGACTCATTCTGCTGATTTCAGAGCTCTCGTAGGGCTATTTCAGCCCTCTGTCCTGTCTGTTTGTTGGGCCTGCAGAATGTTCCATGTTCTTACTCTAGTTCTGTAAGAAAGTAAATGAATGCTTAAGTTTAAGCACTTGAGTAACTGCATTCAAGCCAATGCTCTCAGTCAAGCTAAAACAGCTCAGATACAGGTATCAGATAGCTTCACATGAAGGAGGATTACTTCTATGCCTGAGATTTACAGGAGAGAGTTGTGGTACAGAATCTATTTCCAGCAACCTGAACGTATTCATTTCCTTCCAATACTCTCGTCAGAAAAGTTTGTTCTTTTTCTTTTTTGTTTGTTTGTTTTTAAAGGGGAGAATAATTTATGTGTAAATTCTTGCATGATTTCAAATTGATATATAAATGACGTCATCACAATTTAGATTTTGTCTAATGGGTGTTAATGAAAAACAGAGTCAAAACAGAGCCTGGGACTGTAAGATAAAAGCAGTGAATAATGTGAAGAGTGAGAACAGGAAAAATGAGTAAGGAAAAGTGAAATGCTAATATATAAATTTTGTCCTTCTGCTTTGCTTTGCAGCCCAAGTAGTTGTTTCGTTAGTTCTTTTAGGCAGTAATAATGAACAACTATACTATAAATATATGGCTGTGCACATAACTACTATGAAAGCTACAGGAAAACCCATTAGTAATTAATATAAACCTTACTAAACTAGCTGCTCTTTTGCTATCTGCACATGGTAGTCATCCTGGCTTGGTGAGCTCATGAGAAAAACAAAACGGTTTTGTTTGATCGTGATATAAATGGTATTCTCCAGGGGCTCCAGCGTGTTTTCCCTAAGCCCTCATCCAATGTCTGAAGCCTGAGTTCTCCTCATGGGGTAAAAAAGAAAAAAGAAAAGAATCACAGCACTCTACGTAGCACACCAGCACACTCCAGCTTGTCACATTTTAATATCACAGCTTGTAGAAATGGCTACTATGCTTAATGTAAATACAAGATAAGAGCAAATGTGTTCAGAGATTGTTTTCTTTTTTCCCCCTCTGGCTCCTGCCTCCCCCCCCCCTTTTTTTTTTTTTAAAAAAAGCATTTTCTTGCATAGTTTGAATTAATTCTTGATAATGAATGAGTTCCTGCTTTATACCTTAGAACTTTTAATAGGAGTACCTAAATGTAAGGGAGATTTCTTAAAATGAGAACAAAATTTTGAAATAGCAAAACACAGTTGTGAGTTTTCTCCTAGAAAGAAAAGGCAGGATTAGCTCCTTTCTTTGTGAAGTATTATTATTTTTATAATAATGCTGTCTTCATTTGTGGGGAAGAACATACAATTTTGCTGAGTCAAATAATTAAACGCTTTCACTGGTTTTCCAAATCCTTGTCAAACAAATGAGGGAGGCTTTCAATTTTTTTGACTTCAGGGATCACTTTGTCCCCAGTGGAGTCCCTAATAGCTTTCATGGACTCCTCAAGCTCCCATCCTTAAAGCTCTTTCTTCTGAGCTGCTCTGTAAGGCTGCATTTTCATATATAACCAATAGGAAGGGACTGTTGAAAATGTTTACATGGAAGATGGCTTGGTAAATGACCATAAATGACATGGTTCCTCAAGTTCAGAGGAAGAAAGTATTAAAACTATGGAATTTAGAAAAATGGTTTAAGTAAGCTCAAAGAATAAGTAAAAGTCATCTTCTAGGAACCATCTATGGGAAAAGGCAAAGAGCTGTGATGTCCTTAAAGAACTGCTAGTGAGGACATGAAGGCTGATCATGCCATTTTGGGGAAGAATAGGAAGTGTAATGGCAAACCAATGTAAGTAAGTGAATAAGTCTTCACTGTCCTTAAACTAAAAGGAAACAAGATTTGGTAACAAGATTAAATATAAAATATAACTTGAGGTAAAATCAGATGCTCTGAAGGACAAATGCAACTCTTATCAAAAAACATCAAGAATAATGATCTTTAGGTCCAATAATGGTATGAGTAAGACCAAGAATGAGTTAACTTGCTATCAAGTGGAGCAGGAAAGCTTTTGACTAATGGTAGGCCTGTAGTTTGTTATTGCCTGCTTTCACTGATCTTTCATAAATTGCTCACTTATGATCAGGTGGTAACTGTAATTAATATTGGCAAGATGTCAGCTTTGGATTATGAAAGAGCAGGTTAAAGATTACTTTCAAAATTGTTTGCAATTGACTGGGCCCAGTGAGTTTGAACTGAGGAGTCAAAGTGCTCGCAAATGGCAGTGAAGAGCCTTGAGCAGTTTTGGAGGGAGTTGAGGTTGCTGGAGGAGTGAAGAAGGCAAATGTGTTGTCTGTCTTGATAAGAAATGGGCCAGCTAATGAAATTCAGTTCTTGGAGAAAATGCTGGAACAAATAACTAAGTTATAGTGGTGTTATAAACCCCACTGAGATTTGCATAGCATAACCACACCTTCTGCAAGCTTATTACTCAGAAACTGTACCTGCTACTTTTTTGTTTTGTTTTTTATTTAGAGAAGCCTCATCACGTGGACCAAACTTCAGCTTTTTTTCCTTGTTTGTATTTTTCATTTCCATCCTCAGAGTTCAGTGGAAATTAACTCTCCTGGTCTTCCTTTGAACTGCTTTGGGTTTTCTTCTATTTTATACAACTCTTCCTTTTCTGTATATACTTTGTTATATTAGCTTAACAATTTAATGAACAAAAATAACATAGAGTCAGCTGAAGAACTGCAAACAGAATAATTAGGAGATCAATAAATAGTTCAATAATTCTTAGATGACTTTGAAGTGACCTTCCAGGATAAAAAAGCCTAAAGCTGTGTAGGACCTACGAATCTTTTTTTAAGTAATGTACCGAGATAATCCAAGTAGGGCAGTGACGTTGATATAGCTGTCTTAATTGTGTTGAGCTCTACAAGTCATACAATAAAGGAATAGTGAAGATGACAAAAGAAGCATATATAGCAAAGAAATACACATAAAGAAATAGATGAAAGAAACAAAGAAAAATCATAAAGTAAGGAGGTAAGGACTGAACACACAATAAACTAACACAATGGCAATATTCCACCAAATCCCCTCCATAATTCCACTTAAAGCATAATTCCTTTCTGAAGCATTTAGTTTCTATAGTATTTTAACTTACAGTGTGAGCAATGAGGCTAAAACCGAGGACTCTGCACAGCAAAATGAGAAGTGAAGCATTCAGTCCCTTCACTACAGATTTTGATTATGAAGATGTAGGATTTCTTGTTTATTTTATTTTAAGGTCAGTCAGGTATGTAAAGAAATCTTTGCGCTGCTATGTAATTTTCCCGAAACACTCAACATTTCCCCAAGATTGTCAGCAATAGTGTTTGATTTCCTTTTTTTTTTTTTTTTTTTTTTTTTCCCAAGGGCTGCATGTTAAAAATGCAGAAAGGGCTTTCACTGTACTCATATTTACTATGTAATATTCCCCAAAGGTCCTAATTGATGGACCATAAGAATTGTGGAAGAAGGGAGTAGTTGGTAGGGTGGTGTGAAATACGCTAAGCTGTGATTCCATGCAGCGATGTTCATGTCCCCTCTTGTTAATTTTTAAGTGCTATTTAAATGTTTAGCTTTGTTCAGATATTGCTGCTCAGACAGGGGTGTTTTTCCGTTACTCTAGTCAGACTTACACTGAGAGGAATTTACTGCTCTACTTTTTGAAAGTTAAACAGCTGAGGAACAGAGAAAAAAGACATTTTTTTGATGAGTCCAACCTCTTCGTGTAAAGCCAATATAGTCTCTTCTGGATCCCTGTTGGCAAACAGAGTGTATAGACTGTGCTGCTAGCAGTTTGGGCAAATGCAGGTTGTGCGCTTTATACCTTAGCTGAATGGGGCTGAAAATAAAACTGCAGCGGCGCAGGCTTCGCCCTGGGCTGAGCAAACCCCACAGAATACCTGTGCTGTATTGGGTCCTCACTGTACCGCATCTTCAGCAGGGAGAGAAAAAGAGGAGGGGAGGAAAGCTCGTCAGTTTGGGGGTGTCTGCACGCGTGTCAGTCTCTGGTTCGAACCTCAGGATAGGGAGAGTCTCCAGAGCTCAGTTTAATTGCTGCTGTTCACGATGCATAGCAAGGAGTCGGCAGTGCTCAAATAAGGAAACTGTATCAGACAGCTGCTCGTGGTGGAGGTATTTGGAGAAATTATGAAGTGTTTGGGAACAGCTCATGAACAGAGGACCAGTTAATGAATAGCGGGTTTATTCCAAATTGTTTGCCATTTATATGCTAGAAGAAGCCTTCTCAGCAGAAAAAACAATGGATGAGGAAGATGATGTCAGTGTAGAAAAATGATAAAAATTTAGTAAAGCTTCACTTGTTTTTTGTTTCTTGTCTTAGACAAATTATACCGGGCCACCACCTCTGTATTTCTAGCTTCACATTCCAGTGTAAAGCAGCACATTCTTTTCATTGCAGATGACATTTTATGTTAAGCCTATGACAGTTTAATTTCAGTTAACCACTGCTAACAGTGCAAGTGTACAAAGAAAGCAGGCAGTCATGCAGGCGCTGACTGTATATGGAAATGAAGCAATCCATTGTGTTGGGGCATTGTGGAGGGCTCTGAATATGGAAAACATTCGCCCCCCATCATTCTGAAAACCTTTTTGTGTGACTGATGTTTACACTTACAAAATATATTGTCTATATTTAAGCAAAACTATCTGAGACTGTAGTAAGTTGAAATGTTAGAAGAGTGAAATGTTAGGTCACACTTTAGTTGTTGATGCAGTGCTCCAAGTGTGTAACCATTCACTGACTATGACTATTCTGAGACTTTGCTATCTTTATAATGTGATACTTTCCTCCTCTTCATTTTCAGAGGTGTAGTTGTTGACTAAACTCCATGCTGCGGTTACGTTCTGACTGTTTTTAGAGGCTGAAAGAAACATATTCCTTACAATGCTGACTCTTAGTTAATCAGAGAACTGTAGATTTTGAAAGGCAAAATAGTTCTCTACTCTTGTGTGTTGGGCTGAGCATCTTCTTTTCATTTTCATAGCAGAGAGATTGGTAACTAGAAACAATTTTGGGGAAGTACTAAAAATTCTATCATGCCACAGGAATGACCCACTTTCCACATTTTTTTAATTACTACTTAGTCATCACTTTAAGTGCTTTATCCAATCCCTGTCTTATAAAAATGCCTATAACAGTCCCCTCTACTAATGAGGCAGAGTCAATCACAGTTTCTTCCTGAAATCTTGCCAGAGTGAGAACCTTCATAATTTCTAAATGTGTTGACCATAAATGACTACAAAGATTATTAATGATTTAGTGTTGGTTGTTTTCAACCTTCTCAGAATACACACAGATAATTTACACGAATACCCTAACACTGACTGCATTTTGAAATTGGACTGCTGTGGTATCCCTAGGCTCAGGGCCTCTGTGGAATGATGCTATACATTGATTTGGTTTTGCTGGTCCAAATCATCTTCATTATTCCATAAATGCACTTTAATTTGTCCTTAGGCAAACAAATGGTAATATACACTTTCTCAGTAGGTTAATGAGGGATTACTACTTTCCACTGGCAAATATCATTGCTTATAGAAAAGGAAAGAAAAAGTCTTCCTCCATATGCATGATTAAGAAGGGGGGAGGGTGGGCAAAAAACAGGAACAAAGAATGTGAATACTCTAGACTTTTATTATGACATTTTTTCCTTCTAGTTAACCGGAGTATAACGCTACTGATTTAATGGGATTGCATTCAGAATAATTAGGAAGAGTGAAGGGGGTCCCTTTGAGGAAAAATTTGATTTTTGTGCAAAACACAACCCCATACTTAAAATAATGCAAAAAAATATCAAGCCTGCCTCAGAGGGACCCCTTCTGTCACCCTTATTCATGCCTGGCATCCTGTGCTGAAATTAGTCCCTTGGAATCCGTTATTAAAATCTGTGTAAAGGCTCTCATTAACTTTGCAGTGTGCCCTACAAATGGGACTCTTAAATATATAGGCTGTTTAGCAAATGGTTTGTGCCTTAAAAAAATAGGGTAGTCATTAAAAACATACAATAATGTTGTTATAACAATATGATTGTTGTAATGTGGATCATTTACTGGGCACTCTGTACATAAGAGAATTGCATTTCTATGGCATAGTCAAAGTCAGTGAGAGTCTTTCCTTTAAATTCAATGGGCTTTGGATCAGGTTCATTGAGAACTACCATTAACTGTCAGATGTGCTTTTGAGACTACGTATCAATCTAAAATATTTTTATGAATGGTTTCTTCAAATTCAGGCTCACATAAAGAATACTGTAATATCTCATTGTTGTTGTTCCTCCTACAGCCCTCTTAAATTCCCGTTGAGTAATTCCCATTTGATAGTAAATTTAACCTCCCTACCAACAAAATTGATTAAATAACAGGGATCGTAATGAAATTCCAGTAATGCACTCTGCATGCGAAGCTGAAAAGGGAATAATTACTGTCAAAGAAACTTCTCGATTCATCTTCCACAGATTCCACCTCTTCCTTGACAAATAAGAGTTCTTTTAATCTTTTATTTTTTTCTTCCTGTTTCACCATACCATTGTAAGTAAGAAAGTATTCTCTTTTATTTATTTACTTTTTACAATTAGGTAGCGCACAGAGGTGATCAGAGTGCTCGTATGCAGACCTTTCCAAAGACACAATTGGTGCCCACAAGACTTGCTTTTTCTACTGGTAGAGAAATTGGGATGTAGGAGATTGATCGATAACTGTGTTGTATCAATGACAAGTGTACCTGAGAAACAGGAGTGTTTTGTGTGTACAAAACACTGACATGAGCATATACTGCCATCAGCGTTCACTGTGGCACTGTTATCCAAGAACTAGAGCTCTGCAGTTCTTAACAGCTCTGCGATTCAAAGGTATCTTTCGATTCTATCAGTGATTTTATTACAGTCTTATTACAATTCCCCCTTCAAAGTGTGGTCTGGAAATTTTCCAACAAGCAAAGCAGTTTTCTGGGGGGGGGAGGGAATCCTGATTAGGAATCATTTTTTTTTTTTGCACAGAATTTGCTTCTTAACTTACTGCTTATTAATTGGAGCAATGAATTCTGTAGCTTTCATCATCAGCAAATTTCAGCATTCTAAGAAGCATGAAATTTTATCTTTATCAATAAGTTTTCCTTTAAAGAAGCTATATAAAAATTGATTACAATTAACACTGTCTTTGCCATTGAGAAAGATGGGTTTGTTTTCATCGTTAAAAAAATTAACTAGGTTTTATTAACTGTTTTCTTAAATCCTTGAAGCTGCTCATGTTTTCCATTTATTTATATTTTAGTGAAGTAAAATCATACAAAAATGATCTTTTTACAGTTAAGATAAGAGAGCCAATAATTTTCTATTATAAAGTCTGTCCTTGAATGTGGAGTATTACTTTTTTCACTGTCATTGGGTACAGTTAATATGATGACTAATTTGTTTATTTCCATGAGTATTTTATTGAATTATTTTTATTTTTTTAATTAACTTTGGTGTTTCTACTCTGACAATAGTGATATTTTCTCTGTGAATGAATGTGGTCTTGTCTGCTTGTTCATATCAATATATGATTAAGCCCTTTTATAAAAGAATTCTTCAAGCAATTTAAATTTTCAGCTTTCTTTAAATCAGTTTTCAAGCCACCAAGTAAAGATGGATAGGAAACATATTTTACATTTTTTTTCTATTTCTCAAATGCAATGAGATATTTTTAATAAGCACAAAAATCTACAGAACAAACACATCAAAGTTAATGAAAATGTTTTGTTTATTTGACTTCCTAAAAATGCTCCATTATCTTGTGTAACTGGAAACAAACGTTGAAAAAGGGAAAGATGAAATATCAAATAGTATTTTCCCTTGAAATATATTACTGTGAAAAATGATTTTTTGTCCAACACTCTGGATTTTAGCAAACTGTTATTTTTCCATAAGAAAAAAAAATCCATCGGGACATTCAGCTGAGTTTGCTGTGTCCTAATTTTGACTAATTGAAGCAATTTAGAGATGATGCTAAGGAGGAAAACTTTGTCTCATCCAATACTTCTTCTTAATACAGAATTTGAATTGAAAATTAAAATAAAAATTAAGAATTTTTGAATAAAAAATTAAATTGCAGAATTTGTAACCCTAAAAAACCTCTGAATAACTCCTTTTGAAGTTGGTGGTACCATTCGCAATAGATTCTTCCTGCAAACTCTTCAGCACATGCTTAACTTGCAGCACAGGAGCTGTTCCAGCAAAGATCCATGTGTGTTAAGTTGTCACAAATAAACATGCTTGAAGGATGTGTTCCTGTACTAGCAGTGTGTTTCAGCATACTAAGTTATGAAGACTTTTGCAGTAGTAACACTTGACTGAAACTTGACTAAAACTAAATTTTGCCTCTGAGCTCGAGGCACTTAACTTGCCTTCAGAGAAGCTCAAGGCACTGGGGCACACAATAAAATGAGATTGGTTAGGAAAATCTCATCTTAAATTCTTCTATGGAGAACGTGAGACTTAGTAGTTTCAAAGAAGGCCTTCAGACAGTCTTCCTATAATATTATTGTTATTTCTGATCAAAAGGATTGGCTTATTTTTCTTCAAGTTCTTCAAAAGTATAGGAAAATCCTACTATCCTTTACTGTTGTTTTTAGTATTTGGTCCTGGAAGAGTGTGCTTCCACCCCTGGTTCTTCTCTTGAGTCTCCTTCTCATCCTTATCTGACTTTGGAAGTCGCTCAGATAATTTTTTCAACTGACTTCATTATCTTCAGGCTCACAGTGCCCTGAGAACCAGAAAACAACACAGAAACTACTGTAATTTAATCTTCCAGCATCCTTGTCATGCCACCTCTCTATAGTCGGTGGCATTAGGCTTCCTGGGATGTTCTGTGGAAAGAATTAAGAGAGGGACTGTGTCCACCTTAGTTTTGGGTGAGGAAATTGCTTCTCTGTCATACCAGTGCATGTTTCCATAGCCCAGAGTTTAGAGATGCAGACTAAATTTTAAAAATGGATTCACAGCACACTTTCTTTAATAGCTGCTCATACATGCTATCACCTTTATAACTGCGTTCCATGTAAATATGAAAAACAAAGACCCCTACTTTTGGTAGGTCATGGATATCTGTAAAGGATTATTTAAGCCTGCAAGTGCTCCAAGGATTTCTTGCTCATTTTTGTGCCATTTTAAAAGTGCTGTCCATACATTCTCTGCCTTGAGAGAATGAGCACAAACAGCATGTCCTCACAAACCTTCAGTCTTCCTCCTTTCATAGCATCACAGGCAATAAATAACTGGGTCCCACAGCCTATTTATGGAAGAAAAAAAGTCTCTCAGTGGGACGTCAGTGTCAGTTTTTCATGGGGTTTTCAGAATGTCATTTTCTTGGCATAAATGTTACAGTAATTAAGTATTCTCTGTTCAGCAAAATTGATTCTCCATTCTGCAGTTTATAAACTTAAGCATTTCTTTGAGAATCCACAGCTCATCTGCAAAGCACTGTACCTGTTTCTCTCCCCATGCTCTATTTTCATGTTACTAACAGAAGCTGTTTGTTTAAAAGAATATTGAAGTATAATCAAGCACTATGTGGGTTATTATTGTATTAATTCTATTCTAATTATGTTGTTGGCATCTAGATGGCATGTTGAATCTGAAAATGATGTTGATAGTAATAATTCTCTCATAGGTTAAAAAATGAAACTGCTAAGAGAGCATATGAATTTTTATGCCACATACCTGAGAATAAATAAATATGGATTTTAGAATGTCATTTAGTCGTAACAAATAAAGATAACTCCTTATTTTAAAATTCTATAACTCTATTTACACATACCCACTTGCTTTTTTCTCTATCCTCTCCTCCAAGGCACGAGTTTTAGGTATACAGAGAATGCAGAATAAGTTAACTTTTTAACATAGGCCTTCACACTGGTCATGGATACCCTCATAGTACCCTTTTAAGCCATGAAAGTCAGAGTATGAATCTGTAGATTTTCCTTTGAATGACTGTCAGTAAAAATAATGAATCAGATTCAACCTATAACTTGCACTCTTCTTGCATGCTGTGTTATTTGCACATAATTTGTAAACTTTATATCCTCGTAGTATTTAATACAATGTGATATGCCAGTTCTAAGTGGCATTGGATCAGTTCTAAGAAGTTTCTTAAACCACTTTGTGCTAATTACTGAACCACTTTGTGCTAATTACTATCGCAGGGATAGGCCACAAAAGATGGAGGTTGCTGATTATTTGTAACAATTTGGCTCTTGTTACATCTTTAAGGGAAAGGAAGGGAGAGATTATTTGTTTATGCACGTGTTCCCATATATATTACACAGTTTCGCTGTTTCTCAGTGCTTTTCAGTAGTATAAATGAAAAATACTTGAAAATTTCATGTGTAACTGGTACACAGATCCTAGTTGCTTGAAATAATTTGACTCCTTTTCTCTCCCTCCCCCTCCAGAATAATATTGTGAAAATAGTTTTAATTACTTCACAGCTGAAAAGGAAAAACAAGGGAAAGAACAAAGTGGTTTTGGCTTGCCTATTGTTTGTTTGTTCATGCAATTATCGTTTCCTAGCTCACATTTACATAGGTACCTGAGTCCTAAAAATCTCATTAATGTACAGTGTGGGAAGAGAGGAGCTATTTAAATGCTACCTTGCTTTCCAGCTGAGTCAGGTAAAAAGATTGTAGTTATAAGCTGACTGCCAAGTTTTAACCTCTTTCAATAGGTGAAAATTCCCATTTCAGTGGTTCCTGTTTATCATTGTTATTTTTCCTCCTTGAGGTTTTATGATATAAGGGAACCTAATACTAACTAGTACCTTCCAGAGAAGAAGTATTTGCTGTCCTTTTTACACCTTGTAAATCTTTGCTGTTCTTTTAAGTGTGACAGTTTAGTAAATGCGTTTCTGCCCACTACATCACCCATCCCTACTGTGTCCCTTGGATGTGGAATATATGTCTTCATGGGCCAGCAGGGAGAAATAACAAATAAAATACCCATGAGTTTCTGCTTTGCTGTAGGACCTTATGAATGGGAATCTCCAAAGCTTTTATCATGAATTTGGAGCTAGATATTTCTTCATCTGTTATAAGAAACCAAAGGGCAATGTCCTTGCCCTTTTGATACGTGTGAAAATATGAGCAGATCTCAGTTATCTTTACCAGTTTAGATTGAACCAGCTGGGGCCTTGGAACAACTGACAACTTGTCTGCTTACAAAAATTCAGGATGGCAGGTTTAAAAGAAACAAAAAGGAAGGAAGAGAGATATCCCTGATAGCTCAGATATGCTTGTGACCTAATGAGATCCAAATGCAGAAGAGCAAGTGGAGAGAAGACAAGGCAGAAAATTCCCCCCCTCAGAGGGTGGGTTTGCAGTAAATGGGAAACAACCACTACTTGGCTGTGCCGCTTGCCGATCAGTCCACGCAACTGGCTGACAGTAAGGCAAGATTACAGCTTTCATTTCTTGATTGCTTCTATTTGCTGAAGAGTGTTCATTAGGCAGGGTGTTGCTATTCCATCCGTTCTTTTAGCACTGTAGGATGTGAGGATGTAATTTATTTATTTATTTATTTATTTTAACCGATGATGCGGAGTGGGGAGAAATCTGAGACTTCATTCTAAGGAGGTCTGTGATAGTTCCATTCCTTTTAATTAAATACTTTCAAAATGCCTTGAAGTCAACAAGATCCTTTTCCTCCAATCTCCCTAGCTTTTCTAACAAACTATTAAAGCTAATCTTGCTTCTAGGCTTGTGAGGCACTGTGGGTGGGAAAACCAATTACATCAATATTTTATTTTTAAAAATAGCATGTATTTTCCCCCTGTCGAGACCTGTTACATTTCCAGCAGGATTCAATACAATAGAGTACTGTTAAATACACCATTGGCATACAATCAACTACCATTTATTTTACTGTTGAATGATTTGTTACAGTAGATAGAAACCATTCAATACCACTGACAAACAACAGACAGTTCGTAGCTCTGAATTACTGTTAGACTATTTCTGTAATGAATGGAGACTTAATTTCAGCTGTTTTCTTGTGGGTGCCAGACACAATTGTGCAGGAAAGACTTTATTTATTAAGCCTTGCAATGCAGTTTGGTCTAATTACTGCTAACTTGTCAAACAATAGTCAGTGACCTTCATCAGAGAAGATGAAACAACTCCTCTCACCTGATTTCTCCTAGTCAAATCATCTTTCAAGAAAAACCCTGGATTGTGTATAGAATACCTAGAAATATTAGAAACTAGTTATGTTTTAGACATCTTTAGGGTCCAGCTGTGTTTTAGGTATAGAAATTTCCCTTTCTATCACAATATTCTGACAAAAAAATTAAAGACGTTGTGGATTTTTTAATCATGCATATGTCAGGAGACTCAAAGGTCCACTATGAAGTGTTGAGGCTGTGCAAAAAACTTACCTCACTAATGAATTTCTGAGATCTGAGCAAGCATTGTGGATATTCTATCCATTCTCTGTTAAACAAAAGGTATGAGGCATATTCTGCAGATAGATTGCAGTGGCATACCTATGTTATATACATCTGGCACACAAGTGTTGGATGACTTTTTACTTTTTGGCTAACAGTCAGTGTGTACCTGAAACAGATGGGAAGAAAACAGGTAATTATACAGCTGGAGGTTTCTCCTCTGTCTATTACAGGCTATACACTGGACTCTCATGTGCTAATAATTCCTTACAGAGTAGTATCAGCTGCTACTTTGAAATTCTTGTTCTCATCTCCACAGCCAAACACATTCCTTAGCAACTCTAATGCACTAAAGCATCCTCCATCCCAGCTCATGCAGAGATACTCCTAGCAAGAGCTGGACTTTTTTACAAAATTGACTTTATCAATAAATGCCAAAATACCTTTGCAAAAGTCCTTAGGACTTTGTAATAGTCATTAAAGAGTGAATTTATGACACTATATTATTATTCAGCCCAGTAATTGTGGATGAGTTTCTTAGGAGTTCACTCTTCTTGGACAAAATATAGTCCTTTTTCTCTCATTACATTATGAGGAGAAGAAAGATCCAGATATTGTTGACAAAGATCAGCTCTGAAGATACTGAGCCATGATTACCTTATTAAAAGAACTAAAGGGGATAGCGTATGGCTGGGAGTAAAACTGCTTTCCTGAATAAAATGAAAAGGTATACCAGCTGTTCAGAGCAAAAAAACAAACAAAAAAACCCCAAAACAACAACAACAACAAAAAAACAAACTAAACATGTATACATTCTCATTTGAGAAGAGTTTATTAGTTTATACCTATTGAAGATCGTATATTCTATAGATAACGATCAAATGGGATTTTGCTCCCAGTGACTGGTTTCATGCTATTTCAAAACAACAAATATGACAAGCATATCTGCTTACAGTTAAACCAAGAGACAAATGTGCTCTGATATTCTGTAGCAAAGAGAAGCAGGGAAACTCTCTCCAAAGTTGTAGAGCACATACAAAACCTCAGGAATACTGAACTTACATGTTACCACAAACAGAAGCTGTTAAAAAGAAGCTTAAGGTTTTATTAGTAATGCCTAAAGGAATGTATATACTTAATTGATCAAATAAACAGCTTATGTAGCCAGTAACCATAGAAATGTTGGAGTCCAACATAAACAAGAATAATTTATCTGCTGAAAACATCAAGGTTATTTCAAATTCCTGTTATTTCAGAAAGTCCTGTTTGGAAACAACACACAGAATTTAAACACATTATTAGCAAGTGATCTTGTTGCCTTTTTAAATACCTGCTTCCCCAGGAGTGTTTGAATGAATAACATTGGTAAGGATTGAATGAATTGGAATAACTAAGGTCCACCAGTAACATTTGCTTCCTGAAGAAACTAGCTGAAGAGGCTTGGGACAGTTTCAGTTTTTTAAGTTATGTGATTCTTTTAGTAGTTCCTGTTTTCATTTGAAGTCAGGTGGAGTTGAGTGAACTTAGTATCTTTCAAGATACACTGTTACATCTGCAGGAGTCGAGGAGGTAGTATGCTTTTGAAAGTCTGATCTGTCTTTCTGAAAACCTTTTAGCTGGTGCTTGAACTGAACTAATAAAACTGATTTAAAAATAACAAGAATAAATAATCAAATGTTTTGGACAAAAATCACCAATAAAATCAGCTTGTGGGCACGTTAGCGTTGATGAAGGCATCATCAGTTTGTTTACGTTTACTAAGCTACAAAAGTTCTTAGTTTTCATCTAGAAACAGTAAGAGCTTACGAGAGTTTACAGTCAAAGACTGTTTTCCATCAAAATCCAGCCAGTTTTAATAGCAGGAAAGTTATGGAATATGTGACCACCACAATGAAGGGTCTGCTGGCTTTGCTAAAATGACATAGTTATCAAATATTCTTTTTTAGTTCAGTGAATTCATTGCCTAAGTGCATAGCCTATGGCTTAAGGAGTTAGTGGGCTACCTAAAGCTTTACACTAAAATCTTCAGTTACAACACCATAAAGAATAAAAAATGAAATATTTTGTATTTTAAATTGAAAGGAATTTAAATCGTCATTTAGATTGTTGAGCAAATGTATGTACTTTGACATACAGAGAATGCAGTTGTAAATGTTGAATGATCTTTGTTTAGCTGTTCACATAGTTTTAAAAAGAAAAGTTCACTATTTGATAAACCTATGCCTGAAGCCTAGTAGTCTTTGAATAATGACCTTTCCTGCTGAAACAGTAGGAGAGATCTTTAGTAGCTCCAGCAAAGTAACACATTTTGTTCATATCATGATTAAACATGAGCCACACATGTGTTGACCCAGTAAATTTCAGTAAAATGTAAAGACCGAAATATTAAAGAAAACTATAAAAACACTATGGGGATGAAAAGATTGTTAAATGAAGAAAACAACACTTATATATGGTAAACAGCTTCTTGGGGATCTTGTGATTTTACTCAAGAACAATACTACTAGTAATTTCCTGAAGCAGAGAGCATGTACAGTCACACTGGCCCCTATACAAAAGAAACGTATAAAAGACAGGAAATCTGGGATTCTCTCAGAGAAATTTTCTGGCTCAGTTGACTGATTGTCCCCCATGGCAAGAGAAACCTGTGTATATCTTGGGATGCATTAAGGAGCTAAAATAATTCTCATGGGCCAACATAACCCTGGGCCTCCATCTTCATACTTCAAGAGCCGAAAATCAGTCACTGTGATCCAGGGCTTAACTTCCCTCAAGGCATAGGTTTACAGATGGTGGGCTGATCTACTTGCTGGTTATTCTATGTCCTATGGGTCTTGCTTGACTGTATAAGCAGTTGACGTGACTGAAAGGGAGATCCTAAAACTCATTATGGGAGTTGAAAAGAGATAAAAACACTTTTCCAAAATATTTTCAGGTATTTTTGTTTCGTAAAAGCTTTGACAGAGGGAAGAAGGTTGTCAAGAGGCAGGTGTTAGCAGTGGAAAGTTCCTGCATGGCCCCAGACTCTCTGCCTTTCTCTGAAGTGAAGGAAGGGACTTTGAGAAGTAGGATTCCTGACAAGGAAATGTTCACCATGAGCCATAGAAACTTAGATACAGCCATGTGTCTTGGAAGGCATAGTCCTGGTCCATTTTGAGACCAACACTTCTTTGTGTCATGTGTGTCTACATAGCTTTTATCCATAGAAAGTGAATGATTTAACAAAACAATGCCGTTGTGTTCTTCTCACAATATGCATGCTTTCTCCTTCATCTCCCATGGGCGTTATTGGGAAAGAGCAGGAACTCTTTTCATTACAGGTGTGAGATATTGAGGTAGTCAGGTTAGGAGAACCTAGTCCACCAGAGCTTGGCTGATGCGAGTTCTCCACATAGGTAATGAATTTAGGAGCCTGCAGTTTTCTCCTGCAAACTAGTGAGACTTTGGTCTCTCTGTGGAGAATAACCGTGACTACTCCGTATTACTTCATTGGAACATTTAATGGTTGAAGTGGGGAGAAGTACGGACTATTGGCCATCAGCACTGGACCTGGCTGGAGAAAGGATGAATGTTGCTGGACTGCAGAAAAGAAAATTTCAAAGACTTATTGTACAGGACTGACTGAAAAAAATCTCGCTGACGTGACCTTGAACTGTACAATAACATTTCACACAATTATCATGCATTTTTCCACTGATGGCAAAAATCTTGCCTTTGAAACGAAGAACAAAAGCCTGCTCTAGCAACTTCAGTATTTTTCTTGTTTTCTCGGAGTCAAGTTCAAAGTAGAACCTTCTGCCAGGAAATCCTGGAATAAGTAAGCAGGAAAATAAGAATTGCCAAAACACCAATGAAAAATAGTATGCACAGCTAATCCATTTCATCTGGGTGGGAATTTGTAACCGGCTTCATTTAGCACCAACCTACTGTTACTGTTTCTTATTCACTCCTGCCATCTGTCCAGACTTCGAACAGAAATTTTTTCTTATTGATGCTTTGTCTAAAAGACTTTCCATACCCCTTTCTGCCTCATTCACTTGCCATCACTTTTCAACTGTAACAGTTTCTCTCCTTGGTCTCTGCCTCCACATTTCCTTCTCACTATGTCATTATTTAGACTGCGTGGATATGTTACCGACTATGTGGTTATATTACTAACTAGCGAGCTTCAGGTTTTATTCAGATTTCATTTAAAATACTGACTTTAATCAAAAGTCTGTAGAAAAAGAATCTGAAACTGCCGATATTTAAATGTAGCATTTCAATGTGATAGCCACAAATACAGCCTCATAAATGGCAATGGACTAAGGAAAGACTTATATGATTAAAAATCATCTCTAAAATTATAGTATTATTTATTGCTCATATATCATTTTAGATAGGAGGTGAAATTTTGTTTTGGAGAACATTTTAGAGATTTCAAAATATATTTTCATTTTTTAAATGAAGCACGAATATTTCATAACTCACCTCAAAAAATTTTACAATAATTGTTGCAGGTTAATCAAAAGACTGGTGTTTTTTCTGCTTCCTACTCCCCCCCCCCCGCCAAATCTACCAGTCTATTATAATAAAAAAATAAAGGCTGAATGAAAACTTTTTTTGAAAGCACTGAAATGTGTCATTATAAAATAAGAAGGAATAAGGTTTTTTAAACTACTGCACTTTCTCTCTAAAGCTAACTTTCAGCCAAATTGCAGTACATGGACCAATGTTTCCATGCTGTAGATAATTCTTCTGAAGTTTGCACTGGCAGTTCTGACTGACTTGCCCATTTTAGGCATAGGGAAGTGGAAGTTTTAAGAGATAGTTTGATTTCACTGGAACCCATTACTAAATTAAAAAAAAAATAATGTAATTATCCCACAGGATATGATGAAAGCAAGAAAATTATTTCTCCTCAGTTAATCTAGGTTTCCCAGAAAAAAAAATTATTGGCCTTGTAAACAACCAGAGTACCACCATACGTCATACATCCCTTGGGGAGGATCGTGCTGTGAGTTCACCATTTAGCTGTATTCTGAGCCCCAGGCTTTTCAGGGCATCTTCTTATCACCCCGAAGAGGTTGATCAAATGTCTTCTAAAAGAGACGAAGGAGGTTGCTCACGTGAACAAATAAGTTGTATCTTTTTTTTCCATCAGTCAAAGCTCCATTCTTCATTTATCTCGTATCAGTAAGATTACTGGTTAAAGGTGAGAAGCAATCAGAAGTGAAAGGTACCTTTTTGATAAACACCCTACTTAAGCTGACCCAGAGGCACATTTCTATTTTTCATTTGTCTTTCCTCTGTGTAAGATGGCCTACTCATTCAAATGCTGTTGGAAATAACATGGCAACTCTGAACTTACGGTCAGCAGGCAGCAAATTCCTTGTCAGAATCACCCTATTTATCTCCAAAAAGCCAGGCAGATTATGGAGCTCTAGAAATTCTAGTATAGCATATTCTTAAGTAAGTTTAGTAAAGGACTGAGGGCTTCTTTAGGCCGTATCTGAATTTGTGGAACCTTGATATCAGATTACTGAGCAATTTGATGCACGCACAGTAAGAGTAATTCCTTTGTGTTTATAGTCACTAAATTCGGATTAGCACCCAAGCCATTTTAATTTTTTTAAAAAAACTTTATTCTTTTCTGTCTTTCTCAGGTCTCCTAATGCAGTGTGGTTAATATATGCTTATCTTTGTTAAATAGCAACTTGCAGGCTATGCTTGTAGCTGATGACTGGCATCATTCCATGAATCAGCCAGCTGAATATATGTAAGAGCTTAAGTGGGATATGTAAGCTCTCTACTCTTTTGTGTGTTTGTTGTTGTACGTTTTCCTAATGTGAGGTATTCTGTAAATGTCTTTGTTGACCCTGTGGATCCACTGATAGAGAATTGGGCCTGCATGCTTTTGTGCATTGCATTGTATATACAAGAGCATATATTTTCAGATGGTATTTCAAGATGGTATTACTTGGTGGTGATTCACTTTGTGTGTCTATGTCTGTGCAAGCCTTAATACGCTCAGAAAATGAAACTTAGAAGCTGGTCATATTTGCAGTTTAGAACTTGTATAATGGTGATCAGTTGGAACAAGAGCTCGAACAAGAAAACTTGAAGCTGATTGATCTGGTTCAGAGGGAAATTTTGCTGGCCAGAAAAGCCAGTTTTCATTGCTTTTAACCGTTCGACAGGTAAAAAGGCTAGAACAGGGATTGATAATTCTGGGCAATGTGTTTAATATTAAAAACGTATAAGCCATTACAAGTATTAGCTAAGACTATAATGCAGTCTGTATTGTCAGAAAAAAAGTAATGCTTTGAAGGTAAATTTAATCTCTGAAAATGAAAACGGTGTGTATAGTAATTAAATAGGACATCTTTACCAATGTATAATCTACAGTTCCATCATACACCTTCATTATTCCCCCTACATAATTAGGATTTTAATCCCTCTGTATTTGTTCTGTTTAAAAGCAGATTAACATTGCAAGGCATTCTTACTGATTTATTGATTTATTATGTATATCATGAATGACTCCTGAGGACTATAATAATGGAGAATGTTATTTAATTCTATACAAATATTTAGAGAAGGAGCCAATATTACATTGTTTTATTATGGGAAGCCCCATTTCTTCTAATATCAATGTCACCTTACAAAGAACAGATGAGGAAGGAAGGATTATTAGAACTGACAGACTATATTGCTTTTCAAGGATATTGTATTTCTTTTAATTATTCCTTCTCGATTTTTGCATTCAGTGCATCTTCCACTGAAAAACTCTATGCACCACCAGTCCTAAAGCAATTTAAACAAGTTAGTGCCTTTAATACTGAATTGTTTAAATAAGATGTATCTAATCTTTCTCTTTATGCGTCATCATGTAGGAAGATAAGAGAGTATTACTTAAAAAAAGAAAAGGAAAGAGAAGAGAAGAGAAAAGNAACAAAAAAAAAAACCAAAAAAAAAACCCCAACACTGGAATTTCTAGTGGGTTAAGGGTCAGTGTTATGTTTTTCCTGCTCACTTTATAATTCAGAGTTTATCTTTTACAAGAAATGCTGCTGTTTTTACTAAGCATAAATTGCTTTCTCTGGGGTTTTCTATTAAAGGTAAGGAATGGGAGTAGCATGAAAGCAGCACGTATGTTTTATAAATCATGTTCTTTTTTTTCCCAAAGAGTGCTGTACAACCCTCCAGTCTCATATAGCAAAGATATATTTTCCATATGTTGGATATATGTGTATATCATGTATGTATACATATATCTATTTTCTTCATTTTGCCTTGGGTTATAATCACATCAGATCTCAAAATGTCACGCTGAGAAGATTCTCTAAGGAAAATGCAGGATGCCACAGGAGCTGATTCAGTGGGTGGTACTCTTCCTTTTGAGTCAGAGCTGAACTAATGCCTTGGCATGTGCTTCTGGAAGGAAACATCTAAATGAGATAGAAAACTGAAGTCTAAAAGCGGAGAGATTAGCCTTATTGTCTTAACCTGAGTAAGTTTCAGTAACAGCAATAAATGAATTTCATCTTGGATAAATCTCCAATTTCTAAGAGCTTTTTAATTCTGTATGACTGAAGGAGTTGCTTGATTTTGTTCAAATGATGTGTCAAAGGGAGTAAGGAAGTTTACAACCAGGTAAAAATAAATAATGAAATGCTCTGTATGACTTTGGATTTAGAGTCTCCATTTAAGAAAAGCTAGGAGCAGATGCCTAGATGCAGAACTCAGCATTGTTGTGGTAGAGAGTAGATGACGCAGTTTCTCAGAGCAGAGAAGCTTGATCTCCCTCACTATGTTCCTGGAGACTATTTACCATGCAATAACTGGCCTATAGGTCTTCCTGATTTCCTTAAGCAACTGAAAAACTGATCACTAGCAGATGCTAAAAATAACTTTTGTATAGCAGTCAATGAGGGGCTTTTCTTCACAGATGTAAACATAGCTATAGTGACCTGTGTATTCACAACCCACAGATGCTGGCAATGAA
Organism: Rhea americana; assembly: GCF_003343005.1. NCBI lineage: Eukaryota > Metazoa > Chordata > Aves > Rheiformes > Rheidae > Rhea > Rhea americana. Next base: position 2,294,470 of record NW_028185483.1, read on the forward strand.
CATCTTGGCCCTACAAAAATTCTCCAGACCTTCCACCTTGAAGAAAACACACATGGTAAAGCAACACAGATAATTGTGAACACTGCACTATCTGGGATCAGATATGTTGTTGAAAAACAGATAAAACTTTGGGGAGTTCGTGTTCAAACAGTTGGATTCAAATACTTTTCAGAGTTAGGTCTTGACAAGAAAACCTTTATCTCTTGTAACAGATAATAAATATCAAGAGTGAAACACATGAACGTGCTATATATGTTTCTTGGATTTGGACTGTAGTTGCTTTAATCTCTAGAAATAAAAATTAAAAAAAAATAAGAAAATCTTCTGTTGAGAATGAAAAGTACAATTCACATCTTTACCACAACTTTTGCCAGTAGTAATTAATATTAATCTGCTTTAAATCTGTAGGACGAAGAGGTAACTATGGTCTGTGTTTAGACGCTATATAGGATTCATGTAATGTCATTAGTTGCTCAGATACCATGGCAATGAGCGTAGACGGCAGTCACACAGAGTGATTGATCTGATGAATATCTGTGACTGATTGAATGAAGGAGAACAACCTTGCTGATCAAATGAAGCACTTACCTTCATGTAGCAGGCATCTTTCTAAAAGGTATTTAATTTGAGTATAATTTCAGATGGCTCTTGATTCAGTGAGCCATTTCCTCTTAGTATAAGTTGGCAGCACTGTGTAGAAGTCAATGTATTGAAGTCAATGAATCTTCCCACCATTTACATAAGCTGAGTATCTGCCTTATGTTTACAGCGTGTCATATCCTTGAAAGATGGCATTTCTTGCAATGTATCGAGCCAAAAGGTAGAAATTTTCAGGTAGACAGGCCCTTATTTTGTGTTATCACAGGGTATATAACAACCCAATAGTTGGAAGTGGGACCAAGTCTAGATTTACAAACCTGAAAGTGAATAAAACAGTCTCTATGCTGGCAAGACTCTGTGATATGGTAAAAGAAGGCTTTTTCAACTCAAAAGCTTAAGTGGGTAATACCACAACAAAATATAGAGAAAACTAAGAACATGGTATAACAAGATATGTTTGCGTCTTAAAGTATGCTGCTTAAAAGTAATCTTGATTTGTCTAAAGGCCTTCTGATCTACTTAGGAGTGCAGGTTACCTTAAAGATTAATTGAATGTAATTAATGCTATTTTAGTGGATAACTTGACATTTGGTGCTAGGTTTCTGTTTTTGTCTAGGAAAGAAAGATATGAACATCTGTGCCTCCAAGGAGCTCTGATGCTCACCTGTTGTCATGGATGTTTTTGGATAGAAGCTTAGCTTGCTTGGTGATCTCTTAAAAATGGTACACCAGGTTTATGTCTGCATTGACAATTATCCACAAGTTTGAAAGGTTATATGGCTAATCTAAATCATGGGACTTGACATTTTCTGTTCTACAGCATGTATTGTAGCATGCAACAAAGTCAACACACTGCATTAGGTGGCATCTCAAGGTTCTCTTGAACTGTGTGAAAGTAGTAAATTTTAGGAATTGCTTCCTTCTGCACCACAGGCTTAACTGGGGGAACTTTTCCACCAGCTTTGTGGGCTGCAAAGCATCTTTGCTTCTTTGCCTGTTGCCTAGTTTAGTGTGTTCGTAGGCAACAAAAGAGAAAGGCTTTTGGGATACAGGTGGTAACTGAGGCACAAACGGTTGCATCGAGAGAATGCAAAGAGTCATGCTGGACGCCAGTTTATGACTGTAATCTTGCCCGGCTGAAGTTGCTACCTGCCAGTTAGAGCACAGGCGCTGGATGGAGCAGATGCCTCAGGCTGGCTTGAAGTGGTTGCTCAGCAGTCCTGGATGGGGGGGACAGATAAGAGAGATGGTGAGAATACTTGTTTCATGTCAGCATCTCACTTCCAAATGGATCACAGCTATGTCTATGAGAAGTGACAAGGGCTGACAAAGTGGTGAGTAATAGATTCTGTACCTGTAACTCTACATTAGATTGTTTTGACTTCTGCTAGTGCTCTGCAAGAACTGTTCTCTAATAATATACAGAAAGGAATGGTTCTCATTACATTACTAATGGACAAACATTGCCTTTTCTTTTTTGGTTAGGACAGCTTGTACAAATGCTGTATCCGAAAATTTGTGCAAGGTTTCAATCAGTTTTTGTTATGGAATAATGACTAATCACATTCCTCTCTCTTGAATAGTGCTATAAATTCTTGAACTGAGATGGAAAGAGTGGTGGTGGTGGACATTGGGCAGGAAACAGGAAAGTTGCTTAAATTAGCAACGTCTGGACGTTATGGGGTTTTTGTGACCCTTGATCAGAGTGTAGCCAGAAGCTACTGCACAAAATCAGTGGACTTGACTCTCACAGAAGAGAGGACTAAAATCAAGGCTAATTAGTCTTCATTAAAATAAAATAAAATAAAATAAAAAGTTTGCAGACATATACTCCTTCAGGATACAGTGCACTGAAATTTTTACAGCCTGAAAAGTAAATAATAAAAACAGACAGCTATACACAAGCCCACCAGTGTAACGACTCTGGGGTGGGAAAGGCAAGCCCTGTTTTGTTCACTCTGAAATGGACAGAATGTTTTTGTTACATAGATTTTCTAATCTTAGGCAGTAGATAGATACATTCAGCTGTCTTTTCAGCTAGTTTAACACCACAAAGCTCAGCTCAGTTGTATGTGGGGCTGAGCATTGTGTTAGATATGGAGGAAGAAAGACAAGATTTGAGCACTTTCCCTTTAATTGGTCTACAAATTTATTTTAAATTTCTGGATTAGCTGACAATGACTTCTCCCAAAGAGCTGATCATTCATTCCTTACTCTAATTTCATATTTGAGAAGTATTGTCCTGTCTCGTCCCCAGCGTGCTTCATCCTCTGAACTGACACCTTTTCCTAGCATCTCACCTGCGCACAGACTGTGATGCTGAAGGCTGTAATGGAATGAAGGTTTTCAGCCCTATCAAAAAGATGGCCTAATCCATCTCTGCATTTGCTGCTTTGTGTTGTTTCCCAGTTCACTGCAGCCATTGCATTGATTCCATTCTTCTTTTTTCCTTGGCTCCTTTTAGTTTCCTTGCATGCAGCTGAAACAGCCAGAAGAATTTTAAATTTTGTCTGCATTTCAGACCTTCCATTGATGAAATACCTATGGCAAGATTCCCTTTACCTAGTCTTTATTACAGCTGTGTTCATAAAAAGATGTAGTCCTCCTTTTTGATCTTTCTTCAAATTGCTCAGATCTCTAACATGTCATGGCTTTGGACTTCCCAGTGGAAGAGGTGTCAGCACTTGACACCTGGTATCTGTTGAGACGTGATGACCGCCTGACCAAACTGACTAGGTCTGAAACTGCTGTTGTGAAAATGGAGAAACGTTCAGTTCTCTCCAGTCAATTTGAGTAACAAAAAGTCTTCCATGCCCCAGAAGACAGCTAGTACAGTGCTAACAGTGCAGGAAGAGCCTGACCCTTTGAATGAAGAGAAATGCATCACACAGGGGAAGATATTTGTCTTTCCTGGATTCCCTGGTATTCAGAGAGCGTATGCCATGCCTCTGCCCCTCCAACTGGATCACGAATCTTGCTATTCCGCTTTTCCACTTTTCCCAGCCAAAAGCTGAAGGAAACCTTAAAGGAATTTAATTCCTTCTCATTTTCACAAAGATGTTATTTCTCCTAATTTGTTACTTCCCATCTTTTCTGTTTTCCCAGATATCAATTTTGCTCACTTTCACTTGGCTTTGAAAAGGAATACAGTTTCCATGAAAAAGCAGACTAAACAAAACATTTGCGCCACTAAGCAAAGTATTGCATAAACAAATTGACCTTTGCATCAATTCTCTGTGATCAAGTTTGCCCCACTCCCCCAAAAGGTTTGTTTTGAAGGTAAAGTCTTTCTGTCTTTAATGTGCATTTTTTAAACTAAACCCAAACATTTTTGTCATCTGGAAAGTTGATATACAGAGAAGTAGAAAGCTTTGAAATAAAGCCTATTAATGTGAGTAGTGGGTTTGCTGCTGGTTTGTGTGCACTTGCCAGTGCAATCTTCTTTAAAGGCAGGACTCTGCATTTGTCTTGGGTCTCTGTTCCATCAAACAAGACTTAAAGAAAAGAAGCAGTTTTGTTCAGCTATAGGTGACCGCTGCGTACTTCTGTGACAGTGGGGCCAGTGGATTAGAACCCAGTTTGGGATGTGACTCTTGAAATACAGTATCAGTGCTAAATTGTCTTTACATTGTTTTTATTAACCAAATACTGGTTCAGAAAGTAAAACTCTCAACTACTGCCCACTGAGCAGGTTTAAAAAACATTTTCCTCCTTTTCTTTAAAGGATTACTGTGCAAGCTGCATAATTCTTCCCACTGTGATCTCTTTTACAAAAGCAGGCTATTAATTGAGGATGTTTTTCAGTATTGCCAAAAGGTCACTACTATCAATTATGGAGAATATTTGTAAAGAAGAAATCTTGCCTATAAAGCAATATATCCTGACTTGTCTAATTTGTTCACTGTAATAAGGCCATGCCCACATATTGATTAATCAATATTTGTTGTCTGTTTGCTGATTATATCAGGAAGTCTCTTAATGTAATGGCATATCATATATAGAGTTGGCTCTGGGAAATATATTATAAAAATATTTATTTCTAATATTATAGTGAATGTGTTTAACCTGTGGTAGAACAAGAGAGAACAGAATAGAAGTTTCTGATTTTTTATAATAAGTCAAGAACTGAAAATGGAACCATATTTGGATTTGAAACATGAATAGTAACATGACTGAGTAAGGTTACTAACCCAATAGTTTTTCTGTTTTGATCCTATTTGTAAATCTACTCTTAACTTTTGAATTTCATTCAAAAGTCTTAATATTCTGTAATTACAGGTATACAGATATACAATGCAGGTATAAAATGCATGAACATCATCAAGCAAAATCAAACAAATATTGTATGACCAAAAGTTGATTTGGGATAAAATCAAAATGGCTTCCAGCCTATATTTGAAAGTTTAAGATTTGGCTACTTTTTAGAATCATAAAAAGGAAACTGAGCATATTAAAATTAATTCATCTTCATATGCTTCACATTGTCAATATTTTTAGCTTGTCACAGACCCTAACATGATTTTTAGGGCACAGAGTAGTGAAAAAAGGTGTGTACATAGAAGATGATAGAAGATATGGTATAATTATCTCCAGTGGCTTGAGTGCATCATTTCCACTAGTAATACGCCTTATTTGCTGTGACGCTGTGGTTCATTTGTGTTCTCTCATAGTGAAGCTGATGTAAATGAACCACATAAAACTGCCCCCTGCTCACTTTGTGCATATTTAAGCCTTTAAGGATATCTCAAAAATTCATTATCACTCTGTGATGGAAAGATGAGAAAAATGTGTGAAAAGCTCATAAATGAGGAGAATTAAAATATTTCTATACATTAATTCCTGACAGGTCTAAGACATTCATGATTTAAATTGGAATTTGTGTTGGAATTCATATAAAATAGTGCTTCATTTTAAGTGTAGGAGAAATAATGAAGTATTGATGCTGATGCTCAGTATTAGTATTACAAAGTAATATTGTTCCACAGAACTCATGAATTTGCCACTAAAGTGAATATTTGATGATCATAGCATCTGCTGTTAGAATACTCAGTAGGACCTGAAGTCAAAGGAAGAAACAGAAGTATACAGAAATAATTTTCAATTAATCCATATTTAAGTATTTAACATGCTAAAGTTTAAGTTCCTTTTTTTCCTGTATAAATTCCTCTAACATGATTTAGCTTGACATAGATCTCACTGTGACTGGTAAATTGGAAAGAATAAACATAGCCCTAATTCTGCAAGCTTTTATGCACACAGATGGCTTCATTTGTACTACTTGTGTACATTAACATTAAACATGGTATGTAAAGAGTTCAAAAATCAAGAGCTTCAGTGACAGGGCAATGGTTCTGGTATCATAAATGCCAGGCTTAACATTAGCAACATGTGCCATGTCTGCAATACTTTCAGTTTACAAATCAGCCTTTTTACCAACGGGATACTCCAAGTCACAGGTTTAACTAACGCAGATATTAACAGAATATAATAGTTCTCTCTAAAAATGTTAATATGTATATTGGTTCCCAGTGCATTCTGGCTCTGGATTCAGCTATTCTGGCTCTGGAAATCTAATGTTCAACACATGGACACCTGCAATTTCTTTTACCATGGTAAAATTTTTGTGCCTTTCCCCAGGGAAAAATCGAGGTATCAGAGATGTTTTCTGGTTTGCATATGCTATATAGATTACACCTTAAATATGTGACAAGCAAGCTAAATCTAGACAGATTTCTGGCACTGATACTGGGGACTTGAAAGATATCATACCACAAATTTTAAACTCATTCATGTGGTAGTCATAGTTGGTGGAAATGCAGACTATTTGATTTGTTGCATCAGGGCTGCATCTCTGAATCAGTGCCAGCCAAAAAAATCCAGTTTCTCAGCACTGACCTACTTTGGGAACGCTGCAGTGCTATCGCATTCCACAGTTCTAGGAAAACCAAAGCGGTGAAAGGGTTATGTAGTTCTGCTGTCATGACTGTCAGACCTAGGCCCAAACAGCAATGTCTCCTTGGAGGAAAGAAACACTCTGGTGGGTTTTTTATAGTAAGGACTGAAAAAAAAAGGGGGGGGGGAGAAAAGAAAAAAGTAGAATAGTATCACTAAAACACTCCACTATGTACTATTACCACAGAACTCCAATGTTTAAGGGGAGACATAAAATTTACATGTGTAATATAATGCTCTGCCTTTTTTAAGACAGTTTCCCAAAACACTCATACAGAATAATAAAATATGCCTTCCATAGTAGAAGTGCTATAAAAGTCAGTTTCTTAAAACATTGCTAAAACATGAAAAAAATGATACTTTCTATGATATACGTAGAGCAGCAATCCTTTTAAGCCATGAATTGGACTTTATTTTGTTTCACCTATTTGTCCACGTTCTTAAATAAGAATGAAACTTACAAAACTTCACTACCATGATATATTTAGTTGTATATAATGATCAGTGACGTTTTTCCTAGTTCTGTTTCAAATGTTATACTACATACCGTTCCACTTTGCTGTTGTGTATCACTGCCTTGACAACAACAATATGTTACTCTACCTGGGCAGTTGCATCAGATGTCCCAGCAGCTGCAGGCAACACCCTTGACTCAGCTGTCGATGGAGGCAAGGTATGCTCATGTAAAACAACCTGTGGAAATGGGAAGTTTCTCCCCCGTGCGACAATGAAACTTGATTCCTTAAGAAAAGGAAAGCTCTCTGGTAAAGATGGAACAATATCATGCTCAGAAGCTTGATTCTCCTCTTGTGGAGTTCCATGTGGGCACAACCGGGGGCGATCAAACTGTTATCCTTATTGAACTCTGGTGTAGGTGGGAGGAAGATCTCGCTCAGTTTGAGGACACTTGCAGATTAGCATAAACTGAAATAGAAGTGTGCAGCAGTCAGCTTCAGTTACTCAATTACAAGTTATGAGAGAATTATGAGCTTAGTGCCAGGGGTGAATAAATAATGTTCTATGTGTCATAGAGTACGCAATAAACTGTCCTGTGAGCTCTGCCTGTGGATTACTATGATGCTGAGTGTTTTAGTTGATTTATCTATCTAGTTCCAGGAGGATGATCTTGAAATCAAAGAAGTCGTACATCAGTTTGATCATGTACCAGTGGTATACCGGAGATTCTCCAAGGTCTCTGTGTGAATAGCAAGATATGACCACTGCGCAATATGGTGGAAATGGTCAATGTTGCACTAGACAGATGAATGGTTATAATAATCACCAGTATGCCATGGTAAAAGAATGAACATGCACTTAAATGATTCCATTGATCATGACCAGCTGAGGGTAAGATGAAAAAAATGGGGATGAACTGTATTCCACATGCAGAGGAAGGACACCTTTTTGGGAAAGGGGTCCACAAGGTCCTATAAAGATCTTACAGAAGCTGTATTCCCATCTTGCAGTTTTACTGAAGCCATTATATGTGATCCTGCCAGACTTCAGCATCATTCTCCTAGCTGTAGTCAGAAAGAGGGTTGTAGTCTGGGGCCCTAAATTATTACTTTAATGTTTAAATCTATAATGTCCTGAAATATAGTTTATCAATATTAAAGAGTTGTGGGACAAACCTACATAGGAAGAGAGATTTGTTTAGCATATTTTTCTGCCTTTTTTCGATAAACATGTTAACTACGAAAGCTGGAACCTAACAAAGTAATTTAACATCTTTCCAACACCTGGAGAGAAAATTTACTACCTGTTTGTTTAATGTGTATTTCCTCAGAAGAAATATGCTAATTCTCAGCATAGTAGTACTGTAAAGATACTACAGAGATGATAAAAATACTTTTTTACTATTCTCTGTTGCATTAACAGGTTACATAATGTGGTATTACAAAGGCAAATATATGAAGTTTCTCTGGGAAAAGTAAGGTTTAAAAGCATACTGGAACAAATTATAGGGGAGATATCTAGGAGAAAAAAAGAACATCCTATATTTAAGGATTCAGACTGAAGACACTGGGCAGTGTTTTTAACAAAGTCAAATATTAGTCAGCATGTAATTGATAAAAAGGCATCTAAAATGTAGCCCACGCAGTATCCCACGTGGCCTCCAGTTCAGATACCGAATGTGTATGTCTGTACTATCAAAGAGGTTATAAAATATAGTCTCCTAAGCTTGGACTATCGCTCACCTCAGGTTCTTGCATGTTTTCCTGAAGTATGTGGTATAACGTGCAGATAGGGCACAAGGTTACATGAAAAGTGTTTCGATCTGGTATGATAATTTCTTTCTGTCTACTTTTTCAGGAGAGTTAATTAAAGCTAAATGACACAAGAGATTATTGATGTCCCACCAGACATAATAGTTAACCTTGATAAATTTTGACAAGACAGGAGCCCAAACATACAATATTTTTTCTGGTTCTAGTTTATCCGCATATAATCTCAGCAAAGTAAGTCGTAAGTCAGATTTGAATCAACAGTAGCAGTAGACTTATTGATCTGGCTTGTCAATACCTTAGGACAACTCCTGAAAGAATTTTAATTATATTGGAAAACAAAGTCCTTGCAAGTGGTGATTGTATGATTGATTAGTTGCCCCTTTTTTGCCTTGCAGTCTAAAACAAGAAGCTACGGTTTCCAATTCTAAATCTCTGCCCTTTGAAAGAGATTTTTGAAAATGCATTGGTCTTTCAGAACTGCTCCTAAAGCGCCAGAAACTTCCGGAAGCAGAGGAAGCTCAGAATTTCCTCTTTGCCATAAAGGGAAAGTAGTATCAGAGGATTGCATTAGTGAAGTGCTCCACAGTGGTTGACCTGTACTGCTATACCCAGTTACAAGGTCACAGTATACGACTGAATAAGAGAATACTTAATTTACTCCAGTACCTTTTTCTTCACTGTACATATTTTTTGGAATAATGGTACAAAGTGAAACAAAAGATTTGTTGTGTAAAAAAGAGAAACAATTTTTACCAAGCACTTTGGGTGCGAGGAAGGTGAAAACAGGTTTCCAAACTATGTACCTATGAAGAAGCTTAGGAGAATATCCATCCCATCATTATGTTGTGTGGAGACTAAGAGAAACCAAAATCTGGTTACTGGGACTTCATAGGGGTGGGTGATCCGGCATTTGAAAGATCTGTTCCCCCTCCTACAAATATTTGCACCAAATTCTTGAGGAATTCCAATAGCCTGATCAAGTAAAATATATCTATGTTGCTGTTTTCTAGAAGTGCATATGGAGCAGGAATCTTTATGCTCAGTGCAATGGACTTCTGAAAGATCCTTTAGCTATCTCTGTCTCTAATGAGAAAAGGAGGCACTCTACACTGCCTGCAAGGCTAATTTCCAGAACCATGGTAGGTTGGGAGATAGAGCTAGAAATGTGGTCTTCTAATCAGAGGAGATATCACTGAGATCATGGAAGGTTAGATCAAGCCCCTGATAAAAGAGGAAAGTTGAATTCCCAACTGATCTTGTCATCAACAAGCAATTTTTTGTGCTGCTGAGTAAAAATAAGAAGCAGACAATGAAGCAGAATTATTAAACACTTATGGGTAATAGAGAGAACAGATGTCATCTCTTGTTTTGGGGCATACTTAGGTGGGTTCCACTTAGAATAAAGAATATTGAGGAGTAATATCATGGTATCCTATAAATCCAGTAAAATATAAATGATAGTAGAGGTTAAAATGGATTTTTCTTAATTCACTGCAAATATCAACATCTTTTAAAAGGTTTAAGAGTTACAATGGAAGATAAAAAAAAAATCACTTATTAAATCAGGATCCACTCTCAGCATATTAGCTGCTTTCTATGTCTATCAAAACGTGGCAGAAGGAGCCAACTTCTCTTTGTAAAATGAGGAAATGGAAAAAAACATAATTTGAAAGATTTGGAGTTGTCTGCTCTGCCTGAGAAGATTTGGATTTAGTTATTGTTATTAATTCTAGCCATAGCTTTTCTGTGTGCCCAGAAATCCTTCTTCTCTTCTTTAATGTTATTTGCTTTATATAATCAATACTTGTCAAGTTGGGTTTTAAGGAAAGTGTATTTTACAGAAAGCAACAGGAGAATTTTCATTACAAAAAAGTTTCATGTGTGAAGGGCAAGTATATTTAATTGTATTACACTCTATTTACTTATTTAAAAGTATTACACTCTAGTTATACTATCCTCATGTTTATTTTTAGTTACACTATCCTCTGAGCAACTTATTAATTAAAAAACAGGATGTACACAGCTAACAATTACAAAAAGGATATCTTTGGCTTGCCCATTTCATTTCTACTCCTGACAGCTCTTCATACCTCCCTCTCTCTTAGATCAAAGGCAAAAAATACCAGTTAGTATCTCAATAGTGCATATTATAATTGAATTTTTTCTCTTTTGCTCAAAGGAAAACATTCTTCAGTATGGGGTTATTGTTCAACTGGAATTTTTTTATTTTATGTTAGGATCATTAATTGTATTAGTATCTCCAAAGTATCCCACTTTATTCAAAAAGTAAGTAAAATAATTGCTCAGTTAATGGGAATGAATAGTAGATTGTGCCATCCTCTTTCCCAGCTGCATGTATTTTTCCCACCTGGAATATTTCGTTCGAACGTATTGTTTAGTGCCTTAGCCAATGTACATTATAATCTTTTTGACTAAAAAAAAATCTTAGAACAGTTTTTTTTGAGTTGTATTTAGACTGTGGACTTTGTGGGTCAGAAGCATCTCCTGAGTGGTGTATAGTGCTCAGCGTGTTGGGCTCAGCTCTCCCATGTGCTGCAGGAAGGCAGGTACTAACTGCAAGCGTGTGAGGTAGGGATGAAGGGCACTAATGTGTATGGTCTTTAATTAAACCCTTCTAAGAATGAGGGGTAATCGATTTTGGAAGTGCTAAATGTTTATTTTGACTGATATAAACCATTGCTTGCTTTGATTTTGCCTTATTTTAGAGAAGAGCTGGCATGTGAACTGCAACTCTTGCAAGCCATTGGGAGATCTCCTTCTGGCGCCGTAGCTCATTCCCAGCACTAACCCTGCCCTGGGTGGAATATGCTGCCGGTTAGCTGCATAAACGTCGTGTATTTACCAATGGCAGCATCACGATCCTTGATTTTTGCCTCCTTTTAATGTCCCCTCCATGCTGTGCCCTCCTCAGATGAGGAACCCTCCGTGAGGATTATGGACCTCCTCCCATTCATGCAGTTGAGTCCACCTCATGCTCATCCTGGGGCCGCACTGTCTCCCCTAAAACCAAATGTGGGACTGTGGCTGCCTGGCCACCTCCACTGTCCCCCATGCAGCACCCAGCAGGTCTGTCCTCTGGAAAGGTTCATCATAGAAATGATGGGACACTGTGTTTTTTAGACTGTTTTTTTCCTCATGGTTCACTTGGTGCTCTTGAGGCATGAGTGGTACCAAATGCCATCGTTGCCTTCCTGTTCTGCTGCCTGGGTCTGCTTTCCGAAAGCAAGGGATGTCATTAGGGCACTGCTTTGTGTATAGTTCAGAAGCATGCGTTTTCAAACTGCTGTTTGAACTGTTGCCCAATTGAGTTGTAGCTCCTCCTCTTAGGTGGCAATGGAAAACCCATCAGTGCGATGGCCCTGCTTCTTGGGCCTGGCTGAGCTTAAGCTGCAAAGCGGTTTAGCTCAGTTGGTTAGAGCGTGGTGCTGCTAATGCCAAGGTCGTGGGTTCAGTCCCCCTATGGGCTATGCAGAGGGGTGGACTAGATGATCTCCAGGGGGTCCCTCCAACCTTAGCAGTCTATGATTGTGTGAAAGCGCTCAGGTTGTCTGGACCTTGCCGGCAAGGGGTATTTTATCCTGGCTCCCCTGGAGTTCAGCCTTGCTCTCTGAGCCGCCAGTCTGGTGGAGGCCAGGCGGCAGGCAAACTGCGTCCCTGCTGAGCTTAAGCTTGGTGATGTTGGGACTGCATAGAGAAGGGGGAAAGAAAAACACGGACCGCCCCAGCGTGCTGGCAAGGCACAAAAACATCGGAGGGCTGTTGAAATATTCGCAGAGGATTAGCACAGAGTTACTGTGTTTAGTGCAGGTGTTTCTGTAGCTGTGATACATTAGGGGAATTTACAATGTTCAGTGACTCACACTTTCTCCCATGTAATGTGGTAGTTTATTTTACTGGGCTGGAGTACAAAGTGAGGAGGAACACCTGCTGGTATTCTGGTTTTCCTGTAATGTCTGAGGTTTGTGGGCTTTTGTTTAATCTAGGTGTGTTCCATTTTTTTTCTGAAAGCATTAAAATAAAACATTTTAACCCATAATGTTCACAAGGAAACAGATTTCACCAGAAATGTCTGGAAATATCCTATTCATTGCCTGTGTGGAATTACATAGAAACTACTATCACTGGGAAAATTATGGAGCTAGCTCTCTACATCTACAGTCTCTGTTTCCTGTGAGTGATGCTATTCAATTCACAGAGGGAAGAAGAAAAGGGGGTGAGCTAGTCGCCGAGTGTTGATGTATGTCCTGCGAGGAAGGATCAAAATGTGCTTATTGCCTCCGTAAGTTTGTCAATCCAATATGAATTAATAGAGCTGCAAAAATGTGCTAGTGCCTGTGTGCAACTCTCCAATTTGGCTTGTCAGGAGAAGGTGAGATCTTGGACACAGTAGTTGTGCTTTTTTGACTGCAGAGTTAGAAGATTAAAGATACATGGATGACAACAGACATAAGGATATATCAAAAAGTATATCCTTATGTGGACATAACTGCAGGTACTACTCCTACTGCATCATAAATACAAGAAGAGAACTAGGTCTTCTTGAAGAGGAAAAAAAAGTAAAAAGAAAAACCTCTATTTTTTTGAAGGACTCTGCACCAAGAACTAAAATTGGATTTTCATGAGACTTTGGTTTCATATTAGGCATCTCAATGTATGGCCAGATTTTCAGAACAGATCTGTACATTGTGTTCTGTTCCCTTTGAGAATTTTATCAGAAGTATCTGTTCCAATATCTTATCAGGTTTGAAATGATCCAAATCAGTTCCACTGCAGAAGTATAGCTAAAATAATTCTCTAGACTCTTAATGAATTCAATATTGATATTAATTGAATACCTTAGCTTCTTTCCCATTATAGAAGTCCCATACAAGATATGCATGAATTCATAGGAGCAAGTCCAGCCATGGATCACAGACGTATTTAAGGGACTGGAGCTTCTCTCATATGAGGAGAGGCTGAGAGAGCTAGGGCTGTTTAGCCTGAAGAGGAGAAGGCTGAGGGGAGGATCTTATCAATGTTTATAAATATCTGATGGGAGGGTGAAAAGAGGATAGGGTCAGACTCTTCTCAGTGGTACCCGGTGACGGGACAAGAGGCAATGGACACAAACTGAAACAGGAAATTCCATCTGAATATAAGAAAAAATTTCGTTGTGAGAGTGGCAGAGCACTGGAACAGGCTGCCCAGAAATATGGAATATCTGTCCTTGGAGATACTCAAAACCCAACTGGAAGTGGTCATAGTCACTTTGCACTAGGTTATCCTGTTTGAGCAGGAGGTTTGGAATAGCTGATCTCCAGAGATCTCAACTATTCTGTGATTCTGTGACTGATATTCAGGAGAAAAATCAATGAGCATTACTAGAACTTGTCATCTATACAGTTTAATTTCAAAATCTTTGAATGTCTGCAATGTGTTTTATAAGACTAAAACTTTAATTTTGGGGACCTATACTACTTGTAACTTAACAACCTTGTATTTGTACTGCTTCCATTCCTCCTACTCCCATTGTTAAATCTCTTCCTTATTAAATTACTATTTATGTTGTAGAAGGAACATAATAAAAATACAGAATTTACAATGTGGGTGAGTTGCTGTAGCAACATTATCTTTAGAATTCCCTGTATTGTGTGCCTTATTTTTCAACCTTTTCCATCTGATACATTGTAAAAAATATACTTTGCAAGTTTATTTTACAGAGAAAATCTTTATAACTCACAAAAGTGATTTGGGAGCATGTACATCCCATTCAAAAGTGTATCTGTCCTGCAGTCAAAGTTGTGACAACTGGTTTCATCACCACACCTGAGCTAATTTTAAACTGATAACTGTGTAACTACAATAACACTTTATAGACGGTAAACTCTAAGTTGGATAAACACAAATAGTAATGGCTTAAACCTAACTAGACGATTTATAGGTATATCTTTAACTGAAGTACAGTGTTAGTTTTAGGTTCTTGGAGGCTGTAGTTGATAGGTCTAGTAGGAAAGGTAGTTAAGGATTTACTAAAAAAATAAATTCTCAGTAGGATTAGGGTTTGGGGGTAAATTAAACCTCTATACATGTCCTATGTCTTCAGACAGTTTTCAAAATGATGCCTTTTCCTTCCACTTTCATTCTCTTGAATCAATTGAAGATGTCCAGCACCTTATTTTATTAGTCCATGTGGAAGCTGGTACAGATTTACTGGTGCAATAGCTTTTCATTCAAGATGTGAGAGTGCTTTATCTATTGGTAGGGCCAGACACCTAGAGGCATTATTTACGGTCTTAAAGTGCACATGCAAGAATAGCTTATAGGGGACAGGCAGGGACTTGTTTTCAAATGCACTCCACATATGTTCAGTAATTGTACTCATATATGAATCATGCTTCTTATGGAAAAAATGTAGATGGGGAGAACTTTATCTATTAAGAAGTTTTCCTTGGGTGTTTTTTTTTGAGAGGAGGGTTTACAAAACAAGAGGAAAACATAACAGATGCATGCTACATTAAAGGGGAACAGAGACATACATTAAATTCCTTATGTCTCTTTGATGATGCAATTGTGAATTATATTCTTGTTGCATTTGTAATTAGAGAGCAGAACAGATGGTAAAGACTTGCTCTAAAGCAACGTATCTATTAAAATTATCCACATTACTAAACTGATTGTTCACTATAAGAGGCCTCTTAGCCATTGAAATATTCAGGTAGTATGCTGATATCTACTCGATTATTACAACTCATTACATATGAGCACACTAATAAAATATATATACACAGATATACATATTTACATTTATTAGCTGTGTGCTTTTAAAAGCCATTAGTCATGAAAAAAAATGAAGACTGATTCTATATAAAAAAAGCTTTCCATGTGCTAGGTCAGACTTGATTTTTTGATTATTTATTGTATTATTTCCTTTGTCCTCCCCTATAAGTAGGAGCCAAAGTGCAAATATTAATTTAATAGCTGAGGTGTTGTTATATAGAACATGACAGACAACTACAGCATTATTTTTATTATGCTATGAATTCTGTCTTTATTTGTGATCAGTACGCTTGAACTGGCATCTCTTGTTTATAGATCTATTTTATTTCAAGATCTGGAGATACTAATACTAGCAACCATTTTTTCAGGCTGACTGTAGTTTTTTCATGAAAAAATGCATTGCATGATACTATCTAATTTTGAGTGTCAGTAAGTTCTTTCCTAATACCAAAAAAGCAGGATTTAGAGAGTCAGAAAGGTATAAAAGGGACAGGATCCTAGTTTTGGCAGTGCTTATGAATGACTGTGTGTATATAAAAAAAGATTTTTTTCTGACAGCTTTGACTTAAAATTGGTCCCATGAAACTTTCCCAAATGTTTCCAAGGGGTGAGTCTCTTCTGACCTCTTTATACCTAAAATAAACCTGTCCCTGATTGCTTCCTTGAGCTGAAAGCCTGTCCATCACAGTAAGTATAAAGGAAGCTCCTTAGAGTGTTTCATTTTCAATACTGAATTTCAGTAGAATCCTGTATGAGGATATGAACTGGATCAGAGGAGAGGCTGTGTGCAAATGTGTGGCTGCATGTTCTTAAGATCATTGTGGCTCTGTATGGAGAAAGTAAGGTAGCTGGTATTTCCATTTTGCTACAGATTCCAGCCACAGAGGTGGAGGACAGTATGGCCACAATTAACACGGAGCCCATAGATTTGGGAGGAGAAATCAGTTCATGGCATTTCTTAAAAACTGGAATTGACAGGCAAATGACTAAATATATCTCTTTAGTGATCCAACATTTCTTCATAATGAGGCAAGTTGTCATTGAGTCTGCTTGTTGTCTCTAAATTTTGACTGACTCAATCTTCGTAATGTCAGACTGGTCAAAGACATCAGTAAATTGCATGAATAAAACATAGTACTTGGTAATTGTCCTTAGCTGGTAACATACTGTGATTTCATTTGTTAGTAGTCTTTGTCCAAAATAGTGTTTCCTGAATTGGTTATTACTCTTTCTTTCCTAATATGGATAATGTAACATCTGTGAACAGTTTATCTGCTTCAATTTTATGCGTTAAGAAGTTAGAAAGTGGTTGCAGCTAAAGGCATACTTGGTGACAGTAAAGCAGACTCGTTAATTGTTTGCATATATATAACTGGGCTAAGAGCCTTTTGACAAGGTAGTGTTGTTCATCTTTCCACTAAGAAAAGAACCTTATCTTTCCTAAATTTGACATAGAACCGGGAATCCACTACTGATGTGTCACCTTTGCTATTGTTGGGGGGAAGGTTTGCTTGCAAACTGATATATAACAGTTCATAACAACATGTGCAAACTTTTCTGTATCCCTGGAGGCCTCAAACCTAGGTTTTCATGCAACTAGCGAATAAAAAAGAAGCCTAGTTTATGACAAGGAGATTTCCTGAGTTAGTATGGATTTAAACTGAGACTTAGTCTCAGTAACTTTAGGAACATGTTTGCTTTGCCTGTGAATCAAATCCCCTACTCTATCTTGCCCATAGAAAAGCCAGAAAAGAAAGACCCAGAATGCTCCTGGCATTGTCTTGTAGCTTCGGGAATATAGCTGGAGTCATGCGTGCAGCATGCATAATGCAGTGTGTCCTGGAGTCACTGTCAATTTCTGTGTTTTGGATTCTCTATTTAACGAAAAAAAAAAGAAAGAAAGAAATAGGGCTTATTGTCCATTGGGCGTTTAGTTGATTAATAGCCTTTCTTTCTTACCGTCAGATGAAATCTCTCATATACAGATATTTCAAATTAGTTCTGCCAGATAAAATTATTGTGAAGCAGGCTTTTGTTTTTATGTGCTTTGGGGAAAACATAAAAGTAACATACCCTCTGACAAGTTGCCAGGAGGACATTTTTTAACATCAAGTGGTGTAGAAGCAGAAATCATACTGCAAGATTCACTTACAACCACTTTCTACGGTGCTTTTTACTCTGCACCTGGAATGCTTGCTGGCTATGTACGTAAGTTCTTTACTTACGCATATCCTCTAGTTTTAGAGGTATGCCTCAGTGGATCCCTCTCCAGTCAGGCAGAAAAAATGCGAGGCTAACCCCAAAGAGAGAAGAAATCAAAGCTAAATAAGCAGCAAGTCACATACTGTGCACAACCTTCAGTGAAAAGGAAACATGAAATTAACACACAAAGAATAGCTTTATTAGAGAGATCTATTCAACCAGAAGGAATATCCACTGCTTTCTCCTTAAGTATCTATTTCACATCAGTGTAAATCCTCCGTCTGTACTGATTCAGAAAGACTCACCTTTTCAGAATCTCTCGTCAGATTCTTATCAGGTGTAAATCAGCCTAATTCCATTAGTTTGTGGCAGTTATTCTGAGGATCTGACTCACTCATGTTTAACTAAGCCAAAGGAATACTCCTGTATGTCCCACCCAAAATACAGCATATTTCTTCTGGTTAATCATAGACCACAAAAATTATGAATGCTCAGATAAGAATCCAGAAGATACAATGAAATCAGTTTTATCTGCCTCTCTTTCCCTCCCCCAAAACTACCTTAAAATAGGATAGGCTACAACTCTTTGTTTTCTGAAACAAGTATTTATAATATTTCCACAAGATTAGAAACTATCTAAATTGCAATCATTTAAAAAGTACCTCAAAAATAAATATAATCTGACTGCTTCTCTAGCTTGACACATCTATGTAGAAGAGCAGATGCTCCTGAGTGCACAACCAGGGCTGACTGATAGGAAAGATCTAATTAGAAGTAAATGTGTGATCATGTAACAGCATTTGGCCCAAGTGCTACTTCTTTAACCTTGAGAAGGAATTCTGTTGTGGTTTAAACTTGATCCATTCAACAGAGTATTACACTGGAAAATAACATATCCCTATCTGCTTTTCTAATGAAGATTTATTAAGTACTCTAAGAATCTTTTGCTTAGCTATAACTTTAGTTCTTGTTCAAAGGTTTTGAATGACTTGCTGTGGTTTGACCATTCTAGAGTATCAGATAGGGAAAAAAAATCAAATCAGGACTAGAGTAGGTTAGAGAGTAAATAAGCAATTAGTAAATAGATCAGCTAGAATCGAGCTATGGCCGAAAGGATTGGAATTAATACAACAGTGGTATGTGTAATCCTGATCTGCAGATGTATTAAATCTTGGCTAATAAGCCAAGACTTTTGCAGGAAATTAAGAACTTGTTCTTTCTGTCATCTATTGTGACCTCTCTCTAGTCATATGTTGAAAAGATCAAGTATATCCAAATTTGATATTTGAAAAATTAAGTTGTCTTGGTTTAGGTATTTATATATCTAAGAAAAAGTCCAACATTGTCGATTAGATTTCACATAAAAATGCAGAGAGAAAGATTGGATGTTGAGACAGTTGTTGCATAATATCAGTAGTATTAATCTTAATCACTTGAAGTTAGCTTATGACCTAAGCCATTAGAAATCACAAAAATGTCTCAAAATCATTAAGTGTAAGCAATTACTTAACACTTTCTCAGAAAAACAGGTGGGCTGAAATAAAAGCTGAGGTTTTCATTAGGTCGTCTGCAATGTAGAAAAACATGAGATACCATAAGGCCTGTGATTAAGTTCTGAGAGTTGGTGTATTTGTATAGAGCTAAGGCTGAGAAAGGAGGTGGAGTCGTGAGAGCTGTATTTGCAGAGTGAATAGGAGTAGGACCTTTCATCCATTCCCAAAACAAAGATGACGTCCTCTTTTGGAGACAGGAACGCTGGGTGTGAATTAATATAGCATGTACTTCAACCTACCAAACCATTGAGAGTTTTACATTTGACTCTCCTAATATAGAAACAAATGTCTTAGTCATAAAGCAGAGTTATTTGGTTGGTTTTCAGATAATTTATATTATGTTTGGCAAGGTCTTCAAGTAGTATGAATGAAATTTCAGAGGCCTAAAAATGAAGGAAAATATTGTTATTAACATATTCCTAAAATTCCAAAAGAATTTCTGAAATAGCTCTTAGGAGGTTTATAATATAATAATATGATGTAATAGTATTGTGATGTAGTGTAAAATGGTGTCTGTCCAAAGATTTTTGCCTCTTTTGGGGTTCTGTCCAATAGAATTAAGACAGAAAAAAATTCTCATTTGGGCAAGTGGAGAGGCATGGAAGCTAATAAGAGAAGAGTGGGGTTTTTCTTCTTTTGCTTTCTAAAGGCTTCCCTTGAAACTACTGCAGATCTGGTGAAATGAATTGGCAAGCAGAGTTTGGGCTAAGTGATCATATGATAGGTGGAACAGTTAAAAGGTCTAAGATAAATGTAATTTATAATAATACTTTACAGTTTCCCACTGTCACAGCTGATCTGGCCTGTCAGTAGTTCATACTACATTATGGAGGGATGATAATGCCATGGTTAAGGTTCTGCTTTTCCTTGACAGCAAGAGTTCAATCTGTTATTTTGTACAGAAGAATAGTGTGCCCTTCAAGTTAATGTACACATTCTAACTGGTGAAGAATTGATTTAAAACCCAACAATTTCGAGTTGTAAATAGTTTTGACCTTTTTCCAGAAAAACTACACTGATGACAGCATACTGAGTATTTACTGTATCAGGAGTACCAATGGTGATAAAATCCCCCAAAAGTGCTGCTTTGATAGGTGCAAATAAAGTACTTCTCTGAAGTCTCTCCATTTCCTAAAAGCCATCTCTAGACTAATGTGGCTTTTGATCTTGGCTTTTGGCTTTTGTATCAGCTTGTCCATGATCATCTAAGTAGGTGAAGAGACTCCTGCTGCAATTCTCCTTTCTTTCCCACTGAGAGAGCATGAGTGGGGCACACTGGCAGTAACTCTGCTCCCAGAATATATTGTTTAATGTATATTTGATAGTATTTGTGGTACATGTGGGGGAAATGTAATTTTCTTTTTAATTTACCAACTTCTTTTTCATATAATATGTTTTCAGGCATGACAAATTATGAGTGGCTGAAAAATCTTATTAGCTACTCCATGTTCAATAAGGCACACTTAAAAGATCCTGAAAGCTAAAGAAAAATCAGAATTATTTAAAATTTTGTATTAAAAATATTTTAATTGGAAAAGCTCTCACATGTGACTAAATCCATGAATCAGAATTGTCTGAGACTTGCAAAACCCATCCCTTAGTACTGCTTTTTGTAATAAAACTGTTCTGTTGAACAGTGAAATTTGGACAATGATACGTTGAATATGAGCAGATGGCAGGAATCTTGGCCTTTTGGTAAATGAAATTTAGGAAATTTAGGAAACCAGAAGTATCTACACATCTGCAGATACAATGAACTGGTCTGCCTGCCTCCAAAACATTGAATACAACTATGTATTTGCAAGGGAAGTTTGACTGAGAGACATTATATACTATTTAGTGCATAAATTCTATTGCTTTTTCTTTCAAGTGAAAAGTAATGATTAGGAAATTGAGTACAAATTATTATGTATTTGTGTGTTTCCTTACAAATGCTGTAATTACTGAAGTTGACCCATTTTAAACTGTGCAATTAAATTATTGTGTGTTTCAGCAGCAATGAAAGATCAAAGCCATAGTACTGAATTCTGAGGATTCTGAACTCTGAGCTATTTGATCCCTTGTTACCAAGTCTCCAGAAGAGTTATAGGACCTTCTTTCCTAGTGCCTACAGGTCTCAGACAGTGCTTGGCAGTTCCTACCAAGCTTCTGAGTCTTTAAATCATTGTTCTCACAGCATTTTGGTCAACTAATAGGAGGATATCATCACTATTACATTCTTAATAATTTTTAAAAAACAAATTAAAAAATCCTTATAATTAAAAAAAATATCAAAATAGAAAGAGGAAAGATAAAAATATCTACAATTTGATTAAATCACCATTATCCTGACTTTTAGGTCAAGATACAGTATGTTAGATATGTTTGTTAGATACACAATATGCTTTCACATAAGGTTATTATACCTAGATAATATGTATTTGATAGAGAGCTTCTTTGCCATGGCTTTTGTGATGTACCCTCAGCAATAAATCTCTGCTGTTGTCTAGTGCTCTGCATTTTCCATTTCCAAGTTAGTTTTTTCTCTCTTAACCTTGCCATATTAGAGTTGCATCTTTATTTGCTGTAGGATTTAATCAATCAACTGTGTAAAAATGCACTTATGTAAAATACCCCCCCAACACTAGAGGATATTTACTGCATAGCTCACACATGCTACACATTTTTCCGTGATGGCAATTAAATAATTAGTAATCAGTAACTGAGTCAAACAGTAAAATACGTCTCAGGCATAACGGGTTGCAAGAGCTCAAGGACAATATAAAGAGGAGATTATCCTGATACCACAGCTATAGGAATGTTCTGTGTATTTGACCTGATTTAATTGACTGGATTTCTGAGAAACCGTATGACTTTCCTAATAGAAATTAAAAAAGGAAGGATTGTCCAGTGGTCAACATTCTAGTAAATCAGCTAAGAAAGGGAATTACCTTATCTGAATAATAATGTCTATCTTATAGGTTTGCTCTGAACTAAATGGGTACGTTAAAGACTATGAGGTAGAGAGATGCTAGGAAGTGGATGGCTTCATAATGTAAATAAGGTGATGGAAAAGGTACATCTCAGAAATATAAGGAGGTCTTCATGTGTTGGTGGACAAAGGAGCCCTTGAGGCACTTCTGAGGATCTGCAGATCTTTCCAAAGACAGCAGATAATGGGGCTCCATACAGTAGGTTGTTCCTGAGTTGCTGAGAGGGTCTTGCCTTTCAGCTTTTCAGCTCAAGAGATGTGGAGGCTTGGCTTGGTGGAAGGCAGAAGAGCAGTGGAAGAAAACTGGCTGTAATTATCTTATACGAAGTCCAGGGGCTGCAGTCTAGGGAATCCCAGGGAGGCAGGTGGGAGAGGCGTTCCTGGGAAGACGGAAGGCTGCTGGGCGCATGACCAAAAAATGGCTTGTGCAAGAATGATCCAGGCCACTAGAGGGCATTACTGGGCGACAACAGTCTGATAAAGATTTCCATACATGGCAAAGACGGGCAGAAATCAATTCCTGTGGTTCTTTTATGAGAGACCAAGACAGCAATCTCTACTTATTTCATTATTCGAAACAATCAGTTTTTCTGAAGAGTATGATTCAGTGACTTTTTTGGTTTCCACATGACATAACTATTGCACATTTTTTCCTTATGCTTAGTACTAATGAGGGTACTGTACGAAGGGGATTACTGGAGCGTGCATCATCCTGCTGTTCATCACAACACTTAGAGGGTGTGACAGAGTTTGTCAGACTTCTTCACTTTTAGAAACAAAGGGTAAAGTTACAATAAAGAATTTGCCCAGGCAGCTGAATCTTCTGTCATATCATTTCTTAAGTCTAGATTTTTGTGTAGTTTATTATTATGAGATCCTGGAAAAATGCACATATTTGTATGTAAAAGTTTACTGATCAAAATTTTTTGGCTGCTTCCTGAGCTACTGTGCAACTGCAGAGCTGGTTGAAAAAGTTCTCAAGAATTGTTGGGGGATTTTTGTTTGTTTGTTTTTGTTTTTGTTTTTTTTTCTGAAAGAGAATACTGATTGAACAAAATCAGAGCTGTCTGAGAAGAGCACATTGTTGGCCTCTTATGGACCCTACAAGGGCAATCAAGCTACACCTCTCCCCCTGACTGCAATCAGTATCCCAGGAAACTTAAGTATTGGCCTGTGGTCTTAACTAATGGTGGCTCTTCACCCATTTTATATAAAATGGATCCTATAGGGATCTTTTTTGAATTGCCTGCAGGATTTTTCTGGGTCCTTGTTCCTGTGTCCTACTACCTATACTTAGCATGTTCTCTAATCTCCATTCCTGATTCTATATCCTGCCTGGTTTTCCCTTGTTCCCAGCTGTCCTCCTGCTCCTCTTCTGGTCACCTTCTGTCACTCCAGGGAAGGATGGCAGCTACTATTCCACACCATCTGCAGTGGTGATAGGCTGTCTCCAAGAAGTACTGTGAATGCAACGGACAGAGCCTTGTGCTTCTTAAACACTTAGTCCAGCTTACCTTGGGGAAAGGTATGCCAATTAGGCAGGAAGTCCTGTGGCCTATTTCATTGCTTTTGTCTATGCTTACATCAAGTCTCAAGTTTATTGCTGACTTCTACAGAAAAACTTAAAATAAAGAGCTCAGCAGATCCAGTGTGCCTTATCCTGTTAGACTTGTTTGCAGGGAACTGAAAGTCCATCTTTTGAAGTGGCCCTTAACTGCAAGATATGCCTACAGTACTGATTCCAAGGTGGCAGCAGTCATTAATGCCTGGGAGAACTATGAGAGCTAGAAGGTCTCTCTTAGAGGTCTTCAAAAGCCTTAATGGTCAAGACATATCATGGGTATGGTCTATAATAAGTGTATTCTGAGTACCATCTGCAACTAAATTATTAGGTATGCCACACAACAAGCTAACAATTGCTGAAGAGGGAGCATAACATTTTTTTTGTTTTATAAAAGTCATGGACAGTTTATCTATGAATCCTGGTAGCACTTCATAGCTCAGCAGAGTGCTGTGGACCCTAGCAGAGTGAACTGAGTCATTAACAGAACAGCAAGCTGTTAGAGTAACAAACATATTCATGTTGTTTAATATGCCTCTAGGCGGCATTTATTGTTTTGGGTTAAATTCTAAAATTTCATGGTGTTTTTGAACAGTTATTCCATCACTTGACACTATGATTGCAATTATATCAGGCTATGAATTTTATTTGTTCTGGTGAGATGTGAGCATAGCGGTTGTAAAGGCTTTTGACTAGAGTGTCCAGCATCACATCTATTATTCCTATTGGGAACCTCAATAAAAATCACTTGCCACTCCCCAAATCCTTGAAAATTAGGATATGTTAAAACACACTGATCTCTTTGGAGTCTTTGTAAACAATCATGATTTGTTTTCTGTCTCCAATTTCTCCCATGCAAGTTTGTATTTATGATCTGTTTTCTATTTTGAGACAATTGAATTAAAACTCACTTCATTTCATAATTACAAACATTCATTTTGACTAACTGACAAATCTTACTGGAATTTTGTTCCCAGAGCTATCATTCACCAAGACTCACAATGACAATATGATTCAGATGCTGCCTAATTTCTTTGAATTTTTTTCTTTGGAATTACACATCAACTGTTCATTTACATTCATTCATCTCTTTCTATTCCCATCTGATTTAAGGGTTTATTGATTATTTTTGTATTTTTTCTTACTATAATATAATTAAATATAGATTGGAAACACATAGGGAAGCTAGAGAAGTTTCAGTTGCTCGTTACAGAAACCTTTTATAAAAAGAGACCTTCATAACGGATGGTAATAGATTTTTAAGGTTTCCACTAAACCTAACCTCAACATAGGATTTCTGTGATCAGGAACAGATTCTCATGTGAACAAAATGATGTTCACAGTGAACAAGTCTGTAGCAAGACTGTCTGTTGTTTGGGTTATGCCCTCTAATTTGGTTCCCTTTTCTGGACAAGTATGAGAAGGTAAATCAGAGGGATTACGTTAAAAAGACTCCCCCCCACCAAACAGCGAGGAAAGTACTAATGAACAAGAAATTATAAGTTATTCTTTGCACCCAGTAGCTGGAGATGAGCATCTCAAAACAGTTGCCTTTTCTAATATGCAGAACAGCTAATTGTCATCTTCTGCTCTTAGGAGCAAATGTCTCATCCCTGAGACCAAGGATCCTGAGTTTCCTCCATCTTCCTCTTCCTCAAATTGGCCAAGAATGACATAATCTTGAAACACTGCTCTCATTCTTACTACACAGATGAAATTCCCTCTGTTATGTTCAGGTGCTGCTGGCTGAAGTTTTCCATCTCACTGAAGCCCTGATAGGGTAGGAGATCCTCCAAGTTTCCCAGATATTTCTTATCTCTTTGAAAAGCTCGAGAGAAAAAGAGCATATTTTAGTCAGGAAGAGTACAAAAGAAACAGCATGAACTGAGAATAAGCTTGAAAGGAAATATGTTTGGCTGACATTTTGAAGTGTTATTTGAATATCCCTTCTTCTGCATGTAATATATGCGTCTGAAATCTGGGCGTCTGGCATCCAGGACACTGTGGAAATGAAGAGATTAGAAAAATGTAGGGATAACTTAGATTTTAATTTAAATGGAGAGTACCTAAAAGATGGGTACTTAAAATGGTGTAAAAAGTCATATGAACAGTAAGAATGTTTTAGATATACACAAGCCCACTTTATAGAACCTGGTATAAGATACATTTACATTTACTCTCTTTTTTTAGCTACTGTGCATAGTAGTAAGATCTACGACATAGTTGCATGTGAAAATAATTCTAATTTATTAAGACTTAGGGACCACCTTTGAAGGACTTCTTGGCTAAAAGGCTCAAAGCTTAAGGAATGGAGAATTAGATTTAAAGCACAGATGAACGAAACTATGAAGGACATCATAAGCAATCCTAGAGATTTAGAGTGATGTGGGCCACATTGTGTCCTAGTGTGTATGAATTAAGAAGCAATCCTTTTCTGAAATCTGGTGATCAGAATTCTTGGAACAGCAGTTGAAAAGCTGTACAGTCTTGAGATACAATAACTCGGTGGGGAATAGTGTTACTTTAACTGATTAGCTGATACTGTCCTTTTTCAAACTTTGAAGTCAGGGAGGTTGCTGCTACTTTTTTTTTATTTTTTTCTTCTCTTTCCACAAAGGATATAGACGACAATCCTAGCTAACCTTGTTAAAAGATTATCAGCAAAGCTATTTCCTGAAAAAGAATGTCATATTTCAACTGCTGAATTTGAAGAACATTGGCAAAAGCTGTTTTCCAGAGAGGTCTTGTGAGACAGTTACTTAGAAATCATGCTTATAGCTAATAATGTACAACAGCTATACAATAAAATTCTGCATTTGACTGAGAGAGTGGAGCAGAGCTGTGTATCCAGATAGTAACTCTACCTTCCTTAGCCTCAGAATTCCCTCTCCTGTCAACATATTGGCTACCTCCTCTGTTTTTCTTGTTGGTTTGCTCCACTTGCTTGTGAATGTTTAATGTTGATCAGCTCTGTCCTTCACTCTGGGATGTCTGCCAAACACCTCATGCTAGCTATTATAGGATTAGATATATTTTGTCTATCTAGAAGAAGATTTTTCAGTCTCTGTTGTTCCCTGGCATCCAGCTTATGAGGGTTACTTTACAGTTCTTTGCTTTGGACCAAATCACCCCTGCTAATAACAAAACCTGTAAGAAGGCTGCCAGCAGGGCAAGAATTTTGATGTGGTTGAGAGGGCTGACAATATAAACATTATCTCCCCAAGAAGCAAAGAACTGCAGTGTAGGATGCCAGCCTCAAATTGCCATAGAATAGCAAACACTCTGTTAACACTAACCCTTAAAGGACTTTTCTGCCCCACCATTTACCTTTCTTGTGCTATGCTGATATATACAACATGTGCTCAGCCTCTCAGTTATGTTCCAGTATCCTTCCTGGAAGTCTGGTACCTAAAGTACCACATTTCTGTTAGCTCAATCTCCTTGCTGTTTCTCCATAAAGCCTTAAGCAATATTACTGCCAGCTAGGACATCTGCTCTCAGCCAGGCATTTGCATGCTTGCTCAAAGCTCTTCTAGTAGGTTCCTGACCTATAGTTTTTTTTCTGCTTTGATCTGTCAATGCTGGTGGAAGAAATACAGCGAAGATATTATTCTAGTTCTTCGGCATGATACGAGTTTTATATACTCACCTATTTTCATAAGGGAGTAGCCACATAATCAGAATACTCAAGTTCTGGCTGGAACTTCCAGGCATTAGGTCAACAGGTAGAATTACACTATGAAGTCTCTGCCATAAGAGCACTGGCTCTCAGCCAGTGTCTAGAAGATGACATTATTACCTTGCCTAAGCACTTAGCTGCTGAGCTGGCCCATAGAAGCTGAGATACTTAAAGTATGGACAGTTCTCATTGTAATTAAAGGTCTCGATATGACAATTGTCTACTCTGTTCAGTATCTTGCTCCTTAAATGCAATGAGCTCTATTTCTGTATGCTGACAAAGAACTGTCAGAAATACTTTTTTTTTCCTTTTGTTGCTATTATTTATAGCCAGAAGATCATGTGTAAAGGCTTAAAGGCTTTCTGTCTTCCTTGTAAGAGGAAAAAACTTAAAACTCTTAATTTTAAGTGTTGGACTGAGCAAATGGTTTCCAAGCTTTTAGTCACTTAAGGAATTAACCTCTTATAACACATACTACTGAGACCACACTGGAGTTCTGGCTTCCGCTTATCCTTGCAGCTAGATGAACTTATAGCAAAATTAAGGCAGGTATAAGTACTATCCAATGTTCCTGTCAAGCCTTGGACTGTAAAGCTGTTCAGGCAACAAAAATACACTGCTGCAAAAGACTACAGGAAAGGTACCTTACTGTGTAAGTGTTGTGTACTTTTAAATAAAGAAGCTAGCAGCAGTGAATGAGCCATGCTTGCACTCTGCAAGTAGCATATTTTTCATATAGTTGCATGTCAATTTTCCACTTCCTTATATAAGGATGGGATCAAAATTGTTCTTAATTTTTCCCTGAAATTTTGAAATTCTCCTTGTAGCCATTTTTGCTTGTGACCACACCTTTTATGGTCCTTGCAGTGATCCAGGAACATGGAGCTGAGCTCTGGCTAGATAACTGAAAACATAGCAGAGGCCCATGTAGTCCTTGCTGAAGGCAGTGCTGCCACAGCACTGTTGTCCTGAGATACTCCCTTTCCTAGGAAGGCTGCAGCTCCAACAGATAAAGTAGCAAAAGTAGCAACCGTGGCCTGGAACGGAGGTGCCCCACAGCTGGAAAGAGCTGAATGAGTATGTGCCCGATTCCCTCTTGACAGCACCCTCACTTCCAAATAACCACTTCCGTAAAACTGCTATATCCTTCCTAAATTCAAGCATAGTATATAATACATTGATGTTTTTGAGATCCCCAGAGACCAGTTAAGCAATAAGACATCCTTGTGCTTCTGGAAGGTAAAGCAGTATTACCGTCTCCCCAAAGCCATATCATAAATGGATGTTGTTCCACTGAAGCTCATTTTGAGCAGCTGAAAATCTGGCCTAGATTAATTTCACTCACTGTTAATTTCTTCCTTGCCTAATCACTTTTCTTCCAGAATTATTTAAAACATTGCAATTCTACCAGAATAGTGTAAACCTGAAGCTACTCCAAGTGACTTACAAATGTTTTGACTCACACTGTGCTCAGATTTGGGAATCATCTGAAAAAACCTCCCACAAAGAAATTTTTTTTTCTTGAAAACACAACATTCTTAAAATAGAAGTTTCTTTAATAACAATGGAAATCCAGGAGCTTTGTCCATGTAAATACATAAGATCGGGTTATTAAGCAGAGCAAAGTCATTCAAAACCACCAGAGATATACATCAATCTAGCTGCGCTAAGAGTAGTTTTGCCGCTACATTTTTTTTAATAATCTTGAAGGTTTTTTTATAACATTTCACATAAAAAACCTTGGTTTTGCATAAATGTTCCTACATAGAAAAGCTTTTTTTTTCTCTGTCTTTCTCTTTGTGATACTTTTTTTCTTCTTCTATTCCTAATAATCTAGTATTTCTGATCTCTTATTTTTGGTATATATTATACCATATATTAATTTGTAAACTTTTAAAGTCAAAAGTGCTGTTTTGCTTTCTTGATTTCTATTTTATTTTTAAAGAATCACAAACTGTTTATCTTCTTTTCTCTTTCTTTTAGTTTGTAGACAAATCTTTTCTAAGTTTTATAGCTCCTTAATTTTCCTGTTTCATTGCTTTTGGATCTCTGTATCTCTTGGCTATGATGTCAAATCAGTATCTAAATATTTATACAACCTTATCTTCATAAACATTCAGTCATTTCATAACCATGAATGAATTAGTCATTCCAATTCCTTTTTTAGGAGGTACTGCCTTAATTCACTGAGTGTGTGGAATACAGCATAGTGTTTTGATCAAGACTACAAGAAAGTTATTATAGAGACAGGGATTAAATCCAGAGACTATGCAGAGTCTAGCAGATAAATAAGTTTCTAGTGGATAAGATCATGTGCAAACTTTATTTTTACTGCATTAACTACTCAGTGTTACTGCCTATGTGCATATTCTTCCATTTCAGAACCATACTGTAAATATCAAATAGCTTGATATTTTTATATACATATATATAGCTTCTTTTATGTGACCAGTTACTAAGGAATGGCAGGAATGGCAGAAGTTCACCCAATAGTTTACCTTTTGATAACTGTCCATGTGTATGTTTAAATGATATCAGCTCCACTGTGATTTCATCTTTGGAAAAGAAAGACTCTTTCAAAATCCTCCCATATTTGAACTATGCTAATGTTGAAGTCCACAGTTCTCATGGTTTTTTGCTGTCTGCACCAGTGCTGAAAATGAATACTAGATGCGTTTCTCTCATCTTCATTGTGGTTATTTATATGTGTATGTGTGTATAAACTCCTGTCTTGTCTGTATCTATAATAAAATGAACCTAAAAGGGAGCCAAGCAAACATGTCTGTCCCCCTATTTGCAAAGTTCTACTAAAAATACTTCCTGAATACAGATGCCTATAATTGCACTTTAGAAGAAGGCAATAGAGTGTACTGGTATCTATCTACATTAGTGGTTTTTGGTAGGTGCCATTTGAAAGTTGAGAATATGCTTTCCATAAAAGGATATGCTTCTTTTTTGAAGCAAGAAATCATAGAATATCAACTACTTAATTCTTTTTGCTTAGAAAATTCGACTTTGTCTCAAAACTGAATCATTCTCATTACTTAGTAGTAGCGGATGCAACATGAAGAATAAATTTCCACATTGGAACTAAAGAAAAACAACAGAAACATTTTGTGCCTATTTTACCTAAAACCAAACTTAAATATGGTGATTTTGTGATGATACTAAGTGTGCTGGAAAGTTAACATTTATGGAGTTCACTTCTTGTGTATGGATCAGACAAGATAAATATAGTAACCCCACATTTATCATGACTACAGAATTTCTCATAGCCCCACAGTTCGTTTTTCATCCTAATTAATTTATAAATGAAAAAAATCAATTCTTTGCATTTTTTAATTTTATTTTGACTTCAGTGCAGCATATTGCTGTCAACAGGGACAAAATCTGATTTCATTGGCCTTGGACTAGTTCCAAACTAACGGAAGAAAAAACTCTTTTGTGTTACAGTTATCTACAGTGGCAAGCTATTCCTCCTCCGTAGGATAGAAATACATGGAGTAATTAACCAGAGAAGAACAGTTTTTAATTTGGGACAAGAGGAGGGAAGGCAAGACACACACCTCCCCACTCCATGGATTTTGAAGAGTTATAGTTCATGTTTACATTAGGGAATAGTGTGGCCCGCTTGGTGTGGATCTGTAATGCAGGTCTGTGCTGAGAAGTGATATCCACATTATCTGCATTTCAAGCAGTTTTACTTCAGTCAGGTTGTAGTGGTCCAAACGCCTGTTCACATTTGGTCCACATTAGGAGTGCTCTGGAGCACAGTCCAAATGGAGTTTAGCTTGTGCTCCCGAGACCAGCAAAGCGCAGTAAGTGAGGACTGAGAGATCGTCTTCGAAGGCAGATGGGTGTCACAAACTAAAAACCTAATGTAGACACCAATATGCATCATGTCCCTTATGATTAAAGGGAACCCAGGTAACATCTGACCAAAATGGCAAAAGGTCATAGTGTGCATGAGGCAGCATATCACCCACTGAACCACTTCCGTTCAGCTTTCAGGGCCAAGCTGTGTTCTGTAAATTGATTCAGCTCCAGGACAGCCCAAGGTCCCTGCAGTGCAGCCGGGGGAGCAGCTGGGCATGTGGCACCGCAGGCAGCCTGCAGACCACCTGCCTAAGCATGCTTAGTGGCATATTAGGAGTATAGTGAGCTGTGACATATTTTGGTGCAAGAGCCTCCACTGGTCTTGTTGAGCAGAGCCATTGCTGCCGTCTGCATGCTGGAGTACCACAGCATGTGCAAGGGCAGTCTGAATACATCCACAAGCATTGTATATGTTGACGTTATTTACCTAAAGCATAATTAGAGCAGGTATTCAACTGTTAATGTTGGCTTGTGCAGCTATCTATGGTCATGGCTCAGTCTGCCATGTACACATATGACTTTCTCAATGATGTGATAATACAGGCAAAGGCAATATAACTCTATTTCATATCTTCATATGAAATCATATAGAAGATTTGTGTTTCTGACAGATGTTGAGAGAGTAAATTGATCTTACCTCTGTCATACTTGCTTTGCCCACAGGCTGACTGCTACTCTTGTCCAACTATGTGAGTGAAATTGAGCATTTAATAAAATACTAATTAAAGTAAATACTGTAGAAGCATTAACCTCCATAAGGTGTTTAAATTGAATTCCTGGGTACTTTGGCACACCTCCAGATTTCAATAAGTTCCGATCTAACTGTATCAGATCACCAATTCAAAGGCTCTGATTTTAGTTTATGGAATATTCCCGTTAATAATGATACCTTAGACATCCATTAAGTCTGGAACATTAATTTTATGGAAAACTTCCAATACAACTCCATTAGTTTTTTTTTTTAAGCTAAATTAGCAGTATAGGCTTTTAACAAATGTCATAAATAGCTATATTTAATGGAAAGATTACACAAATTAAAACCAGACCAAAATAGAAAATATAGTTCACTCTGTTTAAGTCATGACCTTCAGAATACAGTTTAGAAGTTACAAACCAAATGAAGCCTGAATGGTTCAAAGTCCTTGTCTAAAGTCCAAAGATTACACCTTAAAGTTTTGTGAGAATCAGCTACTGGGGAGAGGGAGAAGATTCAAATTAATATTCGCCAAGGAAAAGGCCGAGCAGAGCTCAGATAGCAGGTGCTCTGCCTGGCATAAGCTAGCTGGCCAGCAACGTGCGTTTCAGGCTGCGTGAGGTCTCTCTTGCTCACTGTGCACGTTATGGGAAATGGGAGACGCTGGAGTCACCGCAGTGGTGGGGTTAGAGAGGCAAAGGACACACATCTGCAGGAAACCAGGTTCCATTCACTTCCATGCTCGCATCCTCACTTATGACTCCATCTGAACCACCTGGCATTTTTGCGTTGAAGGTTCTTCTAGAATACAGGCATTCAAAATAGCTCCAAATATTTTAATTCTGTCAGGTTGAGCCAGCGTTAAGTTTCAACAAGCTAATGTCGAACATATACAGAGCTAATGCTATTAAGACAAATTCTTTCAACTTGAGTTCTTTATTAGATCTCAGAAAGATTGAAGCTTTAGCCAAATATAGATGAGTATGTTCATTTTGTATGTATGTGTGTCAGATTGAGAGAAATTCTAGTTAGAATTTTCCATATAACCTGAATAAATCAAGAAACGTAAAATGGCTCAAGCCATGAAATATATTTTAATGTATAAAGCAGATGGGGCAGAATTAACATTGAACTTTTGACTTTAACTCTTCATTTACTAGCTTCCAAGAACTAGCTTTTAGTGATGATGTAGTCTCAGGTGTTGCATTTTCATTTTTCAGTCATGAGTTTCTAATACTGTTGATCATATATGGATTTTTTTTCCTTTTGCATAATAAGACATTTTTGCATATGCCACATTATTCTGTTCCTCCCCCCCCCCCCTTTTGAAAACCGTGGTCTTGTAATTCTGGTCCCTGCCCCCTACTTATGCTTGTCAATGCTTTGATGTGGCAGGAAACAGATAATGAGGCCACCATATCAGCATAGGTTTACAGATACTCATCATTTTATGTGTCATGAGGAGGAACCAGAGACACTGCTGCTAACTGAAAAGCAAAAGTAGCAATAACATTCATTGGGTTATAGCTACTCTTTGCACTGACAGCAATTAAAACACAGTGGCTATTTCTGTCTTAAGACTGTTTTAATAGTCTCCTATTAATTCAACCTTATTCATATTTCCCAATAGCAGTATCAATAATACTCCTTAAGAAAAAAATCTCAATGGAAATATATCATCCATGTTTTGAAATACCACAGTGAAATAGAATGAAGGGTTCCTTTTCTTGAAGTATGAATTTCTCAGAGTGATATTGACTTCCAATCATGTAGGGATTTGTGTTAATGCAAGCCAAGTATTATTGAAGTAATCTGCCTAAATTTATAAGCTGTGCATTGTGAAGATGTGCAGTCAAAGCCAGTGAAAATAGAACAAGAAGTTGGTTTGTCCTACGTAAATGCTGTGGCCACAGCTGTACTCAGTGCTCCACATTACTGGGGAATCACGGTACCCAGCTTCTTGAATCTGCGCCCTCAAGAACTTCCAGTGTTAAGCACTGATTCATCCCTTTATGTGGGAGGTAAATTGTATTTGCTGTGCAATAGGTCACATCCTCTACACAGATCATAGACAGAAGGAAGCCTCAGGCCCTGTCACTCAGGAGCTCAGGAAAGGGCTGAAAATTCCTGTTCTCCCTCATACAGAAAGCACTTTACAGGATTAGCGTGTTAAATGCAGTCACCCAGCTTACAGCCGGCAATGTAAGTTAACGTTAAATACTATACATAAAAATTTCAAGTCCTTAAGGAAGGTTTGTAAGCATATAGGGAATATTTTATTTCTGTTAGTATAAAAAGCCCTAAGGTATAAATGCTAGTTTGAAAAATTATATTCACTTTAAATAGTGACAGTAAATGACTTTAGGCCAGACTCTACTCCTAGGCATGCTGGCTTAGGTAAGCCTTCTGTAATTCAACTCAATCAGTGAAACACTTCAGAAAATCAGGATATGGTGGTAGAGTTTACACCTTTAAAGTGCACTAGAACCGAAAAGAGATTTCTCATAGGCTTTGGATTAAACCTCTAATTAACTCCTCAAGTCCTGAGAAAATTAAATGTGTTGTCCTGCTAACTAACTTATCATATTTGATGATTTACAAAATACATGGGAAGTTGCTTTCAGAATTCACCTTTTCTGTTCAAACTATCATGCTAATTAGGATTGTTTCTTCAATTTTTTAAATCTGATATACTAAAATTAGCTTTAATTACTCAAACACTTTGAAGTTTGATGAAAGGAGTATACAAAACAGAGACTCGGAATAAGCAAACAGAATTTTAGGAACTAGCTCAAGTCCAACCAATATGTTGAGCTTCCTGTTAATGAGGTTGAAACATTTAATGAATAAGGATTAGAGTTAGATTTAACCTTGGCTTTGTAGTTATTTCTAACCCCCAAAAACTGAGAGATTTTGCATTTTAAATATATTTAGCATCACAGCTTCTCTGAGAAAGCAACATTGTTCATTCATTCTGAGAAAGTAACATCAACATTCATTGAAATAGGAAAACTGAGGTTCTCTATAACTGAGTTATCTCTATAGTTAGTTAGTATGTGGACCTAAGAGGTCTGTCCTAGGTTACGCAGACCAGAGGTGTCTTCTGACGCCTCATGATCTGCCCAATCTTTTCTCAGATGTTCTGAGTATGCATTCCTGTGTTGTAAAAGTACAGGTTTAGTTTTCACCTGAAAAAGCAAACTTATGACTCTTCTATGATTCCTTATCAAAATTAACCAAGATTCCAGTGGCTTTTCTGCTACATAAACAACAGTTTTTCTGACAATGAAGCAAACACTCAACTTACACTAGACAACAATTCTTCATTATTAAAATATTATGTCATGTGTTAGTAATGCTAGCATTGCCTGACGTTCTTTTTCCTGCAGCTTTCAGTTTTGCTTTAACAGGCTTGATCCAGGTCTCAGTGGAATCAATGGGAGTATTTCCATTAACTTAAACAGGAGCAGAGTCAGGGCCAAGGTCAACAGTACTAATTTGCTATAGCTTCAGGCAAACTTCCTCCTTTTTCAAGAGCAGATCTTCACTCCACCTTGCATGAAATTTAATAACAACTTATAAAGCTTGAAAAGTTATAGTTTCTCCTAAGGTCTTAGGAGCATCTGATTTAGGCGGTGTGTATGTCTTGTCCGCAGAGAACAGTCAATGTCAGCTTGGATAGCTTTTATTTCTATCTAGATGGAACTGGGCAGTTCTTTGGGCTAAGACTTGATATGGAATATTTCATCGCTGTGTTTTCCTTTGAGAGGTAATTCAATGGCTTTAGTCCTTTCCACACAGATCTGCACTTGCTGGTTTGCATTTTTCTTAATGTAATTGCCTAGACAAGCTAAATTGCAGAACAAAAATTGGAGAATCTTTTTCTTGCCAAGCTGCCGAATCTGTTTTAAGGGACTGTCTGTTGGTGTGTCTGCCTTTCTCTCTTTTTTTTCTCATCAAGCTTTTCTTCGGATACTTTTTTGGCAGACTCAGAGATTCATAAAATGGTACTTTAGGTGCATCAGTACAAAACTGTTGGCAAGCTGATGACACATTATTTCCTGATGGCTCAAATTTTATGGTCCTGCTTTGTTACTTTGTGATTTTTTTCTTGTACTTCGTATGTCTCTTGGGTCACTATTATAGAAAATTAGCAGTACTACGGCTTTTCTGTATTAGCAGGAATGCACAAAGAGAACTCATAAGATTAAGATTAAGCCAGGACCTACCAGTCTAACATACATATAATCACTTTGTTTAAATAGGGATAAAAGCAGTAATTATCCAGTAAGTTTTGTAAGTATGAGGAACGCATTCTGAAGCCATGGAAGGTTCCCAGAGATAACAGACTGTAAAGCGGTCGAGATATCCCATTTGGCTTTCAGAAACAGCGAATGGTTAATCTTATTACAATGACAGATTTTATCTCAGCTGAATTTTCAAAGGATTTTCTGAGAGAAGTGAGCAATTAGGAATTGGTAAAATTCCAAATATTAGCAATAAAACTCTTTCTTCATCTGCATTGTGTTTTAAAATTAAAATGTAGGTACTTATATAACAACTTGAAATACAAATGTGATGCAATTTTCCATTTACCTAGGGTGTAGCCATAATGCAGTATTTGTAATTGTGTATGTGTAGTAACAAGGATTTGTAAATAAAAATCTAGCCTAAAAGCCACAGACAGTTTTGGGAGGAGAAGAGGGTGAAGGAGGCGCGAGACTTTGTAGCAGTGCTTCACTAAAAATGCAGGATACTTTTTACCTACAAATTCCTCAGAGGAGCTTAATTTCATTGATCAGAAAAGTTGAGAGCTCTCTCTACGCTCAGAATTTACAGCTTTGTTGAAATCTTTCTTATTTTATTAATTATAGTTGTTAAATTCTTTAAACCAGGGCCTCTGAGAGGAAAGTAGCAGGTGTCAGAGGTTCAGCTATAGTGTCAGAACATGAAAGAGACTGAGAATCCCTGCTGCAAATAAATGGGGCATTTTTCTTCTCTTATTGCCCCAATATAACTGAACTATGGCAATAAATTCATTGTGATTTTATCTACAGAATAATAGGCATGAAAGAATCATGTCTACATTGAATGCAGATGTAAAAATTGGAATGTGGCATACTCGAACAGGACTGGTTTCACTCCTAGAAAGTGAATCTCAAATATATCTCTGTATGGATACTTACACTGAAATCACCACTAAAAGAAGATTAAACCTAATAGAAACAAAGCAGAAGGTTTAGATGGTTCACACACAGTGAACCCACAGTGGGGAGGTGCACATGTCAGTGGAAAAGAATCAAAACCTCACCTAATTTCAGAAGAGAAATAGCATTTCCCACCAGATCTTATTAATAAACCAAATTTTAATAAATTGTGGTTGGTATGCGAATGGAAATACTTCCTGTTTTGCTCTTGTGGCTGCTGAAATTCAGCTTACAAGTTACATGGCAGTTTCCAGAAAAAAGAGGAATAGACCTGTTCTCTTCATCAGTGTTTTTTTTGAAGAAAATTGTTCCTAATGATGAAGACTGCAATGTTGAGCTATTTCTGCCATGTTATTTTTCTGTGCAGTTACTATGATACTTGCAGCTAACTTGCAACTATAATGCCCTTTGAGATATATGAAGTATAAAAAATGCTGAATAGAGCCAAATTTTATACTATTAAGTTTTAAAATCCCAGTCACAGAATACAAATGGAGGATTTGTCTGTGACTCTAGCCTTGATTCATAGTATTTCTCATTGTCTATGGATTAAAATATGGAGAAAAGTAAACTGAAATGAATAAAAAGAAACATTTAAGTACTTTGACTTTTCGGTAGAATTTTTATTTTTATGAGACTAGAGCGATTAGGTTGTCAATGAGACTGAGAAAAAAGAACCTAAATGGGCATATATATCTGGTTTTTAGGGATGAGCTTGTATGTTAGAGAAGAAAATGTTTGTAGCTGTAACGAATATACTTTATCTTTTCACAAAATTGAATTCTCGAGGGACCCAGTAAAGGATGAGAAAGAGGATCTGTTTCTTTTTATGCTATGCTAGAGTTTATGTTAACAAAATATACATATATATATTATATATATATATATAAAGAGTCAAACATGATATATATGAAGAAAGTTTAATATGCAGCCACATACGCTTTTCAAACTGTAAGTGTAAAATATGATTGCCTTAGTCTAAGTGAGTCACATTTACCAGACCAAAGGTCAGTGAAATTTAAGTTTCTAAGTTACTTAGATGCTTTTAAAATTTTCTCTCTCCTTTTCACAGTATATTATTAGGATCAACACTTAAAAGATATGACTGGAAAGATCTGTAGTGCCAATGTCTTTGTGTAAAGACAATGAACCCTGAAGCAGTTATGAAAAAGCCAAGAAGCCAGAAGGGAAAAAATACAACAGCAAGAAGGCCAAGAGGGAGAAAATGTAGATATCAAACAAAATGTCTGGCAGCCTGCCCAGGCAAAATTTTCCATACATATCAAGGTCAGACATCAGAAGTTTTTCTGAGGATAAATCCTGTATATGAAACAGGAGTTATCTGAACAAGCCATGCAGGACGCTCGCTTTCTCTTTCCCGTGAATATTGTGAATGCCAGTGAGAACATTTGGACAGGGCCGAGGTGGCAAGTGCCAGCACGGCACCCATAGGCAATGGTTAACACTAGGATCAGCCAGCGTGAGCTGTCGACGGTAGACTCCCCGCAGTTGCCAAAGAGGTCTCTGGAGAAATATGAGAAGAAAAAGGGGCCATATGACCAGAAGGGCACTGCGGTTCTGTGTAGGGTGGCTCTGGGCAAAAGTCTAGGAAGAAGTAAAATAATATTTTTATGTGGCAGGGAAATCACATCAGCTGCCTTCTCCTTTCTCCTAGACATCTTGGCTTACACATTCCTTCTTATTTTATGTGTGTAATTGCAAACTTATTTTAAAATACAATTTCCAGTGTAAAAATTGCAGGAATGCTACAGCAGGTGACAAACACAGAAGAGTTCCATGAATTGGTGTGTTTGTGTGTAGTGTCCCTTTTTAATTAGCCATATATTTGCTTTTAACCTTTTATTTTCTTCTTTTTCCTAAATCAAGGATATAAGAGTTAATATGGACTTTGTAATCTCCATACTTTTTATACTTTAGGAATCCATTCCGTGACAAATGACAGGAAATATTAACCTTTTCTAATGTGAACATGTATCAGACATCCTGCATATCATCATCTATTACTAATTCTACATAGAGATGATTCTGCTGTTCTTTCCATCTCTTCTCCCAGTTTGTGGTATCCTTCAAAATTCCCTCCTTAAAAGCACTTCCACAAAGAGTCACTTCAGAGGCTGGAATCAGTATGTGAATTACAGATGGGAGAACTTGTGTGAAAAAGCGAGGGAACAAGACAAACGGTTTCTCATACTGTCAACTAGCAGTAACTATTTGTAACGGATGGAAAATATGAAGTATTGAAACGATTGTAAAAGTGGCTCATCTTAACATTTATAGTCTATCAACCAGCTGACAGAGACCTGATTTGATTATAGTTCGCCTGAAGTAAGCAATCATTCAGTAGGATTAAACCAGATTATTGAAATAAGCAAAATACAAACTGCTCTCCACGCTGCTCACCTCCATTATCCCCTTGATTTCTCCGTGAGTTCCTTCTGGGCTTCTCTAGTGTGCTTTGCTTTTGCTAGCACAATTTAATTCAGGTAAATCATTTCCAGTTTGACTCTCCAAGTCTAAATGTTTGGGAAAGGCACTGACAGTTTTAATGCTTACTTAAACCTCCTAAGCTTTTAAGGTTGGTTCAGAATGTTTTCCTCCCATTTTTTCTAAAAGTCTCAGAAGCCTAACTAACTTCAGTGATAAAAACACATCCATAAGAACAATATTCAAAGTATCTCTCAGTCTGTGAGAAGAATTTCACTCTTTCAGTGGTGAACAGAATAGTAACACACAGCGCTACCTGTTAGCTAGATAAGAAAGGGCATGTATTGGCGTGTAGATGCAGCTTCATGTAAGGCCAACAGGTAGACAGTCTTCTTGATATGATAGGGAAATCTGAATTTAGATACGCTTTAGCTTACGGTAACTCTATTTTGTGCCCTTCTGGGCTCCCTGCTCATCCTCACACGTTCTCTGTGAAGTCAGAAAGCAGGTTAGGGCTCTGAAAGTTCCCCACTGAATGTTGCTAAGGGAATGAGTGGCTTTCTTGCACTGCTGAGGATCAAGATGCTTCTATGAGGAGCACCATGAATAAAACCAACATAAATTCTAATGGTGGTACAGACTAAACTATGCAAATACTCAGAGGGTGGGGAAAATCTGTCTGAGTGCACTAAATTAGTACTGGATCTGACTTTTTAAGTAGCAGTCATCAGTTTGCTGTCTGCTGGCAAAACTGTCTTGATAAATGCAATACTTGCAAGACTTAAAGTCTCTTCTTCAGTCCTTGATTTTTTTTTTTTTTTTTTGACATGTATAAATTAAAGCAGAGAAATCACAAGCAAAACTAGGGGGCCACATTTTTCTATGGTTTGCAAAGAGACTACTGCATAAAGAAACAGCCATAAGTAGATCTATAAGCTGCAGTATTTTATAGGACATTGACCCAGTAGTTCTTATTTTCCTGGGTGTTATCTTGGGCCTGTGTTTATGAACTCTGCAGTAATGAAGGAGTTAACCCAAGTTACAATTAAAGAGCAGTAGCAACTAGGTCCAGCTGTAGGAGATGAAAGATCAGGAAGAGGTGAGGCAAGCTTTCCTGAGAGAGACAAGATTAGAAAGAGCAGAAGCAGTGTGATCTTGTTTTGGGAAGAAATAGAAAAAAATTTGGATTCTGAAGGACATTTGCAAGTAGTGGAGGTAAGCCAGCTTCTGAGAAGGACTGGGTATCTCCTTTAAGGGAAAGGGTTTATGTTATGTAGCCTTTGGAAGAGAGTTTTGGCAGCAATGTTCTTGAATGAGTGGATTTGTTTGTGGAGTCTATATTGCTTTTTGGGATGGTGTTTTGTAAGATTGCCCTGCAGACTTCTAATATGGCATGCACAGGTATAGAGGAGTCTGATGCTGGATGTAGCAGGCCTTTTATCAGCACAGAAAATGGAGTGTTACTGACTTGTCTGTCTAAGATTATGTTGAAGTTCAAAATGTAAACCTGATAGTTCAAGCAATTCATGACACTAATAACTGTCATTCTGAGGGATGGCTAAATGCTTTAAAATTGCTTAAAATGCCTAAAAGATCAGATATAAGCTACAGCTGCTGCACTTCGGAAGTAAAGTTTGATGATAGCCTAGTAGTATTTTCATTCTCGGGAAGACTTGTTTTTCAGGTGTAACTTTTCAAAGCTGTGAATTTGTTGTTCTGTTTGTTACCTGTTGTACTCGGGCATGGTTCTAGTTTACCTGTGTGATACTTTGCTGGACCCGTGAACTCTTGGGAGTCTTGGCTCCCCCCTCTGCTTTGCATTCCTTCCTCTACTTGGGCTGTAGTTGCTGAATCTTCTACCCAGCTGTAACTGCAGTTCTCTTGCTGTTCACATGTGTCAGTATTTTATGCTGTAATTTTCAGGACTGATGGAGTCCTAATTGCAAGCAAATGATTGAATTTTTAAAAGCTGTGTGGATGTCTCTTTAGTGCTTGTTACTCATACTTATAAAAAGGGAAAATGAGCAAACAGGCACAGCAATAGAGTTTTCTAGCATAGCTATTTATAATAAAGAAAAATACTTTTTTGCAAATTTTTTTTTCTTTGGTAATGAACACTTTTCTGTATAAGGTCATTCTTTGGGAGGTATTAGCTAAGTTTTAGCCTTTCAAGCATGAGAGCTAAAAGAGGTTTTCTAATTTTAAGTAAATCAGATGTTTTCTGTGTCTGGACACACATGGACACACTTGACCTATTTGTGCTTCACTCAACCCACCTGGAAAATTGGATAATGAGTAGAACTTCAAAAAACCTGAATGCTGTAGCTAAGCTTACTCCAGCAAATACTGAAAAGATAGTGCACAGGTGATCATTATAAAAGCTCAGTGTTCCAATGCGCTGATCTGCTGAGCGAATACTGCCTTGCAGTTAATGTGTTTTAAAAAAGAAAAGGAGAAAAGGAATGGATAACTTTATATAACATTTATATATTCTTTCTCATGTAAATCTAACGTTTTTGGAGCTTATCTCTCATGTTTTTTCTCTTTCCCCAGACTTCCTTCATTTCATACAAATGCAAAAAGTTTCTCTGTTGCTGTGTTATTATGTACCTACAGATATGTTTTCACGGTATAATGCCAACCTCTTTGTCCAAAGAAGTACTTACACTCACAAACCTATGCCCTGCACTTCCTCTGCTTTGTGTATCTGTTGAACACCAGTATAAATTAGCTGTAAGATGCTACCTGCAGAGGATAGCACATTTGCACATGGATTTAGCCACTATTCTAGTATTCTTTTCTCCATCAGACTGCCACGTATGGTTTCAAGTCCTTTAGGAAAGCAGTTGAGATGCTCAGGAAGGAATGGATTTGCTCCAGCTCTGATTCAACCTGAAGCCTTTTAGTACTATTCATGTTGGTTTGCATTCTTAGAAAATTTTCAGAATGATGAGAATACGAGAGCCAGAAAGGGAGCTGTGTGCTGTACACGGCAGTCATGGTGCTTACTTGATGCATGCCATGAAGGTAAGCATAGACTGGAAAGCGATATATTAGCCAAGGCAGAACGTTTGAACCAAGAACTGTACAATGAGATCCTACCCTGAAGATAACAAATGGGTGAAATAACATGCTTGCTTGTATCAAGCAAGCCTGCAAGACAGGCACTGTGGCAAGCCTTCT
The DNA here is from genome assembly GCF_003343005.1 of Rhea americana. Classification (NCBI taxonomy): domain Eukaryota; kingdom Metazoa; phylum Chordata; class Aves; order Rheiformes; family Rheidae; genus Rhea; species Rhea americana. Next base: position 2,337,398 of record NW_028185483.1, read on the forward strand.
GTGATCCAGCCAGGCAGGGCAGGACCATCTCCACTAACAGCTGTGGGAGAGTAGTCTTCATTATTTCTTACTCTTGTATAGGTGCTGTGGAGGAGTGTAATGCATATGGAGCACTGACATTTTCAGTTGCAGAAGACAAGACAAACAGAATGTGGGCAGATCCTCAGCTGGGTATTTTGTCACTATCTGATCAATTTATACCAGCTAAGCAGCTGCCCCTGCATTAGTCAAAGCAGGACCTAAATTCCATATGCTTACCCCACCATCTAAATGGCTCCATCGCTCCTGTGTTTCTAATGGCTGATAGAGTGGGTAGCTCTGTTTATCACTCCCCCAGAACATGTCAGATGAATACATAGCCAGCTGTCACAGCCTTAAAAGGCTTTACACCCCCAAAGGCATTGTGCTGCTCCAGGAGTTTACCCTCCTTGTTTTTCCTGTTTAGGAACCTGATGGAAACATAGAAATCTGAACCTTTGTGCACCTAAAAAATGATGAAGGTGAAGCCTTCACGTACCCTGACATTTGCTATGAGAAATGTTGTATGTTACTCCTATGTTAGTCCAACTTTGCGTAACAGTTTGGCTGTTCGCAGCAGAGGAAGTACAGATGGTGACTCCTGGCAGGCAGTGTTATTGGAAGACGTTATGCTGCATGTGTACAGGTTGTTAAGCTAACTGACAATTTTTACACAGCATAGACTGCTGAGATTTTAAAAACCACAGAATTACCAATTGCAAGTCAGAGGTCAGCTGGTTCTCTAGAAGGCTTGAAAATCCTGGTCCTGTAGCAATGGTACCATATGTTCCTCGCTGCTAGTGAGGAGCCAGCCAGTGGTCTGTTGTAATTGGATTGCAGTGAAATATGGATGCGCTGCCTGTGAGCCATTAGGTGGACAGGATATAATACAGCATGGAAACAGTCCAAATCTCACCTGATCAATACTAGGGGGGAAAGTCAAGGAGCTTTCTAGCTGTGAATGATGTTTCTCAATGCTAAAAAGAGGGAATTGAATGGGCCTGTTCACAGTCCCCAGATGAAAAGGATCACAATCAGGGATGAGGTGCTCTGGAGCAGTACTGCTGGGACTGGGGTTAGATCCATTTTTATGATTAAAGAGATAAAGTAACCAGCATGCTAATGGCACTTTCAATGGAAGAAACTGCAAAGAGACTTTTTGGGGGAGCAAACTAATCCAGAAGGCTTGATTGCAATTATGAACAAAAAATAATAAAATGGGACTTGGGAGAAATAAAATTCATCTTCCTCTTTGAGGATAAATCATCCTTTGCAGGGATACTCTATTTGAAGAAGAAGCTGGCTACCAAGAAGGTGAACAGCCCTTAAAATGTGAGCAACATTCCCTTCTATTCCATCTTGCCATGCTAGTATATGGCTGAGTGCACTAAATGTGGCAGAACCACAGTTTCATTATGGCTCTCTTCTTAAAAAGGAAGCATGTTGTGGGAAATATGGTTCCTCATCCTTCTCTGCATCCTGGGAAGGAGGGACAGTTGTTTTCCAGAGGCTTTGGAATGTCAGGATTTAGCCCAGAATGAAGTACTGGATCCTGGAACCAAAATTTTAATATAGTAGAGATTGCTATTCTCTTTAAGATGGTAAGAAACCTAGAATAGATCAGTTTAATCATCTTTAAATTGTTATATAAACTGTAGATATGGGAGAAGATTTTTGTACAACTATTCAAAAGGGATAAAGCTTTAAGGAACAAAAAGGTACAGAATTTGAAGGTAAAAGAGGAAATCTGAAATGATACCAGAAGATTAATATAAGTGAAATCAGTTAAGGGTGTGGAACGACTGTTTGAGGAACTAGAATGTAAAACTACTATTTTGAACAATTTAAACTGAAATAACACTGACACAAAAAAGAACTCTATGTATATGAGTGTGTGAGAAATGATGAATTAAAAAGATGTTATAGTGATCACGTTTAACCTCTGTGGCTTATGTAGAGAATTCTGTCACTCTAATTTTTAAAGTAATGTTTTATACTATTTCAATGTTTATCTGCCTATAAAGATGAGAAACTACCATCTGATAAAGAAATCAACTGCTTCTCATGCAATGTGAAATTGGAAACACTTGTTTTCTATTGATGTATTACTGAAAATAAGATAGAATTCAAGACACATGTTCTTCCATCCAAATATCCTTATTTACCATGTGAAAATAAGAAAAAGATGTTTGTTTCCTGCAATGGCTGAAGATGTATCCAATCAGCAAATATACTTCTCAGTGATGATTGGATAAGCCTATGTCAACTGAACCAAGTATGGAGAAAAAAGTTTGATTAAACAAGAGCTGGATAGTCTGAACTACTAACACTATAAGAAAATGGCTGTTACTTGAAACAAAAGATAATTTCTAAAGGATAGCATTGCTTTAGTAAGCTGCTACTCAAGTAAAATATCTAAAGGCCAAATTCTGGGCCTGCTTACATACTGGTTAAAAACAACCTCAAACTTGCCTAAGGTCATGTGATGGATCAGAGTAAATTTAGAAAGGGTCTTACACATCCAGAATTTCTGTTTTAATCATACTCTGCCAAATGGATTTTCTGTCAAGTAGGAAGTCTTTTGTGGGACTCATCAAGAGAAATATACAAAAATTCTTTGGAGAAAATGTTTATTTTCTTTTGTAATGATCCCAGTGACTTCTGACTGAGTCAGATACCCTAGTATAGTTTGTTTATTGCTCTAAACTCTTTGAGTTGGAATTCCAGAAAGATGAAATATAGTGATGGAAATCTTCAATTAAAGCTAGATTTGCAGTAAAACACATGATATTCCTAGACAATTTACTCTAGCATTCAACTATTAAAGTCTTCCTAATACCTCAGCTTCAGCAAGCAATGTATAGACTATGTTTATCCCTTTGGTCTGACCTTTCTCCATGGATATGGAGAACTATTTTCTTCAAAGGTTTTTCTTTCGGGCTTTCCTCCTTGCTGTTAGTCCATGTCTCCTTTGATGTACAATGTTCCAGCTGAGGCCTTAGCAGTACTGAGGAGAGCAAAAAGACTTGGTGCATCTAGCAAGCTATACTCATGTTTATACATCCCCCTGTGATGACTGCTGTTCTTGCAGAATCAACAGTGTGACATTTCCTCCTATTCCCTGATGCAGCTATTCAAGTAGACACAGATGTGACTAAAAGACTATAATTAATTTCACCTCATTTAAAGTGCCTGTGGACATGGGGCATTTTTTTAATATAGGTTATCTAACTGACTTGAAGTTCTCTAATTCTACCCCTCTTTCTTCTGTATTTATTAGCAAGTATTTCTGCATGTTGGACACTGTCTCCAATTCATTTATTGGATTCAGATTTAAAGCTATATTCACCTAATTTGTGGTGACTAATTGATAGTTTTAAGTACCAGAGTAATATAAGTGGAGCTCTGACAGTATGGACTAGAGGAAAGAATAGAAGGGAACCTATGACAAACTTGAACCGTAGTCTGGAGCATCGATCAGTGTTTCAGGAAGACTGCTGAGAACTGGAATAGACTGTGCAACATTATCTCCAGTAATTTATTCTCCTCTTGGTGATGGGTGGAGATTAAAGAAAAAATAGTAACATTCTGTTACTCCAGTGAAATTGTAGAATTAGTGACAAAATCTATACCACCAACCAATTAAAGGGTTGAAGTCCTAAGTGAGTGTTCTGCAGTTATGCTCTTCTGTCATGTTCTAGCCAAAGTCTAATGCTGTATTTGAGCAATTGCTGTATTTATAATATATTGTTTATCCAAGGAGCTCAAGCTACTGCTTGTTCTTATGTTTGAATAGAGTGGGAGTTTGTAATCTCTGTCTAGTTGATGAAATTAGGATTGAACTGTGTGTTATCCAAATAGATTACTTCCATCTTGTGTTACTTCTGAGTACTAAGTTGTCACATGAAGAAAACATGCATAATATCTGGAAGCAAATGAAGCAGAGGTTTATTTCCACTGTGCAGTGAAAGGTCAGAAATATGTATGATTGACTTCTTCCCATGTCAGTTACTGGTCTAGTTTACTTGTAGAACTGAGTACAGAGCAGGGCTCTTGATTATATCTATTGTTCTCCTGCTTTGGCCTTGAAATGTTGTCAGCTGACAGATTCTGAGGCTTCTAAATGGCCAAGCCATGGGTCCTCGCTTTGCAACTGAGCACGGTTTGAATCTGGTGCTTTTCTCCACACCAAGTTGTGAAAGAGTTCATGGCTTCCCCCACCCAGTAGAGCAAAAAGCAACCTCTGGTGCTTTTAAAATATTCACTGTATGGTAACTGGAGCATTCCCTGTGTTCTGAATGCTTAGAAAATTGTTTGGAAGCAACCTATTTAACAAAACAACCTCTCACTCTACTTCACATACCTTTAAAAGGGGGTGGGGGGCAAGTCATTGCTTTTATAAACCATTTAATACAGTTTATGACAGTAATGATACCCTTGAAATTGATTATATTGATGTAGTTTGTTATAGTGTTAACTGCCCTTGTCTTCAGCTTGGTCCATTAACTGAAAATCCAGTCATTAACTTATAATGGGATGATTTCTTCAGGATTATTATCTGATTCTTAGTTTGTTGGAGATTAATATTCTTGAAGGATGGTGAGATAGCAAGTGGCAAAACTTAATGAAAAATCCCAATTCAGCTTTTAAGAAATTATGGCCTCCTTATGAGATGTCTGAGGCTTGCATGCAGTTTATTTCATTATCTACATTGTCAAAGATAGAAACGCATATACAACAACTTCCTTGATGCAATAGGACAGTTGTTATCCCAGATAATCCATGGCAGATGGTGAGACAAGGAAGATGCTGTTGAATGTGGCCATTGTAATGACAAGGACTTAAAGGTTGCACCTCACCGTTCTGCTCAGTGGGGATTTTGCCAATGACTCCAGTAGGAAAAGAATTGGAGAACCAAAAAGACAACGCCTAACCAGTTCCAGAGGAGCAGACTATGCTACATATTTTTAAAGATATCCAACAGAAGTGAGAGGAGTCATAGGTGAGAAAGACTATTCCAGCTAGCATAGTCTGTTTATTTAGAAAGAAAAAAAAGTTATTGAATGGATTAGAACTATTCATTTTAAAGAATGAAAATCCTACAATAGTTCCCCAACGTATGTCCTTAGCATACTTTAGTGACCTATATTTTCAGTCCCCAAAGTCATCTTTTTCTTTGACTAAGACAATGCCAAAATTGAGAGAGATTAATTATAGTTGTATAACATAATTATTTAATCCTGCAATCCACTCTAACAAAATATGCTGCTCATAAAATCTTGGTGCAAGCTCTGGAATTACTTTACTGCTTTCTCCAGTTGCAATAGTCTTCTCTATTTTCTTCTTGCACCTTTCTTAAATTTTATCAGTGTATCTACCAGGAATTGTCAACCTAAAGTGCTATAAAATTATACAGTGTTAGTGGGATGTATGAACACCATTTAAAATTTGCTCATGATAGCTTCCAGTAGTGTTAATTTGAGCCAAATAATGACTTATCTACAACAGGTTTCCTAGTATGAAGAAAGCTCAGGAAATCCTTTTTCCTGCTTGGTATAAGGCATCTATATTTTGATTATTTCTTCTCTCGGGCTGAAGAGGAAAACCTGGAAACACAGATTTCCTTTGAAACAGGATGTCTGGGTTCATTCTCTCACCTCACATAAACATCAGCCTTTCTATGGCTACCGCAGCAATGGTCTTAGGAAGCAGTCTGAGCATCCACAAAAGGTACTGTGGAAAGACTGTGCTTTTGTTAATAGAGAGAATAATGAGATTTAAACATTTACTGCTTGAAGAATGTGCCAAAAGTGATGATGCTAATAAGAATGCAATAAAGCATTACAGATGGGGTTTTGACATCATTTGATTCCAGCAAAAGATGTGCAAATGAAAGGGCAAAATATGAATATCTGCAAATACCAACATATCCCACAGGCAAACATCTATTCCTCTTCCCAAGTGTCTAGGAGAAGGACTTTTCTGGCAGCACATGCTAAGAATAGAAAGATCAGCTTGATAGAGCAGGATGAGTAATGAATTTCTGATCAAAGTTTTTATGGAGAAACCGAATATACTCTTTTTCTTTGTTTTAAGAATAGGAAATCGGCTGTTAAACACTTGCCTTTGCTCCACAGAGGTACTCGTAAGTGTGGAAGAAAGTGATCTCCCTAGTGAACAGAACCTGTTGTGTAAGTAAAATCGACAGGTGGACTCCAGCTAGAAACCTCAGACCTGGTGACATTTGCAGGCCTCAGGGTGAAGCATCTGAACTCACTTTTTCAAAATGAACAAGTGGTGCTTACCTCTTTTTGAGATTCATGAATGGAAAGCAGTGTGTGTAATACTAACCTTGGAAGTTCAGCGGCTGGAAATTTAAGGGTAGTCAAAGGTAAAAGTGCACTTGAAATTGAAATGAGTGAAGTTTATATTGTCCCAATTAGAAGTAATAAGTTTAATTTCCTGTGTTTAATCATGATCCCCTTACTGGCACTTAATCTGTGTGTCAGTCCTCTAGAGGGTGTGATAGAAATTTTCATGGCTTCAGGGACGTGTGAATTGCCACTGCTCTCTTTGCTCTCCTCCTTGGGAGTAGTTGAGGTGGCCCTCTTCAAGAGCAGCTATTCTTCTATTGTGTCATTTCTAATGCTAGCTTAAATTGGACAGGAGATGTAATGAAATCTTTCAGAGCACCAAAAAAGGTAAGTTTATAAATTCAATTTCAGAATGAAAAGACTAAAAATTTTTGCAAGAATGCTAAGGAAAAGGCAGTAGGTTCTATCCTTCAACTTTCCACTGGCCTGTGGTTCCATTTCAGATATAAAAGGATGGAAAAGCAGAAAAAATATTAAAATCAATGCAGGTAACTTTTCCGTTTAATGTCATGCTTCTTGAATTAGATCTATAGTATGTTTATATACTACTTAAGCACTTTATATTTATGCCTGATTTGATTTGACTTTAGAACTATAGTCTACTTGGTGTGTTATCAATCTTTTTCAAAAACAACATTGACTCTATACGACAGTATAGCATGTATATCATTCCAAGAGGAAGCACGGTTCAGTTCTTAAAGGATGTACTTTTGGTTACATCAACACATCAGCACATGTACTCTCCAGGGAGAACTGCTTTTCCTTTTTACATGAGGGTAAAATTGGAGAAATAAATTTCACTATTGATTGCTTTCCACATTTTTTTTTTAAGTCTGAATCTTAACAGGTTTAAAGGAAAAGTACAGCTGTAAATTTACACTTTAAGAAAATCACTTGGAAGTTATCAATGAATGTGCGGGGCAGTGTTTGCCACTGTCACGTTTTCTACATTTAAACAAAACTGATGTAAAATAATTTGCTGAGTTCATGTTTTGGAAAGGTCTGAATGCTTAACTTGATCTCTCAAGTCATGTTCTCAGCATACTACTGCTGACCTTGGAGTTTCATTGAGGATAAATTTGGTCTTTTTTTCACAATCTATTAATTTAAGATTTAATTTGTGTTTATCAATTTGGATTTTAATTTGAAATGGTTTTGGTACAGTCTTTACTGATGAACTGCATAACTGAATTTCTCCTGAGGTATCCATTTCCCCTGACCTGACCTGACTCTGGGACTTGGTCATTGAAGCTCATTGGATTTAAGCTGAAATGAGCTAAACTTCCACAGTAAAGTAGATATTTGATTACTTGTTGACTAAACTCCTGTCAGCGTGCACCTATGGCACTAAATCCACAACCTAAAAACTAAAGTTTCTGGAAGAGTTCATACTAAGTGAGCTGATTCAGCCCTTGTCATTAGTAGAGTTATCCTTTACTAAGTATGAGTAACTGTTCAATTAACTAGTGCTTCCACATGATCCTTCACGTGGGGTCCTGTGTTGGTTTTGCAATAATTTCACAAAAATTTCACTGTGATCCCCCGATGCCCAGCAACCTATATAATAAAAAGTATTGTATAGTATTTACTCCTTTTAAAGCATGTCTGTTAAGGAAGGTTGCTTTGGAGATTGAAGCACTTGTGTTTTCGGTGCGGATGGAACTAAAAATTTAAGGTTTGAAGTCAAAGGGGAGATAATGCTGGAAATACCAGTTTGTAAATGATGATACAGCTAGATGCAGAGTATGCCAGTCTTAAAGATTACAGTGGAAAGTCAAAAAGAAAGCATCTGAGAGTTATATTAGGAGAAATATGCATGTAAAATCTAAGGCTTTTAACTATGTAACGCTTGAAAAATCAGTGTGATGCAGCTGCTGCTTTTTTCCCCTGTTACATTTTTCCCGTTACATTTTTTGTTATATTTGAACAGTTATAGACAAACACATGTTTTGTCAAGCTTGCTATGTATGTTTTTGTATACTGTGCTGCACCCAGAATTTAAAAAAAACTTGAGGCTGACAGCAAATGTGTTATTTTCTTAAACCTGCTGTATTTAAGCTATGCTTCATAAGTCAGCAAATTAAGAATCTTGAAGTATAGTGTCTACCTAAACTGTACGTAGTAAGTTTGTCAACATCTGTTTTGAGCAAGAGTCCTCCAGGGGCATAGTTGTCTGGAAGTAGAGATGGAGAGTATTGTATGATGTACTGTGGTATATTATGTGTAGCAAGGTCCTAAACTGATCATTTCTTATTACTTGGGTTCAGAGTTTTCTAGTCACAAAGAATTTTCCTTTTGTGTCACTTCTTTTCCTCCATGAAAATATTTTTAAATAGCTGAATTGAACAAACTTTAGGATGCTTTGACTTCCTTTTACACTTTATAGAAGAGAATAATTTAAATCATATTCTTATTTGAATTTTCCCTTCCTTACTTATTATTTGGTCGCTGCCCCTGATCATTATGTAATGAAATGAAGGCACTCTTGCAGGATTAGAATTGGAAAGCCTTAGATGTGTGCATGTAGTGTGATACCCCAGCTGTACAGAAGGCTGTAACTGATAGGCCTCAAGTCTGCACCTGTTCTCATCTTCCAGACTGGCTGAATGTCCTACCATGCAAATGCATCAGCCAGGAAGCAATAAATCCCCTCCTCCTGTGGTGTCAGCACTTCAATCAACTTGTTATTAGTTCATAGATATCTCATACATGCTTTAGGTGACCCTGCTGAGTGGGGAGGTTGGACTACATGATCTCCAGAGGTTCCTTCCAACCTTACTGATTCTATGATTCATGTTAGCTCCAGGAAGTAGTTTGCACAGAATTATGTGATCAGCTGCTGTTAGTAATGTAGGTATCTCTTTCCCCTTTTTATAGTGCAGCAGCTAGTGGTATGATACTAGCCACCTTGCTGACTGATACAGATAGGTTAGATCTGTAGGTTTCAAGACACTAATGAGCATGCTGTGAACCTGGCTATGGGTACTCATTAGATGTGTGGATAAAGACTACTAGCAATTTGGGGAGTCAAATTTTGGAAATTCTATTTCAATGTCAAATACCTTGAAAGCCTTAAATGAAAGTATTTTGTGATTAGGAAATACATCTAGCTCAGTATGAGATTTTGTCATTCAAAGATTGAATTGAGTATTACAATTAAAGTCTCTGGACTTATTTCTTCCTTCTTGTGGTGAGCCACAACATAATGATGCATAGAGGAGAAAAAGCTGTACCACTGATTTTGGAATGGGATATCTTCACTGATATTTTTACAAATGATCAACTTATCTTCTGAAGAACTAGTGGCACTGCAGAACAGTTCTGTATCATTCTATTTCTGTGTAGTTGTTGAGAAGGGTGAATTTGAGAGACAGCTGTATTTGGGTATCTGCATTGCATTTGAGAAATCAAGAAAGTTACCATTTTTCCTTTCCTGTGGTCTGTCGCAAATATCAGTGAATAAGATAAATAAGATGCTTACAGAAGAACAAGCCAAACTTTAGTTCTTGTGTTCCTTAGGTCACCATAGAGACTTACAGACTCAAATACCTGTAGATTCCTCCCAAGGAAAGTGTTCCCGAAGTTTTTAATAACTTCTGTGGTCTTCACTGAAATGCACGTATACTTACTGTGACTGTAGCTCTATATTGTATATTTTTCATAGTTCATTTCAAATGGACTTCTGTCTGACAAAAACTAGATTTGGTTATAATCACCACTCCTGATTACATTTGTCATGCTTTTATGCCCTAAAATACAGAATGCTCAACATGCTAATGCTCTGGTGAGAGAGGGTCCAACATTTTCCTGAAAACAATGCAAGCAGTTGGTCTTCAGTGTCTGAACTAGGACTTATATCTGGGAGACCAATAGAGGAAAATATGCTCTGTCTCTGTCTTCATGGCCTCTTACTAAGCCATACCATGCATGGCCAGAATTATCAGAACTGGGGGCATAATATGAACCTTTCATACTTGTGAGCAGATAATTTTTCATAAGCTTATGAAGACCTATGCCTGACTGAAATCAGTGGGGCTATCATTTGGTGATGAACAGTTTGTCAAGAGTTTGCTATTTGTGGCCTTGCAGTGTCCCATGAGAGCTACATCATTTTCCTCCCTTACAGCTACATCATTTTCATTCTTTACAGGAGCACTGAGTGGTCTTGTTTAACTGGATTACATTCACAGATGTATAGAAAGTGGTGGTATTTAATATCGCAGAGACAGCAAAAAGCCTACATAGTTATCAAAACAAAGTAGTATTAAAACTATTGAAACCAAAGACAGATCTAGTGACATTCTGTGAAGGGAGGAAAAAAATCTTTGAGAAGAGATTTTTTTTTTTTTTTTTTTTTTTTTTGGTAGTTTTCTGGCTTTTTAACCTTCCCAGGCCTTCAGTTTAAATTGCTTGGCAAAACATTTATTATCATAAATTCTGATTGTTATTTTTTAAGCTGCAGTGGTACTAGTGCATGAAATGTGAACATAAAACAAAGGCTTACCAAGGAAAACCATCACTCACTCGGTTTATCAGCTTGAGCAATAACAGTCAGAAATAAGGATAATAAACTTTCTACAGTATTTTAACAAAGATTTGGTTACAATTTTTTTTATTTATTTTAACAATTTTGAAAGAACTCTATACTTTGCAATTAGTGTCACTTGACTACTTTCTTTCAGGCATCTCATCAGACTATATAAGAAGTCTGCCTGGAAAATAATAGTCTGTCTAATCATTAACCGGTTTATTTTTTATGAACTTTTTAAAACTGTTTGGTTCATGTTATTTTACTATTTTTTAAAAAGTCATATACGAAAAGATATGTAACTGGACAACTGCATAAAAATACAACACTGACTATTTTGCAAGATGCATTGGGCAATTAATTTGCGTTGTAGTTCTATAACGAGCTCTTTCAGAGTAGTGTTGATATGGGATTAAAATACTTACTATAATGTAGGTATATCCTCCCTTCAATATTTCACTTTCCTCATGAGAAATCTGAAATCTCCCGAATGGACATAGCCTAAATGAACAAAGTCATTTGTAGATAGTGTAAGTATATATGTGTGTTTTGTTTTTGTATTTTAAACGCAATTGATAACATTCTGAAATAATTACTGTCAATTAAGACATTGAAGACTAACACTATATAGAGAGAAGTTTTTGTCTCCCTTTATTTCCTTGTTTCTACTATGCAAATCTACACTGAAGCCAAGAAAAGAAACTAGAAATATTTGTCTACTTTGAAATCCTTGACTGCTACACATGATGGAAACTGGAAAAGCACAGAATCTGTGTATTTATATTCCATACCGCAGAGTGTATATATATTATGATTTTATCTTTAAGAAAGCCAGTAATGAATTTTCCTGCTTATTTGTCATATCCTTATTAAAATTACTTCATCTTAGATATCAACGTGAAAGGTCAAACTATTTCTTTCTGAGTTGTTAAAGTAGATTATTCTAATGTTCTATGGATTACGTGGGTGTCCCGTGCTGAGAATGTCTTTGTGAAGACGTTCACAAAAGAAAGTAAAAACAAAGCCAAAGGAAATTAAAGTAAAATATCTGCAAAGGAGAAAAGTTTTAAGGTTCCACATTAGATCTTCATATGGTGACCAGGATTCACTGCCTTATAGTCTTTAATCAGTTTATCCTCGCAAAGACATTGTAAGGAGAAATGCCTTCGACTTTTTTTTTTTTTTGGAGGGGATACAAGACACAACAGAATTCAATAGATGACTTAGTTCTTAGACACTGTAGCAGAATGCAGGTCTTGCATGCACCGTCAAGGGACGCTCTTTCGTGTGAATCCTCATGATAGTATGGAAAAATAATTTTGCAGAGTTCTAGATGAAGTTTGGTTTTTACGTTTTCTGCTGAGTGCAGGGCCTGAACAAAGGAGGGTAAATCCTTAAATATGATGCTTAAATTTAGGGGTAGTCCCTAACCAGATGATCAGGCAGTCGTCTGAGGTCACTATACTCAGCCTGCCCATTGCATAGACTTAGAGGGATTCCAAGGGGGGATTCTGAAGTGTCTTAAATTCCAGCCCTTCCTAAGAGATTCCAGCTATCTATATCGCATCTATAGATGCAACACACTATGATTACAAGCAAGCTGTGCCACTGAACAGAGAAGAACAAGATTGTTTGGATTAATGCTTTCCCGTCTGTCTTAGTTTCCACCCCTGTGAAATGGAAATGATGATCGTAGTATAGACAATGCTGTGAAGTTCTCTTCAGCCTTGTTAAGAGCTTTCTCCAATATTTGTACTGTTATGTGAAATTTGGAAAGCTGTGAAGCTATTCTCCCTCCCCCTTTCCCAGCCCCTGCTGGTTGACCAGGAGTAGTTTGTGCCATTGGACAATTGTACTGCTATAATTTTTCTCAGGAACAACATTGTTTCAAATATATTTTTTTTCCTCTCTCAGATAAAGTATGTTTATTCTGGCAGAAGTTCAGACTTGCCTGAATCTATATCATTGTGGGATGTCTCAAGATTTCCTCTAACCATTGTTTATAGTAACTGTGTCAGTTTGGAGAACAGAACTTTTTTTTCCTATGGAAGATCATTTGAAAAAAATTGCTTAAGGCATTTTTCTAAGATTATGATTTAAATTATTATAATCTCCTGAGGCCCTTGAGAAATAGGGCAGTCTCTGATCACTCTTGTGCAGTTGCCAACTTGCCAGATATATAGGGAGGAGGATAGAATGTGTCTGCTTTTCTAATTAGTTTTTTCATATAGTAACTTATATACCCTTCTTTTTAAGTGACAAAAAAAATTAGGCTGCTGGAAAGATGTGTATTGTCCACTGGGTTTTATATCACTGCTTTATTGAATTATTTCAAAATCATGGGGAATCATTAAACCAAATTGTGATGTAAACTGCAGTGGAAATGATATATCTTTCAGGAGCTATCTTTAAAAGCTGATAGGAGGAAAAAAGAGGACTGAGTTCTGAAACTTTTGTTTAAAGACCTGACTTGAATAAACCTGAATCTACTGTCAGCAAAGTGTTGCTAGTGTACTTTGACCATATCAACATAGGAGAGAATGGATTATATCTCATGATTTTATTTAAACAGGTTATAATTTCAGAAGGTATACTTGATCTCCATTGCCCAAACTGTTTCTCTAATGCATTTTCAAATGAGTATCTTTAAAACGGCAGAAATTGCCTCAAATTCCTTTATTGATTTATCCTTTAGATATCCTTTATCCTTAAACTTGGTACTGTCATACTGGAAAAAGGTCTACTGGTCTCTGGACACTATCACTAACAACAAGATGATATGTGCAAGTGGGAACAGTTATTGTAGTTTTAGGATGCAAATTTCCAATGAATTTTGTCACTGTTTCACAGACAGAAATAATTGTATCAATGTCTGAACTGGGGTAATTAGTGTTGTGAATGTTCCTTTAATTATCATAGTGCAAAATCAGCTGTGAAGTATACAGAAGTTACAGATCTAGTTGAAGTTAAAGTGGATGACTGTGTTGAAATGCATAAAGAATTACCACGGGCACATCGGAGTATTGGTAGTTTTTATTGGAAACTGGATGTATTCAAAAGAAATGATAATGTCTAAAGCCATTGCAGATGTTTCGGCAGTGTGACTGTGTGGGCAAGTGCATGGGTGGCTGGAGCCTGGTAGCTCAGAAGTGGCAGAAGGGCTCTGGAAGCATGTTATGGAGGTAACCAACCCTCCAAGAGCCTTTCCTCTTGGAGCCCCAGAAATGAGTTTGGCATGTTGCCTGTGTTGTGGATTACATTGCTATTAAATGTAGGTATGGTTTTTTCGCTACTGAAGTGTTCTTGTCAACTGTATATACATGCTTCCCTTTTGCATCCTCATAATTAAGTAATTGTACAGTCTAGGGAAAAATCTGTCTGTTACTGGATGTGTTTGAAGAGTAACCTTCTCACTGTCTCTACACTCAAACATGCAATTATGTTGTTGTATCTAATGCCATTCCTTCCGCAAGCTTTGAGCAGGAGAATTACTGCTTGATTTTGACTAGTCTATGAACATTTAATCTATCTGATGGCTAAGCTTTACCACTAATAAACTGTCTGTCTCTGTCTGTGGTTGCAAGTACATGTGGTCATTTTGTCACAGAATATCAAATATTTTCCTCTGCCTATTTTTTTTTTAAGTTTATCTTAGCAGCTAGCTACATTTGACACATTTGACATAATATTAAGAAACACATAGACCAAAGCAACTAGATTTGACTGTAATAAGCCAAACTGATATGGGGAGGGGAGGAAGAAAACAAATTAAAAAAAAAAAAAAAAAGCTTTCTAATAACTTCATAGAAAGATTTCTAGGGTTAAAAAGACAGTAGCTGAACTCTCCTGAAAGGACTTTATATGTTCCAATGTTGATCATACCTAAGACGTAAGAAAAATATACTATGGATGTGGTGGTATTGACTTAAAATACACCCATTTAAATGCTGTAGACAAAAGCCAATGGAGAGCACCAATGGAAATAATATAAATATTCCTCCAAGGTCTCCAGACAAAAATTGACACATTCCTTAATCCACTATAGATTCCTCTGTCTTTCACAAAGGAGAAGGCTAGATAGACCCACAGGCACTTGATCTCTGGATGTAATACTTACAATACTGCTGAGCTTAACTCGCATGATTGTTGTTAGATTGTGTGAAACAATGTTGGGATCTTATTCTGTTGTCCAGTGGAGAAACCAGCAGCACAGATGGTAGTAGGTTGTATCTGAGGAAATATCCACAGCGAGGGGAAAGTATTGAAATGGTGGAAGAGACCAGCTCTGGAAACTGGCTTCTCCAAGCTGTAGCTGAGCATGTTGACAGGAGAATGTAAGAAAAGGTCTGTTGCTTTTGCTGTCATTACACACCTTGTATGATCAAATGGAGGAATTCGGTCTCAGAGGTTGTCATTTCCAAACTGTTAAGAAACAATCCCAAACCTCCTGTCATTCTAAATTTACACAAATGGAAAATATTTTTTGTTATGTTTGTACACAGTCAAGATAGGTTTTGCTCTCTGGCTTCACTCTACTGATTATAAAGTAAATCTTTACAAACATTGTCAGTAGAAAAGCTTTTACTTTCCCAAACCCTTTCTAAAGGTGCTTTCTTCCTTTTCACCATCTGCTTAGTTGTAATGTAACCTGGCGTGCTCTCCTGGTGTCTTGTGGTCGCACTAGGCAAAAGCGGTCGTGGGAGGTGTAGTTCTCGATGATGAGGTGCCGAGCAGTTTCTCAGAGGAGAGTGAAAGAGCAGAACCAGCCAATTTTTCCTGACCCTGCGACCTTTGAAGTATTCCCATACGCTGGCCCCAATCCCAGCCCTTTTGCAGCTGGAGCGCAACAGTACACAATACTGCTGGAACGTCTCCTGGGAGAGCTCCATAAAAGCAGAAAGGGGCAGGAAAACAAAAAATGAAATTAATGTAAACTGTGTGCTGAGGTATTAAATGAATCCTCTGAAATGGGAACGTTGCCAGGAACAATGTTGTTCAGTCAGCTGACAGTCTTTGTGAGGAGGGCAGATGCTATTTATTGTATATTTACATCTGGGGGAAATATGAGCTGATAAAAAGCTATGCATTTGTTTGGCATAAATTGTGAATAGGTCCATCTTCACGTAAATATTGTGCCTCTTAACTGGTAGGCACAACTAAATTGTCAAAATAAATCCAAGTTTATTCTGAAGAGTCTATAAAGTAGTTTGATCAAAATGTTGATATTTTTATTTTTCTTGTGGACTTTCTTCTTTTATCTGCTCACTGCTAGCAAATATTAAAGCTAATGTGTCAAGCTCCAGTTCAAAACTGGAACTGATAAAAGCATGTTACTAAAATTGCTCTACTTGCAGGGATACACATCAGTTAGCTCTCTTGGCTCTTAATTTTTCCGTGTTGTCTGTTTCTCCAGTTTTCCAGACAGCTGATTGCTTTCGTCTCAAGGTAACTTGGCCTTCAGCAAGTGAAAGGGCAGGTTCATTTAGATGCTGGTGCACCCTGAACCAGTCCACTGGTACTTAAAATATGTAAGAACTTCTGTTCCAGGAAAACAGAGACTTTGTTTTCTTTCTTTTCTCTCCTGGAGGTTGTGGAATAACTTGGAAAATTCCTCTCACGGCTTATTTATTCACTTCCAGACGAGCTATATCAAAATGCTTTAGTGCTTGAATAACATCATAGAATTAAAGTGATTCCAACTTTTTACTTGGTACATGAAATGGAGCGATGTTGTGATGTAAGCATCTTGCTTAATATTTACAATCCTAAAAGTTTTATTCTCCCTTTCCTTGGGAGGAAGGGGGAGTTTCATTTGATTCAACAAATCTTATAATTAGTCTTCTACCTCACATGTTCCCATCAAATAATATTCATCAAACAATACTTTGTATATGTGACAACTCAGTATTTGTTAGTCTCATGATAGTTTTTTATACATACACAAACGGCCGTGCTCTTCTCAATATTTTGAGCTCAAAACGGCTGTTACTGACATGGATTATGATAATTACAGTGTATAATTTAATCACCTGAAAAATATTTGTTTTTATCAGCTCATAAACTAAGCTCTAAGTGAAATTTGGTCCATAGAATTTGACACTATAATAGTGTGACCTATTATCAGTAATACTGTGAATGACTAAGCCCATGTTAGTAGTAATGGCCAAAACTCATTCTTTATTACAATGATTATCAGTAGAATAAGTTGTGTATATGTCATTGTGATACAGAATAGCCCAAAAATGTAGCTTATTGAATGACATGAACTTCACGGTTTGTGTATAAGTTCTGTAAAATATGCTCTTGGAAAATTTCAGTAAGCTGGCTTTCCACCAAACCATTTGTGGAACTCTAAGATGTTTGCAAAGTTATGTTAAATGAAGAGACAAACTAGCTCTATCTGATGTGTGTGAGTTTAGCTATGTCTGGTGAGTTGTGGTACTCTTAGAGTGCACGTTCTCTGTAAATAAATTTTTTTTTAGATGTGGAAAGGTTCCTTGGTTCTAGCTGACTTTTTAATAGACCAGCAACTGTAAAGTGCCCCAGTAACATTAGCTTTCAGACTGTTCAATTTGCAGGGAGTTGAATTCCTGGGATTTGTGCCTCCTCTCGAGCTCTGGAGCTCTTACATAACTTTAGGAGGTTTTGATGTGTAGGATCCTGTTTATGCCAGATGTCTGTGGAACTGCTGACCAGAAACTAATGAGTTGTACGGAAATGCCTTTCTCTGTTATAATTGTTATCAAGGAAGTGAAGGATTGGGATGCTGGCTGTTGGAAACTGCAGTACTTTAGGATCTCTGGCAAATTACTTCAACAGTAAGTACAGGAGAAACTGCTGTAGCATGATGACTCCTTGGAGTAAACTATACAAGAATAGTTAACTGTTTTGGAGTAGCTACCTCATTCTTGCGATATTACCTTCAAAGAGGTAGAGCAAGTAGTCAGTATTGGACATGAATGTTTGGCTGTAACTGGCCATATACCATGAGTAGTTTTGGGAAACACCAATGACTGATATTTTGTTGAGAATTTTACTCCAAGATTAGAGTCCACTCCCTGTTCTACTCCCTCCTTCCCCCTTGCCCCCGTTTTTCTTCCCCTTTCCCATCCACTGGCTCCAGGGCTGGTTTCGGACAACATTCTTCATCTTTGGAAGCTATTTCATTAAGGCACTGGTACTGGCTAAAAATGATTTTGTGAATATAGGCCATGGCTGCTTTGCTCTGCTACAGGAAATTGCTATTCCCTGTTCATTGTGCACAAATGGGCATATCTTTAGTGACCCAAATACTTTTCGTGAAGAATCACCTGAATTTACTTGGTTTTAGTGACAGGTTTGCTGTAGTTCAAAGAGTACTGAAGGATGTGGGTTTCTATAGGTGTTATTCCTTCCGTCCTACTTTGGTTAGGACGTGTCAGAATGTTAGGGTCTGTCCCGGCACTTAGCAGGAGAGAATTGCTTATGTACTGAAGGTGTTGCTCTAACGAGTGACGTGAACTGCTATCTAACTACAATTTGTATATAAGTCATTAATCAGTAACTAAAGTAACAGCTGTTCTTCACATTGCTGTGGAATGTGTGCTGCGGAGTACTCCCTTCAAACAGACTGGAAACCGGGAAACAATATGGAACTGACGGGTTGTTCTAGCAGGGCTGGAGGAGGACCATATATAGTGAATTAACTGTGTGGTGCCAGCTTGAGCCTCCTTTGGAAGGCTTTCTGGTTTTAAATTTTCAGATAAAATGGCAATGTTAACGAGCTATTTTGGGGTCAGTTTTGTTCACCCAATTTTAAAATGTACCTTCACTGGCCTGCCTTATATGACATCTGTCGTATGAGAAAAGGCTGAGAGCTGGAATTGTTTAGCCCGGAAAAGGGAAGGCTCAGGGTGGTTTGGGAACTTCAATGTTACCTTATTTGCCTATGTGTAAATGGTGGAAGTTCTGGTTTTAGGCTGAGATTTTTAAAGGACTTTATGGGAGGATTGTACTATGTTATACTTTTCTCTAATAAATTATAGTCTGCAAATTTATTTTTAGGCAGAACTCTTGTTTAGCTGCCTGAAAACTCTGGCTGGTTGTGAAATTGTTCTAACAATTTTTCAATGTTTGAATTAGCATAATTGAATTACACAATCCTTTGATTTGTTCAGATGTGTTATAGCATTTCAGCTCTGATTTTGACACTTATTTTGAGCATTTTTCAGCTGTTAAATGCAAATAGTTTTTTTCTGATAATGCATTAAGGATTGTAATTGATGAGCAGTCTGGAAAAATACTTGTTCCCGGACCCCTCGTGCAAAGGTGTCAGAACAACAAAGAAAATGTTTAATGAGAGGCAGGAACTATGCTGCATTTTGAGGGAAAGATTGGTTAACCCAACAAACACTGCCAAGCTTTGACTGGCAAATAGTGTTTGTTTCTCACATCACAAAATAGATGGAAGTCTTCAGCTGTGCTATTACTCAGCAGATATCTTTTACCTTATTGTTGTTATTACTGATCCTTTAACCTGAATTCATCCAGATCATAAGTATTTCCAGAATCTCATGAACTCCCTAGACTGAAAGCTTTGAGTACTTCTATGGTTGCTATCTGAATGATTTGGAGAATAAGTGTTGGTTAAAGGAACTATGTGGTGCTGTTTCTGCTTCCTACTTGAATGAAGACTATGTCTGATCAGGATGTCTTAGGAAGTCTTTTGCGTTTGTTCACAAAAATAAAAGGGCCTCTGAAAATCCAGGGCAGGAAGCAATAATTTTGTTTTTAGCTCTGGAGATTGTTTTCTGTATGTCAGCCATGTAGTGGCTGTTTTAGTGTAAATACGTGTGTATGCCTGTGTAAAAGTAAAACTAGTTGTAGAGGCAAGACTTCAACTTCTGAAATGTGCTTTCTGTACACATCTGTTTGTGAAAAGCTTCATTTTTTTTTTAAGAAAGCAATTATAATAGAAACAATGTATGTGAAGAGAACTCATTAGTAGAAAAAAGAAACATCCAAAAATAACCTGGAGGAAATATTTATGGAAAAGACCCTACATTATTTGTCCAGCTTTAAGTAAAATCAACAGTTCTAAGGACAGATTATAAACAAAATGAAAAGTAAAATCTCTTGGACCTGTTGGGAGTCAATTGTCTTTAAACTGCTGCAAATCATTAGTATGCAGAAGCTACACAAAATTTTTGAAAATCAGGTTGCTTGTTTTGAACCAAAATGGAAACCTAGCTCTAATTTGCAAAATAGTCTAACCTCAGGAACCCAATTTTTGAGAACTAAATTATTTTTACATGTATGAGGAAAAGCCATGCTCTATTTAATCTTAAGCAGATATGACGTGTGCATATGGATACATATAGCATAATCAAAGAATCCAGCGGAAGTGTAAACCTGAGTCGGTGATATGGAATAATTCCCCAGGGGATCACTGTGCCGGTCCTAAACTTTGCATGTGATGGCAGTTATTGTTAAACCAGAGATATACTACTTTTTTCTAGGAACAGGGTACTTGATGAGAAAGACTCTAACATAAATGAAAGGGCTGTTTAGAAAGCACACTTCGTGCTCTGCTTCATAAAGCAAGAAAATAGCAAGAATGAGACAATGCATCTGTAGGCTTTTGTTTGGGGCTTAGTACAGTTTTCTGAAGAGATCCTCAAAAAATATTGTGTTTTTTTAATGATGCTTTAAATAGAAGAGGATATAGTTCAAAGTAATAAACTGATTAGGAAACAGATTAAAGTTCCTCAAGCTTCAAAAATTTCAGCTTCCTTTCCACAGAAAAACAAAATGCCTGGAATGGACGACTGAATTTACAGTTCAAAATCTTCATTGCCTTAATAAGCTTAAGGTATACACATATTAAAGGGAGGGAAAATAATATGCATTTCTAGGATACCTCATTCACATCTTCTCAAAAGCACTTTGCAGGGTTTGAATGACTGAATTTCATAAATAAACTGAATACTTTGAGAAAGTGTGTTTGAATGTTTGCCAAACTAGTAATTTATTTTCACTTTACTCATAGCCTCTTTCCTTTGCTCTCAACAAATATTCATATTGGAAACTTTGTTTGCAAGAGTATTAGGAAGGGAGAGTCATGAATATTCATAAGGATATGCATTTGCAGGAGAGCTCTGGAGAGAATGTATATTCTTACAATAATTTTACACATGTGATTGAGAGTTTTATCCTCTGAGGATTCATCCTGGCAGTGAAAAGAACAAGACTCCCTCTTCTGCAGTTCAGAGACAGAAGTTACCCCACATGAAAAATATAGAATATATGGAAGTAATTGTATTTTTAGTACTAGCTTGTTTCTTGACTATTTGCTTTCCTGTCATGACACATTATAACTTGCTTTGCTAATGTTAGTTCTGAACTCTGCCTCTTTCTGCTGCTATGGGATTATGACCATGTCCTGCCTCTGGTTTCTTTATCCATGGATGCATGGCATAAGCAATCCATTTGGTTGCTAGTGCAAAGATTGCAGCGAGATCCCATTTCACTTGGCTTCCAGTGCCATCACACTAATTTTTGAAGCTCAGCATCTGGGCTTCTGTGGAAGTTGTCTTGGTGTGGTTGAATTTCCTGTTCAAACCATAGCCTTACAATTTTATTTGAAACGTGAGTAAGTTTTGGTCGTTTTTCAGGCCCTGGTGATGTAACTGTCACCCTGCTAGTGACACCAGTCTTTATTACCCACGTGCCATTTTGAAAGCTTATGGTTTTCTGCTTGTCTGCCTCTGCGTGGGCTACCTGTTAACAAATTGATGCATGTAAATAACTTAGCAGTGTTTAGAGGGCTAATGTGCTAAAATCACTGGTTATTGCAATTACTACCATTTCCTTGGATTGTCTGTTGCTCTCTCTGCCTGCCAGCAGTGCTCATTTACTGTTCCTCAGCACAGAGGATTAGCTTTTTTTCTTATTACTATTTTAAAGCAATATGACAACTACCATAAGGGGCACTGTTTCAAGACTTGAAGCCCCTGTGCACAACTGCATTATTAGAAGGATAGTATCAACAAACAAGCTGCTTTCAGAGTGAGATGGAAATCTCATCTCTAACTTAGCTTACCTCAATTTATTTGAAAGTACACAGCTTAGCTAGTTGCATATGCAAAGAAATCATCAAAATCAAGACATAAATAATTTGGTGCAAGGTCAAGTAAGAAGTCCCCAACAGGATCCCAAATATCCTGACTCCTATCCTTTACTACTTTGTTTTTGAATAATGAACACTGCAAGGAGGGATAGTATTACATCATGAGCCAACTCCACTTGTGAATGATTTAGTACTTTCTGAATGCTAGTGAGGACAAAAATATAAGATGACTTTTTTCAGAGTCTGATGGGTCATGTCCGTTGGGTCTACTGCTGATGTGGTTGGTAATGAAGACAAATTGAGCAAGTTTTTTTGTTCAATACCTGCATAATGTTTTATAAATAGTTAGATGTGGTTTAGAAAGCAGAATTTAAGTGAACAGTATCAGGCTAGATTTTTATCTTGAATGACAATATTATAAAACATAGCAATTTTGTTTAATTGAAGATCAAAACTGAGTTTTTCTATAAAACTTCCAGAATATAAGAATTCCAGTTGAAATTAATTTTTAAACAAGCATTCCCTGGTGATGCGTATATCTCAAACATAGTATTAGAACCAGAAAATGAAACTCATTCGAAAGTCTAAACAAATGTCTAATTGGCTAGTTTATTTTAACTTCCTAAGCAAATGGGAAAAGTAAGCAAGCAGAATCATTGCTCAAAGGGAAGGTCAATTTAAAACATTCTTTTAAGTTTAGTAATCAAAGGTGATGTATTTATTGCAAGCAAGGAATTATTTATTTATTTTTAATGCCATATGATTTTTGAGGCCTGGCATATTTCTTGTAACATGAAGTTTATAGATATTTTCAAGAACTTGGAAATGCTACCTACCTGAATATGCTTAGTTTTGAGAACTATAAAAGAAAATATTTTTAGTTGTAATTGTCTGTAGTAATTACAAGGAGTATCTAATGATGCTGCACATGTTGACAGTGCTTACAATCCTGACTTGGTTCCAGGCCCAAACTTTCCTAAGTCTGCCTGACAAAGCCTAAGGTTTTTTTCTTTTGTTTGTTTGTTTTTTGTTTTTGTTTAACTCCAAGCTTATGTTTCTTTATCCAATTCTAGTTGGTTCAGCATGACTGCAAAAATTATTTCTATACAGTTCTAGTTCACTTATTACTTGTGCTGGGGTACTAGTGAGTAGTCAAAAGAAAAATCTGCATCAGTCACTTGATAAAACAAAGTGGAATGCATTTGATCTAAATAAGCAGAAGTCAGTTGCCTGTATAGGCAATTTTTCCTTGTTTTGTAGCAGTAGGTGGTTTTAGGGTGTCTACTTGTTTTCCTTTCTTCCTTAATTACTCTGGCCAGAAAAGAGAAAACATTCAAATTCTGCCAATGCATTTGCCCTCTAGGCATGTAATCTTCAGCACTGATCCTTTTTCAGTCTGGCCATGTATGAATTTTAGTCATGGCACAGGCTAAGATCTGCCTCTCAGATAACACATGCTGGGATGAGTAAAATGTTCATGATAACATTAGCCAGGGGAACCATCTGACTGAGGAAGACTGATCTGAAATGCAGTAAATAGCCATCAGCTTTACCACTGAAGATAGAGGATAAATAGTGTCAGAAACTGGTATTTCAGAATGAAGAGCAGAGGTGTACCTAATGCAGAACTAAACTTATCCGGCTTTGTGTCTGATAGTGAATTTCAGGCAACATAAATTGCAGTGATACTACTGATTGCCGAATAAGCTAAATCAGAATCTCATTCTCAGCAATGAGTCCAAGTATTTGACTGTCACAGTCTTGGGGGGCTGTGACCTAGTGACTCCTGAAGAGCTGCAGCTATCAAGAGAGAGGAAGGGGAATTCAGTCTCATCTGTCATTAATCTTAAAATAGGCCTATATTTATTTCTTTCACTACAGAATTAGGCTATTGTCACTACACATTCCCTGCCTTGCCAGATAATATCTTGCATCCCAGATGGGGCTATCAAATGTCTATTCCTGAAGATGATGCTGTTCACACATTTCTTCTATTTGAACACCTCTGTTTCTGCAACCTGTTGCAAAGTAGTATATCAATCGCAAAATCATGTATTAGAAGCCTAAGAGCTGACTGTATTGTATTGATTTTTTTAATCTTTATTTTCCTGATCTACCTTCAAATGACTTCCTATATTCTGGTTTTTTTTTTGTTTGTTTGTTTTTGTTTTTTGGTTTTTTTTTGTTTGTTTTTTGGTGTAGTTTCACTGCAGCTATAGAATAAATGTGTTACCTTTGTATACTCTTGCTTTTCTGTTTTACTGGTTATCAACTCATTCTTTGGAGGACAGAAAAAAAAATCAGATTGCAAGGGACTGATAATGCATTGTTCTGCACATACTGCGTTCACATGGGGCTTGTTCTTATGGTGTGAGGGAGTTAATTTATGCCAGCTTTACTGAATGTAGGTCTCCAGACCTACAGCTCTGAAAGAGTGAACAGTAAAGGATTACTTTGTATGAGTTCAGAACACCCCTAAAGAGAGGGGAGAAAGGCCACAGACAAGAATTCAACTTTCCTGAGATGAAGCTACTTGAGACTCAAAGGTGTTGAGAAGCTTTGCTGCCCGTTGTTCTAATAAGGTGCATGTCAGTGGTGTCAACACGATGTGCTGAGGAAATGTCACACATGTCTGCAATTGGCTACCTCTGGCTTGCTGAAGCACAGCTGGAAACCTGGAAAACAGATGTGGCTTTCAATCAAGCAAGGGTCAAAGCAGTCTTGGGACTTAATGTCTATATTTCTTCATCCAAAAAAAAAATGATCTTTGGATCCTTGGACAGTTCCAGTGGAACAGTAATTATTTTAACAGCTTTCCTTTTTTTTTAAAGTGCAACATCATACCTATAGAATAGAGTAATAATAATAATAAAAAAAAAGTGGGCATGCATCCAGGCAACATGGGACAATTATTGAGAAAAGAGTCTGAACAAAAGCACATCACTGGCTAAGTTGAGTGAAATGCACCTGGTAACTCTCACACTTAACAGAATGACTAAAACATAAAAGTTTGAAGTCATCTGGTGATAGTCTGCTTTGTAAGCATGAGAACAGCAGTCAGTTTATGGCCCTTTATTCTAAGAAGATTCTCTGTTCCTTGTATTCTGTTCCTTATATACCATCCTCAGAAGGTTGAATAGGATTGTTTTGTGACTGGCATGTAAATAGAGGAATTTGGAAACAATGTGCTCTATGGATTTTAGTGCAGTCTGCACAGAAGCTCTGAAAGAGAACCAAGTCTTTGCTACAAATGTGCAGCTGTAAATCTGGACTTGGTTCACAGAAATCAGAGTTAGGTTTTTCTCCCCTGTTGTGAGAGGGGAATGGCATATGGAGATTGAAATCTGGAGGTGGAGTATAGCCAAAAAAGGCCTTATTTAGTAAGAACAAGCACAAGCTTTCTGAGATCCAGCAGCAGAGCTCCTGGTAGGCAAATTTGGTATTACTTCTGCAGCTGAGTGTAACGGAGAATGAGAAAAGAGCTAAAAAGTTGGAGCTAGTTTTAGATGTCAACTCCCAAAAGGGAGGTATACCCCCATGGGTATGAAATGTAGCAGATCTCCATAATTCCTCCCATTAGACTGTCTCACTTAGAACTGGAAGACTAGACTGTCCTAGTGATAAATGAAATAGCTTTCCTCTCCTTTTGTCTTTCCTTCTTTTGTGCTTTATTTACTGTGCAGTCAAGAAGTAAAAGTTCGCTTGCTGTTTCCAGCTCTCTGAGGAGTTGTTTTCACAGCAGCTTAGTGCAGACGTATCTGTATTAGCCTTAAACTACTTAGCGAGGACACTGCTAGCAGCGTAGCCATAGCAGTGAAAAATCCTGTGAAAGCTGCAAAACCTATCCAAGAAGCTAGCTAGATAGCCAGCTAGTTAGTGTCCATGAGCTTTGCCTTTGCCTGTGCCAACATAGCACAGTGTTTGCAGTTTAAATGTATCCTTTATCAGCTCTACTAGTTTTTTTCCTTTGGCTCTAGTGAAGGTGTCTCTTCCTGCTGTTGATGATGGAAGTTTCCTCTTTATCCTCTCTGATGGATTCCTATTTGCCCCTCCTCCTCCTATTTGTAATTTGTTTGTGCTCTTTTTACATCGTGTTTTATTTTTCTTTGATGATGCTTTATTCATTTCATTTAAATGTTTTTGTCCATTTTTCACTTTTCTTTAGGTTGTGACTTTCCACTTCAATATTTGGTCTCCCTTTTTTATTCTGTTTGTTTACCCATAGCTGATATCAGTCCTTACTTTCTATCCATTACGCTTAAGGTGGTGTTTTAATCTATTCTGTTAATGCTTATATTCCCTAGCCTGTTCTTAGGTGCTTTTCTGAATTGGAGCTTCTGCAATAGCTCATTGGAGGAAATATGACAGAAATATTGTTTAGAAGAGACCTTTGGAGGTCATCTAGTCCAATCTCCCACTCAAAGCAAGACTGTCTTGCATGCTAGATCCAGGACAGTTATGGCTCTGTCTACCCGAGTCTGGAAGACTTCCAGGGATGGCGATTGCCTGGTCTCTCTGGGCAAACTTGTTGCAGTGCTGTCCCAGCATCCTAGAATATCTTTTTCCTAAAGATATTCTCTGTTTTTCCACATCCTTTTCACTGTCCTTTGCTGTAGACTGAGTATGTTTACCAAAATTTCTTGAAGCACTTCTGTCCTGAAACAGTATAATCTGGCCTAAGGTAACTATTTAGCTGGTGAGAAACAGGTTCTAGTTAGTAATAAAGGTTAAATTCAGTTTTTCCAATGTAAAATACAATGCAGCCTAAATTATCTAAATGTCAGAGGAAATTGTGGTTGTGGCGTGTTCAAACGGTTGAGAGAATTTTCAGTGCAACTTGAAAGTGTTACATCCCCCGGCATTTATAAATGACTGATGTTTCTCCTTCATTCATACTAGCGTATAACAAGATTCCTTCATTGTAAGGGACTGACACGTGGAACTTGTGGCAGGTAGAGAGGTTCTCTGTGTAGAAGTTCCTGCCTTGAAAGTATTTTAGTCTATGAAACTAGTAACTGGAGAAGTAATAGGGAAACGAGTTTGGTTATGTTTTTGTCAAACGTACAAAATAAAAGCATAGAGAATTGGCTCTTCTAGAGATATTTATTGTCTTAATGGCTTCCTTAGACATGCATCTTGGCAGGGTTTCGGAAAAGATGCTAAACTGGCAGTATCAGAGACTGAAACTGCTCTGCCCGAAGTGGTGGTATTCTCATACTGTGATTTAACGTACTCTAATAGAGCTAGACCATTTCTGCAATACTTGCTCAGTTTCCACAATCATTCAGCTCTCTTACCAGAAGGATGCCAATACATTCATTATGCCTCGTGTGTTTTTGAAATGGATGCTTGTCCTGGAGAAGCTGACTGGATTACTTACTCCTTTCACATATGTTACAGTGCAAAGTGGAAGTGACTTGCATTTACTATTGACCTGCTTGAGATTCTAGCCAATAACCAAGCAACAAAAAGCTCCATATCCCTTACCAATTTTTGAAGCTGCTTTTCTCTGGGGGTGAGATATCTTAAACACTCATTCAAGAAATAATTTAATTGATCTTTAGCTTCTATTATTGCCTCTCCTCAGGAGCCAACAACTGAAATTGACTTTATTCCCAATCCAGCTGCCTTGATTTTACCTTGGACGCATAGAAAGCTGACAGACACTGGGTTAAGTTATTGAGAGCATATCTGGGGTTAAATTAGCCTAGCTCTGTCAGAAATGAAGCTAAATTTCTGACAGATGTTAGTCTTACTAGTCAAATGAAAGCAAAGAGTGTGAAGAGCTGATGACTTCAGAAATGTGAATGGTTAACTTGAAAGTGTGGCATTTGACTGGCTTCTTGATTAAAATTTTTCATAAAGTTGTTCTTTTCATAAAGCTAGTTCTTCTAAACAAATTTCTGTAGCCATCAATAATATTTCAGCCATCAGATATCTTTTATCTTAAATCATTATTTTGATATAAAATGCACTTAATTCAGTGCAGGAATATAATTGACTTTCATTTTTATTTTTTTGAAGTTTTTAAAGTACATTTCTATTCTTTTTGTACTATTGGCAAATAAATCTGATATAGATGCCACTCAAATCTCTCGCACTATGATCCTCAAAGAAGTATTTTTGCTCCAGGAAGCTGCTTGCGTTACTAGTTTACTTACTCTTCTTGCTCTTGCCTGTTTCACTTCTGTTTTACTTGGACACATAGGAAACCAAGGCCGTATGCTACTATGTTTCAGAGATCGCTCTGACTGCCATTTAATTTCTCATAGCTTCTCAAAGAGTTGTTCTTGAGCACTAAAACCCTTTGTTTGTAGTAAGGAGAATCTGAACTGTAATGTGCAGTGCTTCACCTAATGGGTTACAACCTGCTTGAATGACCCAGTGAGCAGTCTTTTCATCTACATATCAAGAAATGGGTATCAAGGTATTTAGTGGAAGACTTTACCTTCAGGATTAGTGTTCTTGTATTGGCCTCAAAGTCTTAAAGTTAGTGATCCTTTTGCCATATTCAAGAATGATTGGTCACTATCAAACTAAAATAGGAAATAAATGTGTTTTTCCACTTGAATTTTCAGTGATACTTTTATGGGGGAGGTAACTTCCATACTGCAGTTTGGGCTGGATAGCACTGTTTTTAATCTCTTCCTCAGTTAATATACTGGCTCTTGGTCTCAGCTCTGAAATGTTATGCTTATTTTATTGAAACATGGCTCTTCAAATAGTGCCAACAGTCTAGTTTTAAGCAGGAGGGGATAGAAGTAGGTCATCAAGGCTTTGTCTATAGGCTTTGAAATTCCGTTCTGAAAAGCATAAAATAATTGTTTGCTGTAGCTTTTCTGTGCAGGAACTGAGTCGGGCTGGTCTGTGCTTGGTGAGACTATGTAGTCTGAAATACGATGGATACAACTGTTCTGTAATCGTAAGATTTTTCACATGAGAAATTGCTTTTTCAAGAATGAGTATTATTTTTGAGTATAGCTAGACAAATACTAGTTTTGAGTAACAACAGAAGTCATTGAATGTTTTACAGTCTCAGTTTGACTGAATGATTATTAACAATACTGAAATAACTATGGGCAAAATAACTGCTATCTAGGGAAAGTATTTTTCTAGTGATGCTTACCAAACCTACTTAGTTGTCTTTCAGACCAGGAGACTTCTGTATTTCATTTGCCAAACGTGGTTCTATCCTGAGTAATGACTGTGTCAAGAAGCAGGTTTAAGATGCCTGAAACCAATGCAAACTCTCCTTCCTTTGACCCTTCGAGTTATTCTTTTTCTATTAGGAGTCTGAAGACTCTGAATTTTTCCCGTGGCTGTGATGTTCATAATGGTTCTTGTGTGCATCACTCTTGTTTCTAGTAAGGAATAAATTCATGCTAGAACCATTATGTCAGTGAAGAACAGAATAGGATATTTCTTTCTTGAAAATGCTCATGTGAGACAGGTCAAAAATGACTGATAATGATCAGTGATTTTTATCAGGGAGTAGGGTGAGCATGCAGTAGTACTGCACAGGAAACTTCACTAAAATCAGGATTTGGTACACTTTTTTTCCTCTATTGAGCTAACAAGTTCTAATTGCAGCTTGCAGGTAAACAGATGTTTTGTTCTCTTCCTCATGCTAGCTCAGCAAAATCCTCTGATTTCTAACAGCTAAGCTGATGTAGTCCAACTACAGTTTGCATCATCAGCCACAAAGATTTCAAAGGCTGACCACATCAGCTTGGTCATCTATATGGCAAAATGTGAACATGGCAGAGCTAGTCCAGAATTGTGGGAGGAATAACTTCATCTGCAGACTCTGGTTGATTGAGACACATGCAAATTGGGATTTTGAAAGACTAGACAGGTGCCCTGACAATCATTTTCTAGCTACTATATAATGTACCTTTCACATAATGATGGTTGCAAGCCCAAAATGTTGGCTGCAGTGCAGTCCTTGCTCATGAATATGACAGTATTCCACATTTTCCTAATTGGTTTAGTTGCCTTCAGTTTAAATTTGCAAGAGGAGCAGAGAATGTAATTATTCATCTTTTCAATCAAGATGCCAAGCCACTTAGACTGTGGCTGAATGTGTAGGTACACTGGAACAGTCATGGTCTTTCAATGACTATGCACAGGGAACATCTGATTCCTTTATACCAATGTGCTTAATTTACCTTGATAATGCTGCTTTATTAATTTAGTGTTCTCCCCTGACAATTTTCATTGAAATACTCCCTGTTTGGTTCATATCACAATGTTTTTTGACAAAAATGGGGCTGCTTATCTCTTTCTTCTTAGTTATTTGAGCACTGCTTCCATTGTAGGAAGCTCTGTCCCCTCATATGAAAGGGCAAGATGGCAATGTAAGTTGCCAATATGAAGTACTAAATTCAATTTCAGACTCTGTGGGTTTATCTATGCTATGGATCTATGCTGTATATCTATGCTATGGATATGGCTCCATGTTTCTCTTAAATGGAAAAATATATATCTGTCTAAAGGTCATAGATAGGCTGGTAGTATCTCTTGTAAATAAGATCTGAATGAGTTCTTTTCCCTGCAGAGTCTCATTAAATATATTCTCCTACAGCATCCATTTGAAGAACAGATTCATAGTAATTATAATGAAAACTATGGACCAAGATGCTTGTTTTTGAAAGGAAATAGTAAGTTAGGCTATGCCATTTTAGTACCCAGATAGAGCTGAGAGTGAAGGAGGCAATGGGGAGTGCTCAGTATTTATATCTTGATAATCAGGAGGCCAAAATCTGTGTGTGTGTATTTAAATTGACATTAATGCTTCACTGTATATTATTTCATAATACAATCCTTCCTGGTGCCATAAATGCAAAGTTTTTAGAGGAGCTAGTCTGTCTTAATGTGATTTCTCATTCTGATTTTGTTTGGAAAACTTTTTCATCTATATTCTAGAGCAAATTGAAGAATTTGAATTAAACAGACAAATAAATAGTCCTATTGTGCTACTGTAAGAACAACACTTTGAGTGACAATCCTGTAATAAAACACCAGTTCAGTAATGCTATTCTGCATTCTTAACTAGACAGTGTTCTACCACATCTATTGACTGACTGAAACATAGGCAAATAGATAAATTTTTTTCACTATTTGCGTAGGTTTATACTTAATTAAGGGAATTTGAAGGGCCTTGCATTTGTACATATCAGAATCACCCATGCTATTGAATAACGATGAATGATGACATTAAAATAATAAAGCAGCTGATCTGGAAAAGTTGCAGCAATTTTTTCCCCTTTTCAAACAATAAGGTCTCCAATCAAAACATTCAGAGATGTGAAGAGATCTTCAACTCAGATTCAGATCTTATTCTTTACAAAGGTGGTTGGTGGTGATCCTGGTGGTAGGTTCTACCTGCAAACAGCTGCAGAGGAGGAGCTTCTGTTTCAACATTACTTTTTAATAATGTGATAAGGACTAGATATAAAGAACATACCCTCGCCTCCCCCACGCACCCAGATGTTTAAGCCATAGCTGTTGTTCAGGCTTCAGATATCTGTGACCGAAACTGGAAGTCAGAATGCCACCATCCAGAGGACAGCTATCCCCTGTGCCTTCTTTTGATATGAAAATTGCCAAGTGCCTCGTTCATATGTTGTTCATTTGTCCAAAACTGCCTTAGACCAAGTATATGTCTCCTGGTGAGACTCCCCTGAATTTCATCTAGGTCTGGTGAAAGGTCTGATATGGCAGGAGGTTCTGAGTACAGCAGACACACCAAGAGAAATGAACTTCTCACACAAAGCAGTTGTAACTCCTTTCTTTCTTTTTCTTTTTTCTTTCTTTTTTTTTTTTTTTGGGGGGGGGGAGAAGAGAGTAATAACTGCCTTCTAGGCACCTGATTGCTCAAGAAACTGAACTTTTTGGTTCACTGTTGCCCTCAGGCTAGAAACATTTAAATTTACACTCCTGTCTTTCAGAGGAGAGACCTGAGTTTGAGGTAACAGGTTTTTGGAGTCAAGTAGGGCATTCTTTAAGGCATGTGTGACATCCAAAACAATTCTGTTTTTATGTTGTCGAATCTAGGTCACTATGCAACAAGCAATGCAATATTTAAAAGGAACAAGCAGCAAGGAAAGCCTTGGGTTTAGAGTACTGAAGTAAAAGGAGCAAGTCCTTGCTGGCAAGCCCTGCCAAAAGACTGATTTCTGCATTTTACATTAGACAATTCTTGGACAAAACCTGGAAATAATCTTCAAATTGTGGTCTGGAATCCAGAGGTGCCTCTGTGGTCAGCATTTCCTATTGGTTGGTTCTAACCAGCACCGATGTGTGGGTTTTTTGGATTACCTTTAATGGGGAGGTTTAGGTGCCTTATAGAATGTGTAGAAAATCTAGAAGCCTCTTATGGTTTTGAATTTCTCTTTGGGGCCAACTGCCTTAAATGCAGGCTTTGCAGTGCCTAAATTGTAGGCAGCAAAGGCCTTTATTGGATCTGGCCCTATGCCTCTTCATGAGATGGTCATGGTTTTATTCCTAGCAGAGGCCAGGTGTGCTTACATCTGTGTATTAAATTTAGAGTCAAAGAGGTTATGGGAGAATATATTCTCCATATATCCTATTTCCTTTACAAAAAATTCCCTCCACTATTAATTTAATCATCATTAAAAATAGTGGATGAGGAAATGTATCAACACAAAGCTATTATACATAGTTATTTACCACTAAGGTCATTTAAAAGAAAATGGATATTGGAGTAAGCACAAGTACAATAGTGATTACTAAAGTTATTTAAAATGAGATTTTTATCTGAAGAAAGAAATACATCCTGCAGTTCTGGAGAAAGCTAGACCAGAGTCTGTGGATAGAATTCTGGCCCTCTGATTCAAGCATTTTTGAGTTTTATCTCAGAATACTTGAGGTTATAAGGAATAATAAAATGTACTACTGATTCCTTGTGAGAGTGGATAGAAGCAGATGAGTAGTGATTAGGAGAAAGTGCTCATTGTTTGCAAAACTTTAATTTTCTATTGACAAACTACTTTTACCTGAAGCTATCTGTTTTGATGAACTGTTTTAAAAACTAATGACATACTAGATTGAAATACTCTAGTAATGTTAATCACTGTAGCTCTCTTTTCCCAGCTGAGGATCTGATATGTGGATGTATTTTGTTACTGTTTGGTCACAAAATTGACTTTTTCACCAGTTATTTCCTTCGAACCTAAGAACAGCTGTATTGTGTCAGATCAAATGTCCACCTAATCCTCTGTCCTGTCTTCCACGGTAACCCATAGAAGGTGCCTAAGGGCACATGTAGTGATACTTGCCAATACTCCACAAGCCTCTAATAGTTTGCAGTTCGAGGATTTCATGATCATGGTGATGTTTTTTGTTGTTCTAGGGCATTTTTCTTTTTGTTCCCCTCCTCCATGGTAAAATCTTGTGGCGATATTAAATGCTCGCTAATGCTAATATGTTCAGATGGTTTATATCTATCTAGTCCAAAGCTACAGGCAGATCTCTGCAAAGGCCAAATTCAGAGGTCCTATGTAAGGTGCTGAGTAGGGGCCAGTGTGGAGCAAGGTAATATGTAGGACAGCTTAACATAAAAATTTAAGTTGAATTTTGACCATTTAATATAGCTCTACTGGATTATGAGACCAGTTTGATAAGATGAATGAGACCTTCTTCAGTGAACAGTTTAAATATGGAAGTAAATCAAGTGCTGTTCTGTCTGTGGTAGCCCAGGTGACTTCTGCTCAGTTTTTGAAAGATCCTGTGGAGAAGCATTGCTGAAGTGCCAGAGGTTAAGGCACAATGTTCCTAGATGCATGAAAGAGACAGTAGGAGATCAGAGAGAGTTCAGGAACGTAAATCCTTTTTCTCGCTTCAGGGTTACAAACCTTTGATACTGAAACTTCGTTACTGGCTTAGAATGCAGCAAAGTTTGCCCTTTAAGAATCTGGGAAATATGTACTTTATATTTGTCATAATGTCTTTTTTCAAATGTAACAGCTATAGTTCAGGGGCTGGACAGGAAAAGGGGATTCATTCTGCCTTTCTATTCCTTTTGAGAAGGTATAAACTGGGATTTTATCAGTGGCAAACTTCCACTGAGCATTATATAGCTGGAATCATAATTCAAACCTTTAGTAAAAGAAATTGTGCTTGTGAAAAGTCAGAGTGACTTATGCTTTGTGCTGCTTATTCTTCAGGCCTTGTGATCATCCCCACTTTATTATGGTTTGGCTATGAGAAATTTGAATGGCTTCTATAAAAAGGCCACATGATGTTAATACATATATAAAACACTCTGGTGGTAATCCTTTTGCCTCTCCTGCCTTTTCAGTATGTTATTAGGGTTGGCATCTGCCATGAACACTTTCTTTAAGCTTTTTCTTGTGAGTAACCTCAATGAAGTCATGAGATGCATCACAAGCTGCTGCACTAGAATTTTAAACGTACTTAGCAGGAGAACAGTCTCAAGATCTATATTTGACCCTTTTCACTTCAAACTTATAGAATAACCTGTCAGGAACAGCTCTTCTTCCTTTCGTGCTCACTGAAGATTAACAAGATGCTTAACTTAAAATTCTTTCAAAGGAGAAAGGAGTCCTCATAACTTTAAGCACTGTCATCAAACTGTAATTATTCCTCTACTAACTTGTGCTAGCCATGATAGAGCTCCACAGCCGTGTCATCAGGGAGATGGAAGATGTCTGGAGACCGTCTTTTCCTGCCCTTCTTCCTCCTTCAGTGTTTATTGGCTAGCAGCCCTGTGAGATATGATGTACAAAGATTTCTCTGTCAACAAGCGTGGCTGGCTGTCATGTGTCAGATAACAGAACGGCAAGTGAGAAAATGTAGAAACAAAGAGAAGGGGCAGGTTTAGCTCAGCTGGTTAGCGCGTGGTGCTGCTAATGCCAAGGTTGCAGGTTCAGTCCCTGTATGGGCTATGCTGAGGGTTGGACTAGATCTCCAGAGGTCCCTTCCAACCTTACCCTTCTATGATTCTATGAAAAGGCTAGTCCAGAATTCTTTACATTTCTGAATAAGCTTCTGCTTCATAATTGGATGCTGAGAATTTTCACTTACCTGTCAGAGGGAATGACACTTAAGGAAGATGACATATTAAAGGATTAAATATATAAATTAAAATTTAATATTTTAATTAAATGTTGGTTAAATATAATGCCTAGGTGTTTGCTTTTTTGTTTTTTCCAAATAAATGAATAAGATTGAGTAGTGATTATAAGTTACTAGTTTTGGCTGTTTATTGCAGTCTTGTGAACATAAGACTGAAGTCTGGAGATGGAGATGTTCCTCTGAACTAGAAGATAGAGGGCATTTTATTTGTCATCTCAAGCACTGTGACAGATCTGTGGAAGCATGACACTTCTATTAAACAGGAATTGAATCTAAGTAATTATTTCTTTCTTCTGAGTAATTTATGAAAAAGATATAGCACAGATGGAATAGTATAGCTCTGTTCTAGGCATCCCTTACTTTCATCCATCCCTTTGATTTGCTTCTCATCTACTTTTGGGTCTCCCTAATACATGCTCTAACACTCAGTACTGGTATAAGCTACTCTCTTGCAGCTATTGCAACATCCAGGGAGTTGTTCACAGTTTTTCACATAGGAACTATTTATCCATGAGGAGGATTTTCAGTGTCAAGTTTAAGCACCTTAGGAAACAAATGATCTAATTTTTCAAATACTCATGTAATTCCATTAAATTGAATGAATTTATTCTGTGCTTGCAGTAGCAGGAGATGAGAAACTATTGTGTCACTGTTCAGAAAATGCTTGAAAAGTCTCTAGCTGTATCACATACTGTTTTCACAAGGTAAATTAGATTTAGATGCACCTTATTAACCAAGATTTTAGAAGTGTCCCTCTGTTATCTGACTAAATCCACATTGCTTCTGTGTAATTCAAACTCACTAGAATGCAGATTTGTCCAAACATACCTTTAGATATTTTGAGTGGATTCCCTGTTTCACCCCATTTCCCCTCTGACAGCACAAAGACAGCACAAATCTCAATCTGAAATCCTGCCTGGTGAGAGTGGGAGTCACGGTGAAAGGGCGTGCTAAGCATATGTGGAGGATGTAAAAACAGCTACTGTGCCAGCTTTTGTCACACAAGGAACCTGGGGGGTGGATAGTGGGAACAGCAAGGGTTAAACACAAAAAAATGGGATGGATGCTGCAGTCTCTATTTTTAAAGCATGACTCCCGAGGCACGGTAGCCAGCTGTTGCAGATTCAAGCAGACTTGTAATTTGCATCTTGGGTCTAGCAAGGAATTAAGGAGCTGTAGCCAGTATCTTGTGGCAAACCCAGTCTCAGTAACTAGCATAACTAATATGAAGGCCAAAACCTCAGATACGTAAGTGCTGTGTGAAATGGATGTTCAAATACCTTTATCTTTGTCCACTCTGCATGGAGAAAAACAAAAAAACAAAACAACAACAAAGACACCGATATTGGAGGGAGGTTCCTGTCTGTACTTTCTGGTCACAGGGGCACCTGAACTGGTGCCCTGAAGAGTATACTACAGGGTTCCCCAGTGTGCTGGAGCACAGTGCTTCATTTCCCCCCCCTGCTCCCTCAGAGTTAGCTAATTTTCTGTCACTTGGGAAAAGAGCTTAGAATTGCCACTTTGAAAGCATAGCACGAGTCCAGAGCGAATGGCTAGAGGGAAAGAGGCAGTATTGACAAACTTGCTATTTTGCAGTACTGTATTGGAACAGGGTTGTTTAAACCCAGCACTGGGTTAAGCAGCAACACAGCTTGAGAAGCTCTGGAGAGCTGGGGACTGTTTTTTTCATTTAACCAGAAGTGATAAATTACAGTAACACATGTGAACTTAATTGCTTTGGGTTTAACTCTCAATAGTGCAAATATGATACAGTACAGGTAATATGAAAGATTATACATCCTGTTATAACCACAATGTCAATATACATATAGCTAGCAGCTTTCTTCTGCAATGATTATTTCCTGCAAAGTGCATTTTTTTTTTTATAAATACATATAAATGCTGCACTAAGCTCTGAGTGAGAGAATTTGGGTCTTGCAATATGTTCAGGACAGGCTCAGTTTTGACTGTCTTTTTTTTTTTTTTTGCTGATAAGACAACTTTTTCAGTTGACTCTGACAGCTCCTTATATTTAAACCCCTTCCCCCTCTCCTATCAGGAGCAGGCTCTCATATAGCTTTGATTTTTCTGCTTGTGAGCTACACTCACCCACAGCACAGGCGTGCTGAAAATTGACTTTTCCAACTGGACACAATCATATAAATAGTTGGCATCATCCATGGCAATTATCACTTCAAACCCATTGGAAAAAAAATCTCACTTCAGACATTCGAAAACTGAAGGTCTGCTGTTCTCCTAATGCTCTCTGTATTTAGCTTCTAGAAACTGATTTTTTTTTTTTTTTTTTTTTTAAGGAGGAAGAAGGTAGAAACATCCAAAAATTTGAATCTCTTCTTATTTGATCATATCCCAGAAACACTGCACTTTTACTGTCATTTCTCAGATTAATTTCACTCCACATGATTTAATAGAGAGCACATTTCAAGGAGAAGAATATCACTGGAAATTAAATATCAAAACTAATAACACTTCTTGTCTGAATGATTTAACATTCTGCCAGCACGCATACTTTGTGCATCTTTGTATGAATGGTCTCCCAAGCAGCTACCTGCTGCTTCCTGGGGTGGGGAAGGAAAAGGGGAGGAGAAGTAATTTGCAATTAACACTTGTGTTTCCTCAGTGTTTTCCTACTTTTCCTCTAGAAAGAAGGTCTTAAATTATACTCCTTTAGGCTGTGCCTTTTCAAGGTATAAGCCAGGCCCCAGAGCAAGAAATCCTTCATGTAAACAAGACATCGGCTGAGCAAAAGGACTCTGCTGAACATCCTACAGCAACAGGGTTTTAACATGAGATTTGAGCCAAATGTATCAGTTTAACCACCCGTATAATGAGTACACCAAGAAAAAGAATATTTTTTGATGGTCAACATTTTCAATTACTCAGATTTTTATAGTCTAACTTATTGTCTACTCTTATTCTGCTCTTTGCTACTTTCCAGTTAATGACCAACATGAAGTATTCCATACAAAATGTCTAGTGCAAGTATTCATTTTGTTAATCTCCTCCCATATTCAGAGTGCACTCTTTAACCTTTTTAGACAAATTTGAAAATAGAACTGTAGTGTAATTCAAATAACATACTTTTTTTTAACAAGTATCAAATACATCAATTATCTAAAGGGGATTCTGCTTTGTTCTGCAATGAATATTTAGCTTGCTGTAAAATCAAAGCTAATCTTTATACTGTTTTCCCCCTTACGCCATAGCAGATGAGTGTTTCCTGTAACTAGTGTGTTATAGTAGAGCATCTGCCTTCAGAAACAAACTGCCAGATAGCCTTAGTGAGCAGTCAATTTATGCATTTGACAGGTTTATTATATTTTCAGTTATTTGCTGAAGGATGATTTTATTATATGCAAATCATTGACATAAATTGGAGCAGAACAGATTTATTAAGGGGCTTAGATTCATCTTTCACCATTTGGTATGTGAATTTTTGTTGCGTGATGCATTTACTTCTAGAATATTCATTTGAGAGTTGTGCTGTAGCTGCAGGATTTGTAAGAGCTACGGTAATGCTGATTTGTCTGTTTTTAACATGCTCATCCTCCTAGTATGTCTGAGCTGGAAGGTTTCTATTTGGGATGCAGGAGTTAGAAAATGCATGCTTGTTTCTGTGCCAAACTTGGCATTTTAAAGGTCAAGAGGGATAAATTTCAGATCCTTATGTATGGAAGGAAAAGGTTTCCATCACCTGTTCTGCAGAACTGATCTGGAAGCGGTCTGTTTACCTCACTGGGCAAGCATTTGGTAGCTAACAGTAAAGAAATTGTAATGAAAATTGCTGACTTAATTAAAAAAAAAAAAAACCCTGCAAATATTTGGTCATATTTAATTGATCTTTTGCTGGCTTGCTTCATGCCCTTTTCCTGTTCACTTTATGTAAACATTCATGTTGTCAAATTCAGATACTCATAGAGGATGATTTTAGCATTTGTTATCTCAGTGCTATTATCAAGAATTGTGCCTTTTTGTAAAATAAAGGAGAGAGACTAGATCTGTCTTGTCTCCCACACAAGGGAAAAACATATAAGTCTCTTCTGAGGTGGGCAGCCTTAGAAAACAGTCTTGTGATCTGGTATCCACCTGCTGTGTGGGGAAAGACGTTGAAGCTCCTTTAGCCAAGAGTAGTGACCATAGCATGCTTTTATATTTTTTCATTTTTCATCTTTCTCTCACTTCATTCATTTTCTTCATAAATGGAGTCAAATTTTTGCTTTCCTATTTTTGAATTGGGACTAACAGTATTTCTAAATTATTAAGCTTTTTGAGGAGAGAAGTCTGCTTTTTCCTTGGATCTAGTTAGGACATTGGTTTAAGGCTTGAAAAACCTGTGTTCAAATCCTTGTTCTCCCACAGAGTGAGCTGGGCAATGCCATTTGCTACCTCTGTGCTTCAATCCTCATCAATAATTTGGCAATAAAAGTAAGGTTTTGGAGGGGTGAACACACTGAAGCTGTAAGGCAATCAAATTTCATGTCAATTGATGCAAATTTGAGACCTATAAAGCCCTAAATAATGACTCCTGTATCCTTTCTGTCTCAGACTTCTACCATCTTCTACTCATACTCAGTTGGTAGAGCATTCAGTCATGTTAAAAGAGGATGCTGACAAGATTTTTCCCTTCTCAGCAGAAATAAAAGTTTGCTGACTTTTCTGCACGTTAGAAGAAACTCAATATTTTCCTGGTTGGTGAGGCAGAAGGTTGAAAAATACTGATGTTTGAAGCAGGAAGTTTGGATGCGTGATTTGATTTGTCGTAAAGGGGAGAAATTTAAGAGTTCTCCGAACTTGTGCTTAGAGATAGCCAGGGAATAAAAAGGAACATAACTTCTTAAAAACATTGTCAAATTAGCTTTATTGCATGCTTTTTTTTCTTTAGGTTGTGCCAACAGCTTTACTTTCTTTAAAGTATTAATTACTGCTATAGTTTGTAGATAGTAGTAAATAACTGCGTAATACTTTTCTTTATAGAATTTCTTAAACTTATCAAGTGCAACCTCTTTCAAGCTTTGTCTCAGTGTTTTGGAGGAGAAAATACTACTACTTTAAATTAGGATTTACAGCCAAGACAACTTGAAGATGTCTTGTGCCCAAGCCCTTTGATTCATTTTAGAGTTGCCAAAGTTTTATTTTAAGGAATATTTGAAGATTTTAATGGATTAATTT
Organism: Rhea americana; assembly: GCF_003343005.1. NCBI lineage: Eukaryota > Metazoa > Chordata > Aves > Rheiformes > Rheidae > Rhea > Rhea americana. Next base: position 2,377,734 of record NW_028185483.1, read on the forward strand.
TTATTTCTTAATGGATTATTTTATAAATTACATATCTTGAATGAAAAGCTGTTTGCGTTATATTCTGTTATCTGTGAAAGCAAACAGTAAATCAATCCCTCATGATTCTTTAAGGACTCAAAACAATCTATGGAAAACACTCATATGGAGAGGGAATAATTATTAGGAATGTTGTTGCCTTAAATTCTATTAGAATTATATGCTTCCCAATATATATATATTTTTAATGGGCTAGGATAGTAGGTTTTTGTGTTAGATGATTCTCGAGAGGTTGTAGTAGACATACTAGGAACAAGAAATTCATTTTATTGGGCCTGCTCAAAAAAATGGTAAATCATACAGAAAACATGAGGAAACGGTAGTGCAGGGATAGAGTCAGCATTTAAGTATTATGGGAGGAAAAAAAAAGTTTGTAAAATAAGCATGTGTGCAATCAGAAAATCGCTCAGGGTCAGTCAAAATAGGAAGGGTAAATCATATTCTTTTCTCTAGAGAAGTGAGGCTGTCTGCCTTCAGCTGTATCTCTCCCTCTTGTATTTCCTTCCTCCCTCCCTCCTTCTCCATACTATAATTTGCAAAGCAAAGCTAACATAGCTGTTGTGCTTATGTCTCTTATTAGTGCTGGTTTACTCACCTTTGTAGACCAATATACGCTAAACCTCTATTAGGAGACTGATTGAAATAATTTTCCCATATCAAATCTCATTGTGCGTGTTGTTTTGCCAGGATGCATACAGTGAACTTTGCGTTGCATGAAGCTTTTCAATTTCTTTTTTCTGAAATTAATCTTGTATATTAAATAACATTGTGTATATGTATATAATTCATGTGTTATATGTATACACAAGCATGTGTGTATATATATATATAATTACATAATATCTTATGTATTTGCTTTCCAAACATGCATACAATCATATGCAAAATCCTCCGTGATTTTGAAGGAAAAAGGTCATTTTGCCTACCCTTTGCCAAAATTTAAGTGATACAAAAACTCAGTAGGGTCTGACTTTTCCTACAGTCTTCTCAAATCCCAGTGAACAGCATCTGTGATCATCTTTCTTCCTTCCTCGTATTGATTCTGTCTCAATTAACAGATTTTCTTTCTTTCTTTCTTTCTTTTTTTTTTTTTTTTTTAAATAAACCTCACAATGAGTGATAGCTTCCTGCTGGCAGTTTATGACAGAATATCACTACATTCTCAGAAAACTCTCTGATAATATAGTAGCACTATTTAATGACAACTGGAAACCATCAATCAGAAAGTTCTCTACATTTCATTTAAAAAAAATAAAAATTTCCTCTTTTAAATAAGGAGAAAGAAGTAGGGCCAAGCAAGGAGAAGACAGATGGCAGATTGGTGGAGCCACCATGTCTAAAATCTCTTTAAAATGATATTTTTCAAACCATGGAAAGGGAGACCGCAAACCGTATTTCATTCCCAGCCCAGAATTCTTGGTGCGCATAAAAATTACCGTGTTGAATCAGACACAACTTCCATCTGGTCTGGTATCCTGTCTCCAGCATTCCTAGTACCAGATGCTTCAAAGAAGGGTAAAAAACAGAGAGAGGCATATATGCGATAATCTACATCTTTCTCCTGTTCCCCTGCTCTACTTCCATTCCTTCTTTTTCTGTTCTGTAGGAGTTGTTAATGCCCCTGAAGCACAGTATATAGTATTTTTTGCAATGTGTCCATTACCATTAATTGTTAATTCTGGATTTTTTTATATTTGTATGTGTGTATATACATGTATATATATATATGCACACATTTACCTGAAGATCATTTACAAGAGTTCTGTCTTCCCTTTTGATCTAGCTTTTCCAGTAAGAGTTGAGTCACAGTGCAGGTGGTGTGATGTGTAAATGAATGATAACATCCCATAGGAAATGATCTTACACTGGTGGCAGCATAGCAAATGGTCGTGCAGTACTATAATAGCACTTTAATTTTTTGTTTAGGACATTTCATACAAAAGGCATTGGAGCAATATAAAAACAACCTGTGGTGAAATTGCAGAAAGAAATAGAAAGACAGATTTTCTCTGTTCCTTACACATTTCTAGCTAGGCTTTGAAAAGGGGATTCTTGCAACAAGACAGAAGCATGATACAGAATGGTGTTAAGAATAGCAGGAGCCTGCAGATGGAGAAGCCTAACTCTGGCATCAATATAGTGCAGGGAGAAATAATCAATTAGCCCATACAAGTTAAGCGGTGGTCAAAGGGAAAAAAAAGGATTCAGGGGGATTCAAGTTCAAAGTTGCTTGTCAGTGACATGAATTAAATGTGAGAAGCAGTGTGGTCAGTGGTCTTTGTCTTAGATCTACGTCAAGACAGCTTAGAGAGCTTCAATGACCCCTCTGAATGGGTGAGCAGGGAAATGTAGTCTGTTAAATCTCTTCCTCCTTGCACTTCTTGGATTCTGTATGCCACACAACTTAACATCCTGCTAATTTAATGTGATGCCTTGAATGACTGACTTAGACTGTGGCAGCAAACAGGCGTTGTCTTCTGAAAATAGATCTCTGATCAGCAAATGGAGCTCCAGTCAAAATCTAACAGTTAAAGGATCAGCAAAATTTGCCTGAAGCCTCATTTAGAGGGCATGAAACGCACATCCGAGTGCATTGCTGCCAGATAGAATTGTATATAATAAGTAGGTTTTTTCATATTACAGTAAATAGGAATCTCCTTTTTCTGCCTCTAGATCCTTTTGGCCACCTTCAGAAATAAACAAAAATATGCTTCTAATAAGTTGTCACCTAGTAACACATACATAACAGGGTAACAACATTTTCATCAGACACTTTCCAATCAGGACCTCTCTGAAGCTATCTCCATAGGACCTTTATGCTAAGCTGTTCTTCAGAAACTGTTTTGAAAGCTTAATAAATGATGAGATAAGTGGTTGATCGATTCCTATAGATTGCTTTGTAGCTGGAGTCAATAGACTGCTTATAACATACTACAGAAGTATTTCTAACGTAGACTAGCTGAAAATTTACACCCATAATTCACACTCTTTACTTTTGTGCTGTGCTTATATGAATTCTTGAACCATTTCTAAAACAACATCTTTGCTCTCAAGTGGAACAGGTTGAGGAAAACAAATCTGTTACCTACCTTGAAATTATGAAAACTATAAAAGAACCTGGGAAGACAGTATAATCCAGAGCATTAATTAATAGTGTTTTATCTTCAGTTTCATTATCGAGCTACTGTTAATCAGCAAAATGACAATATATTGTAAAATATACTATTTAAAATACAGGATTTTATGAGGTGTCCTTCCAATACTGTATTTCTGTTTGGGGTCTTAGAATATTAAAATGGAGCTTGAATAAGTAAGGAGAAAATGCACAAATAGTAAAGTGCTTGGATCAATGTCATAAACAAAACTTCACTTAGAAAGCTATTGGATTCTGACAATTTGCAAATTCTTCATTGATTTAAGATGGTCTGATAAACACACATCCCTTTGTATCCCCAAAGGCTTCCTGATATCTTTTGTTTTATCTAAGTTCCTGTATAGTTCAGTGTTTATATTTATTTTGTCCAAAATAAGGCTCCATTATCTGCATAGACCTGTTTCAAGAATAATATCTGCATTGTACTCATTAACATCTAAGAAACTTTTCAAGAACAAGATTAAATCATATTTTCAGATTTTGTGCATCATCTTTGATAAAACAGATCTTTAAAAGTGCATAAAACAGCATTTTGTATAGTAAAAACCATCAGTTTACATTAAAAGAGGAGGAGTACGTATAAGATACTAGAACTCATTCATACGTAGGATCCTGGAAAAAGTTTATAGTGAACTATGTTGCCTAGATAGTAACTCTTACGTTAATGAAAGATGCATGCTTCCTAACAGAGTGTTTGTGCTTTTCCTGCTTTTATTTGGAGAAATTCCCTGAAAAGATCTCAATCTGCTGTTAATAAAGGGTTTTGAATAAAATTGTAGATCTAATCACTGTTCAGCTGCAGGGCTGCTTAGAAAACTAGCTGAAATCTGACATTTTCAGAGTACTTTCTGATCATCTGCAGCAATGTGATCTCAGCTCATATGTTGTGTTGGTAAAACTATTTTTGGTCTTACGAGTAAAGGAATTCCTTTCAAAAGAGGACAAAAGACTTGAATACAATTTATTCAGAAGAATCAAAATGCAACCATCTTCTAGCTGCATTGGATACAAAGACTATGAATAATACAATTTGTTAGGGTTCATAATTAGGCTGATAATCTATGGCTGATTGTCCTAATATTTAAAATCTTAACAATATTTTTCTAGCCCACCTCCCAAATATGCATGAACTTAACTCAATTATATACCTGGTTAATATTTCTTTTTTAAAAAAACAAACAGAAAACCCTTAATCACATAGAAGTAAGCAGGAATAGTTTTGCAAAACCAGTCTCCCATATACAGTATAGTTGGCATCCTAGGAAACATCAAGGAGGGTAGTTTTTATTTTATTTATTTATTTATTTATTTATTTATTTTAAGAAAGAAATAGGAGATGAAAGCAAAAAACTTTTATCTCTTAAACTCTGCTTTGTGGAGTGGTGACTCAGAAGCTGAGAAGTCTCTTCCAGCTCTTTAGGACATACTGCCTGGGTCAGACTGTTTCCTAAAGATGGCAAGATACATACTACACAGCCCTGACTGCTTTATTCAAGCTAACCTGTGCATCTGCAAAGTGGAACTGAAGGCCTCCAGCAGTGATTGTCCTTTAGTCTTGGAGGTTTGAATAAGGCCTATAATCTGAATTTACCCCATCTAAATTAAGTGCCAGTTTACCTAAGGAAAAATCTCTGGATTGATTGTCCCCTCTAGCAGCAAATTAGCATCTAAAATGGGCTAAGTCACCTGCTGAGGATGATGCCTTTGCTCACCGTAGAGGAGCCTGTGAATAGTTAGACCTTTAACTTAGTGACCCACCAGAAGGTCAGAGTCGATGAAGCTGGGTCAGAGTCAATACTTAGGCTTTTAAATGACAGATGCCTGTTTTATCTTTTTGACTCTTGGCTGTTAGGAAGGCTTAGTAAGGCATCTTAAAAAGCCAGGCCCTACGCTTCCCCATAGAGATGGCAATGCTCATGCCTCAGCTGCTGTGTTTTTCCCACAAGTCTTGCGAGTTGTGCAAAGTGGGGAGCTAATTTCATCCGAGGTCAGCTGACTTTTGCTTTTTGTGTGCATCTACTCCCTTAAATAACGGAACTAGGCAAGGTTTGGACCTATGTCTTTCACACCATATAACAAGCTCCAAAGGTTTGCTGTAGTAAGCTGATTGACTTTAAAGAGCAAACTTGGCACTGCGTCATGGGAACCGTCAATGAAATTAAAAAAAAAAAAAAGGTGTGTGTGTGTGTGCGTGCAAACCTACTTAAACACTTTCTCACTTAGTGCATAACTGAACTGCAAAACCTACCACACAGGAGGTGGTCAAGGCCAAGAATGTAATGAGTTTCAAAAAGGAGTTGTATAGTTATGTAAGTAACTCAAGATACTTGGCTTATCATAATTAATGACAGTTTGTATTCTGTAAGGGAGATTAAACTTCACGCTTCCAGGCTATAGATCAGAAAGAGACTTACGTAGGGGGGCAAATTATGCTGTATCTGCTTGACTCCAGGTTCCTTTTGAAATGAGGCTGATAAACTAGCCGCTGTACCTCATCCAACTGCTTGCCTCATCCTCACCATGATAGTTCCTATATTTCTTCTTCTGCAACTCCTATACAAGTCCTGAACTGTATTTTAGTTCAATCTGCTCATTTGAAACTTTGCACAGTAACTGCAGGAACAGATAATATTTCCATATCAGATGGAGAAATAATTATTTTTATTTTTTTCTCTAAAGGTAAAATTGACACACAAACCTGACAGGAACCTTTGAGAAAGCAGAAAGAACTAAAGAACAGAATACCTAATATATTAGGAAAATCTCTGATTCTAAAGTCTGGAGAATTATTTTCTGTACTGGAGAAAATATCCTATAGTGACATTAATTCATGATCTGTTTAAAAGAAACTTTGCCTTATATTTCAATCCACTACAGTGTTACCACCTCATAGTGTGTATATACCTTGAACCTTTCAGGGATGTAAATTATTTATCTGTAAAATCTTTGGCAAATGAGAAATGTGCCTGAGACTCTTTTTGGTTTGAAAATAAAGAGAAGTTCTTTTCCTCAATTAGAAGGAAAAAAAAAAAAAAATCAGAGCTTCAGGAAAGTCCTGGAGGTATTTTAAATTAACAAAGCATTAAATTTGCTTCATGTATCAATAAGTGATATAATTCAAAGCCAATTTCAAACTATATCCTTCTCCTCCTTTCCTTATATCAAATGGTCAAATTTCTCAATCTGAGATAACCCTGAGTTTAACTTTTGAAAGTGAGGAAACAATTTATTCTACCAAGATGCGCTTCCTTAGCCACAAACTGCTTAAGGCTTCAGACTCCAAAGAGTTCTAGCGGCAAAGCACCAGATAAAATGCTACTTTTCAAAGCAGAAAGAAATGAAATGTGAACTTCGGATCTGCTGCACTAATTCTGCAGTTGATCTCCAGCTGCTATTCTTCCCGTGTACGTACTTGTTTCAGGTGCAGAGGTAACTTTCCAGGGATGTGCACGTTCCATCAGAACAGCGTTGTTTAGGGTTGCATCTAACTGGTTCCATGATGCTGATTTTACAGATATTCTTTATTCAGCTGAGTTCTTGAATACTGAGGTTCCTTAACTTCAGCAGACACTTCTGAAGGTTGATTCAAACAGTAACTGGTCATTTGCTGATCCCCTTGTGGAATTTTGTTCAGGATTCAAACATTCACCATTTTTGAACATTCAACACTGAACGCTTTCCTTTCAACACTTCTTGTACTCTGATATCTCAGTTTTCTGTCCTGCAACAGAACTGTATCTAGTCCATCTCTTAATGAATACACTTCACAGGAATAATTTTGCTCAGTGCTGCCCTGAGAGGTGACACTGAAACACAAGCTGGATTTTTAGCTACTGCTCTTGCTAGCATTGCTATGTCACACCTACAGTCAATATTCTTCTTACAGATTCTGGATTATCTAGGGAATATTCCCCATACGGTACCACCAAATCTAGTAAGAAGTGAAGGACTATGAGTGTCATGAGTACGTAAGCAGATGACCCAGCGCATTGACTTATGAGTGTTACTTTGTCTTGCTTCGGAAGCCTTATGGTCAGAAAGGTTTTGCTTGCCTCAGAAGTAGAGCTCTGATCAGTGATTTAGTTGCATGGAAACATTAGTGCTTGGACAAGTCTTCAGGTATCAGCTGCTTCTGAGCTTGGAAATAACTTACAGATAAATTATTGGAGTCATGAAAATAAAAGCTTGCACCTACCTACTTAAGGAATCCTCATAGGCATCTCCAGCAACTAGTATGGTTTAAAATAACAGTAGAAAAAATAGAAGGAAAAACACCAGTTAAGTCCTTTAAAGAATGTAGCAAACTGGAGTTCCATCAAAGAAAACTGTGTTAACAATAAAACGTTACATAACAACATCCAGTGCACAAATTATTCTGAACAACTTCTTTCAGCATCATCTTGTAAAGCAACAAAACAGAAAACCTCCAGAGTGTCTGTTGTGTCTTGTCTTAACTGTGATATATTATTGTACAGCACCAAGCACTTCTATCAAGGTATTAGGAACCTTCAAAATCTGCCGAAAAACAAGTTGCAGTAAGCATTGTCCTTCCAAGACAAGTGGCTGGAAAATTTCCGGGAGCATCTCTTCATACGGATTTGCCCACATCCACCACACTGTTAAGAAAAAACAGCTCCTGAAAGATGACAGACTCTATTCCTGACTTGGTTATGGCAGTTCCTCTGACTTCGTGCTTCTAAAGTCACTTCTTTGCCAACAATAAGATGGGAAAGGAAATTGATTTAAAGTTCATTTCTCTGAGCAGATTAAGAAGAAAAAGCTATCTGTAACAGCAATAATGAAATATATCCAGAGCTGTTGCTGTTTTTGTCTGTTTATTTATTTAAAAAAACACTTGGACAAATTAAATTTTGCAGCAGATGAACACCTTATCTTTGAGAATATGTAGAACATAGATTATATGTTGGAAGACTAAAAAGNAAAAAAAAAAAAAAAAAGAGAGAGAGAGAGAGAGAGAGAGAGAGAAGAGGGAAGGTAAAATTAGACCAACCAGCTTAACCTCAATTCCTGTAAAAATACTGAAACTACCAAACAATCTATTTTTAAGCTCCTAGAAAATAACAAAGATGAGTAATGGCCTGCATGGATCTATAAAGAACATATCATGTATAACAAATCTAATTTTGTCTATGATGGTCGTGTAACAGCCTCTTTGGATGAAGTAGCAGCAGAAGGACTCTAGCTTGACTTTCATGTTGGCACTTTGGGGATATGCTTATAACCTTGGGGAACAGGGTCTAGGTCTCATGAGGGTGCAAAGTTTTTTTCAAAATTTATCAATTGTTCATTCTTCTGCTTTGATAGGGCTCTAAAAAAGTCTATCATGAATTTGAGTGTGATTCAGTATTTTTATTATGCTTATTAAATTTGCAAATGATATCAGTATGAAAGGAACTGAGAATAAACTGAAGAACAGTAGAAGAATTCAAAATGACAAATACAAGATCTTACTTAAAAATAAATTGTTTTTAGCAAGGTTAAAAGTAAACTATTTTTATGGGAATAATCTGCTACCCAAACAGAGTGAGGTAAAATTGGGAGCCTTTAAGAAAAGGACCTGAGATTATAGGAAAACAGATAAATCATGAGTAACAAAAATCATGTTATCATATTAGACAGCAAGTGTTTACACAATGTATCACAATAATAGTGTATATGCAGTGGCCAAACTTGGAATATATTTTGCAGCCTGCAAAACTCATGGAATAATCCTCTGCTGCAGTTAGCATTGGAAAGCCCTGGCTATTACATCCAGGTCCTGGTGCTATACTACAGGGAAAATATAGATTGGATGCACAGACTCAAAAGGAAATCAGCATGACCTACAGGAAGGAAGGAAATGGGGCTGCATGCCATAAGGGGTGGAGGGGGCATAAAACTGTCTTCTAGTATATAAAAAGGAAGGGAACTTATTCTCCCTATCCAGGATGGATAAATAAGCAAAAATGATCTTAAAATACAGCAAGGAAGATTTAAATTAGACAAAGGAAAAACTTCCTAGTGGTGAAAATCATGAAGTGCTTGGTTAAATTACCTTGGGGATTATCACTCAAAGCCCTGTTTATCCCTGCAGTCTGTATTTCTGTTATATGAATGAAGCAGTTATATAGTGCTATGGCCACAGTACAGTGGATCTTTCAAATTCAAACCAAGCCACTGGGTCATTTGCTCATATTATAATTTTGAACTCCCTAAAGGTCTCTAAAGCCGTATTTTTAGTATGTGTATCTGTCTTGTTTTGCTACTTTTTTAAATGACTGAGGAAAACCTGGCCCTAGCCCAAAATTTGGATGAAGATACCCTGGAAACTTCTGGAGAGGATTTCAACCCTGTGTTCAAGCTTGAAATATGCATCCTAAATCCCTATCTGATTTGGAGCTATTTTGTGCAAGAAAGCATTTGGAATTAATTATTTTTTGCAGTTTTTAATTAGAAAAAGAATCTAACTGATTACATTCTCCCCTTCAATTAACTAAAATAATTTCACTTCTGGGCTTATACTTTGCATGCCAAATTGTAAATAAATGTGCATAGTTAAGCCTGATGGTAGTGTCCCTAAAAATAGAGGTTCAAAATGGAAGTGCTCGGAGAATCTAAATTACATGAGAATAAACAGTAATACCCTAACATTTCAGGACAATCTAAGATTCTTTTCTTTTTTTCTCTATTTGTTCCCAGAAGAACACTTAGTTTTATATAACGCATGAATACTGAGATTTGTAGTGGGAATACTTCACATCTACAAATGGTTGCTCCTCTGGGATTTGCAGCACTGTTTTAGATTTCTGTTTCCTGCTTCAGATTTCTGGTTCAGTTTCCTGAAGTTTCACCATCACACCAAATGACTTTTCAGAAGAGTTCTGTTTAAGCGCTTTTCTATATTATACACAGTTCTCTTTATATACCTGGATTGGATTACACTGAAACACACTGACAAATTAATTAAAAACCATGGTCTTGTCATGGCAAAAACATATGTATATAAAAATAGCTAGTCATCAGCATGTACTAAATATGATTTGTTCTTTTAAAAATAATCTATGTTTATAGTCAAACTTCTTGGGTATTTTTGGAGGAGGAGAGACGAGTTTTTATTAGCGCTCATAAATGATTGAATGTAAAAATACTGACGAATGAATACAGGAGTAAAAGTCAAGCTCGTATTGCCAATGTCAACAGAGCCAAACAGTCCCACCTGATGTCTAATTAATGTACGTTCTGTGATCTAGTTACCCTGTTTGGTTTCCTCATTGATATTTTCTAGTGGATGTTGATCTGCTTTTGACCTCATTAGCTTAAAGCAAGATTCTCAGCCTTTATCTCCTGTGCTTCCTTATTTGAACTGTAGTTGATCATTAAAAACAAATACCATCTTTAGACATCTCTGTGGGTCTCCCATCTTGACTGTACAGTTTCATTCTGCCTTGCAGCTCTAAGCCGCTCCCTTTTCAATCAATGCACAGAGCTAAAATTCCTGTCTAGATTCATCAGGTCACATCTTGGTTACTGCAACTCCCTTTCCTCTTGCCTGGAGAAATACAGTCTTTCTCCGTATGTATCCATATGGAAGATTGCAAACAGAACTGTTTTTCTAGCTCGTTGTTTTTTGCATCTCTCCATTGATTTTTTTTTCTGCTGCATCAAATAAAGCTCTTGTCCTTGCTTCTAAGGTTCTCATCCCTGCCCGACTTGCACCGTTTCACTTAGACCAGCAAATTCTGGTTTTGAATCTGATCAGCCACCTTTGCAAATTCAATTAAAATTTAGTAAGTGTTTTCTGGCCTTTTCCTCACCCTCTATACCTAACATTAGTTCTTCAAAAACTTCCACAAAACATCCTTTAAGCTTCCATCTACCCTCAGAAATATTTAGCAAAGATTAAACTGCTGATAAACTGAGCCTGTTGTTTCCTACTAAACTGCACTGTTTTCTCTGTCATCCTGCAGCGTAGCGCTCCCGAAAGAGTAGAGGCTTCTGTATTCACTCATACACTAAATCTGGATGGTAAGGTGTTTGGAATTTGGAATCGTTTATTTCCAAGTTTGTAGATCAGTAAGGAGTGCATCTAGGCACTAGGATAACACAATAAATACTTAGTAAATGCTTAGTAATTCTGCAGTATGTTTCCTTGTAACAATTACGGCTATCATGATGGCTCTGAGAAAAGATTAATGAAATAGTGGCTTTTCCATAGACTGTTCTGTTTTTTCTTTCTTTTTCTTTTTTTTTTTTCCCTCTTCTCCACCTCCCCCTGCTCCTCCCCCCCACCCCTGCCCTCAGCTGCAAATTGTCAGTTTTTGTAAGGCAGTGCAGTGCTATGATCTCAGGTTAGTGTTGTTCTGGCCTATTTATTTTATTCTGACCCAAAAAAGGATAACTTGATTTTAGTGCTGGTTCTTCCTTCAAAGAGTGGCATTTTAGTGTTTTTAATCTTTAATAACGAATAATCTTAATAACAAATAGGCAAATACTTCTCTACATGAGAAAATTCCAGAATTAATTTTAAACTTGTGTTCCAAAGAGAGAGACAAGTGAAACTGGGATTTGGGGTGATGGTCAAATGTAAATGGACAAGTTGACTTTCACAGTATTACAGCTTCAGTTGCTTAAAATAGTTATTTTATTGGAAAATAATTAGACTGTTTTGAAAATATAAGATTAAATTTTGTGTTAGCTGCATTTTCCTTGTTTTTCTGGCTTTTGAATTTATAGGGTATGCATTTTAAGGTGCATCTTCTTGATCGAAAGGACCAGTATATTGTTTGCCTGTCTATCGTTAATGAAGACATAGGAGCTGATGTATTTGCACCTGAATTTCAGGGGGGAAAAAACCACAAGATTTTCATTAGAATTCTAGAAGTCAGCAACAACTTGATTTGTGAGACTTTTACCATTGCTGAATTGGGCATATAAGGAAAGCTAGAGGACATGAATGCTGAAAACAGATACTAAACAGGCAGAAATTCTTGAGCAAAACTTCTCCCACATTTGAGATGCATAATTATGCTGAGTTATTCTTTCACAATTCTTTCACAAATATTATGACAATTCAGGTACACAGATAACTTGCAACAAGAAAAAGTAGAAGTTTACAAATTTGAAGTAAAAGGGGCAAACTCCTGCAGTAGTGCTTTAGTTCTTCACGGCTGAGTCAGTGGAACTGTCTCGGTGACCGTTCCATTGACTCCGTGCTTGATAAATAAGTTCTTCTGAAACTCAATCTCTCTATCCTCATGGGTTATGGGTTTGCCCATCTGATTGGTCCCTCTTAAACTGAATAGGCTGAAAAAACATGAATAACTCTAGATATGACTGAGAAACTACATGTTCTATTAAAGGGCAGGGCTGAATAGCGGGAATATTCTTCAACACTAATAATATATTTTTTACAGAAAATTCATGCTTTTACTTATTCTAGCCTGCTTTTTTTTATCCTGACAAGTTAGAGATTGAATATTATATAATTTATCCTATCATTTGTTTAATGGAAGTACAACCATCTTTTTATTGTATGATAGACCTTCAGAAACTTCTGAAGAGTTGCAAAGCCGAATCCTGCTTGAGGTACTGGTACAGTTCAAATCCAATGAATGAAATTTGGCATGAATCACATTCAATTGAGTTTATAAATGGGTTACTGATTAAAAAAAAAAAAAAAGTATCAAGTGTTGTTTAAAAAAATGTTTAAACCTGAGGGGAAAAATAATTTCATATAGATTTGTACTCAATTACAAGTTGGAAACATGCTTTGATTTACTTCAGAAATTAATAAGAACATAGGAATTTCATTCCAGATCAAATCAGACAGTTCGATGTTCTGTCTCTCTAGAAGTGCCAAAACCAAATTCAAAAGCACACAGCTGGCAGATGTGCTAGGTATACCTCCACACGTGTCTAATCCTCATCTCTGATAACTAGAGATTGTGCTTCAGGGTTTAAGTCAAAGTTTAATCTTCTTTCCAAAATGTATATTATCATTAATCATAGCAGCTCTAGATAAACCTGCTATCCATATATACCTTCATAATGGTTTTGAATCTCATTAAGTTTTTGTCTGCAGCAACCTCCTGTAGTAGATTTTGCAGTTCAGTTTTATCTGTTTTCATTATCCCATTTTGCTAATGCTTTTGGGTGTCCTTTTGTTCTTATAAACACAGAAGAAAGATTTATCTTTACTCTATCATTTAGGATTGTTTGTTCTTACAGTGTCTCATGAAGACCCTGTGTGTCTGCTTTTAAAGAACAAAGAGACAAAATCCAGCATATATCTGGCATAAGCAAAATAAGTCCAACCTAAAAAGACAACATTTTTTAATAATTCTTTTAAGGACTGCTAAGATTGAATGAGGCGTGTGTTACTCTTGTTAATGGGGTAGATAGTTGTTTAAAATTCTCTAATCCCTACAAGTATTCATCTATAGAAAAAGTCTGTCTCCATTTAGCAGAGCTGCAGAGAACTCCTTTGGCATTTTCCGTGGGAAGCAGCATAAACATGTGCACATGTGCTGGAGTTATTTGATTCAGAGCTCTGTGAATTTTATATTTTTCTCTGTGCTCATCTTTTCCCAAGTCATTTTTTTTCTTTTTGTTTTGCTCTCCAATTACCAAGAAATTGAATATTCCTCAGCTTGCTGGGGTCTTCACATGCCACTTGACTCTAAACACCATCGTAGAGTTGCTGTATGAAGCTCTCCAAGCAAAATACAAAAACACAGAAAGAAAGTAAAAACCTATCAATTTTTGCCACATACTGATATAAAACAAAGAATGAGAATCCATACATTTATATATATAAAAAAATATGTACTCAGATAACATGGGGTCATTCAAAGAGTGTCTTTTTCAAAGCCAGCTGAATCAGTGACTGGTCTCCTATTGATTTACTCAGCTCTACAATGGGTTTGTACGAATCTAGCATAGCATGACACTTTTTTCTATCTTTTTTTCTTTTTTTTTTTTTTTTGATAGAAACTAATTAATTCCTCACTGAAACTTAGGGAAAGTCCTAGTTAATAATCACTGGGACGATTGCCCCTAAGAGTGCTTGGAGAGCTCAATGCACTGAATCAGAGTGTCGAAACAGCTCATTTTCAGCACACACAGCTCTCGCGTAACTAGCATTAGTCTTCCATTATCAGATCTATGTTCACCAGATGTGGGAAAAGGGAGGCATACAAAGACAGAAAAATTTGAAGTGCTACGAGACAAGATTTGATCCAGTATGAGCTATCTAGTAACTTTCTGCTGCTGAAAGGAGTAGTTCTGCTCACTCCTGACTAAATACACAATCCCACTCACTATGCCAACTCTGGTACACATGTGGCCTTGTGGTGAGCTGCTTCAACCTACTAAATTAGCAGAAAAAGCACTGTTAACTGTATTGCCAGGTTCAGGTTCTTCCAGCAATAACAGTCTGTTTCCACTTCCTTCAAAAGAAGCATGGAAAGCCCTTTCCTGAGGAGCTGTGCTTCAACTACTAATCCCTTCCTCCTTTTTTTTGGTCCAGCTTCTTTTCCCTTGCTGAGGCAGTACACTTCTCCTTTGCCTCTGCCTTTGATCAGAACATGGCTTTTTCTTGCACAGTAGGGTACAGATGAATAAAGAAGGTGGAAGGAAGTAGGTTGGCAGCAGCCTGATTTTAATGGGTTTGAAGTGCAGGTCTGCACCCTGGGCAGTTAAGATATCCCAAAATGGGAGACACAGAGGGATAGGCAAGGAAGGGGGAGGAGGGAGACCAGTGTTTTTCCTGCTTAAAAGCCATTACTTGTCTCTTAGCTCTTTCTACTTTTGTCATACCTTTGCCACAAGGAGCCAGCTGATCCCTTTTGGTGGTCCTCCTTTACTCAGATACCTGTCCTCCTCCCCTTCCCCTGCACACACATCCTACTGCAGCCACAACCTTCACTTTTATACCTTTCAGCTGGCCTTCAGCCTGCTCATAGGTATGCTGTTTGGTTTGAGAAGCATCCTTACAACACTTAAAGCAATTGAGATTCTGCCCCGAATCATAATGAGCCTGCTTTGGGCTACATTAAGAAGCTTTACAAAAGTTTTAGGTTTTTGTCGTAATATCAAAATTGTGATTAGAACTCAATGTGGGCTGCTCTTTGCATATTTCTTCATTGCTAATGCATGATAGCCTCTGTTTTCTTTTTTCTTTTTTTTATTTTTTTTTAAAAAAGTATTTATTTTCTCTGTGTAGGCTGCAGTACAGCTAAACCTCCAGCAAACTGGAGGAGGAATGATTCAGCTCCTATGAGGCAGTAATTTTCCCTTTAAAAAGCAGTGTGATTTGTATGGGATATTTCACTAACTGCCCATTGGATACAAATGTGTACCATACCTCTGCAGTGTTTGCCATTGGTCTGCTCTCAGCTCTGATTCTCTTAATCTTTTTCTTTAGATTCTATTCTTGCTAGTTTTGCTATTTGAGCTACTTCTTAGCTACTCTACGTTATACATTTTATTTTAGTAATATTTGTTTACCCTAAAGATGGTTCAAGTGCTTCTGAAAAAAAAAAAGGCATTGGTCCAAGCTTCAGCTAGTCTATAAACTAATCATAACTGTAAATATCACACATTTGGTGTGGAGAAGTACGTATGAGTAATGAGGTTTCAGCCTCTGCTGCAGGCAGCCTTGTAATGAATATCTTATAATGTACTAAAGTATGTTGCTACTTCCATCTGCTTTTTCTGCCTTATTTTTATTTACTGCTACTAGTCAATCTACAATTCAGTCATGATTCCTTCCTCTCATTCTGAAATGCCACTGGCTCAGGATCTTGTGCCTTGCTACTCTCCCCTGACTTTTTCCTGTGCAATTTCTGCAGTTTCTGCTTGCTGCTTCCCTTTCCCTGCTGATCCCTCTTCACCTGTGCTGTCTGCAGTCTGGCGTGGGTGAGTGTGGCAGTCTTTGTGAGTTACTGACAGCTGCTCATCTCTGAAGTCTGAGGCACTTCCTTCAGCAGGTTCAGATGCTGTGGCAAACCTGGACACGTTGGCAATGCAGAACCCTGCCGGGACAGAGCTCTTGGGCCTCAGGGCTTTTAGAAACCTGCTGGGACTTGTATAGAAGAAGCCTTTAGGGGATGGTGGGCTCTGTAGTTGCAAGCAAGGAGTGCCTTGATAATTGATCTCAGTTGTGTTTGGGGAAGAGACAAGAGGAATATAGACTTGTCTCAAAAGAAGACATGTATGCTGTTGATACTCTTGCTCACCTCTGCTGAAATAGATTGCAGTTAAGCTTGTCTAGACTGAGTAATTAAAAACACAGTGAGACAAATTATTAGTCTTTTAAGTTTTCCTTAAATCAGGAAATGTTTAAGCAGAAAAGATCCCTTGCTGGGCTCTTCTGGGTAGATCAGTAAGTTTTTTCATGCCTCCATTCAACAACTGCTGAAGTACACTGATCATTTTGGAGTAGAAACGGGAGCTGGCTAGACTGTATTTCCCTGAGGATCAAAGCCAGCTTGTTGAATTTAGAGCAGCCTGGGGGTTGTTCTTCCATAGATAAAGCTGGAGGAGCTGGAACTATCGGCTGCCCTTTGTGGTAGATACATCTCTAAACATGATATAGGAAGCTGTGAATGTTTCCTAATCTCTTTTTCAAAAATCAAGTGCTCTATACTAGCGTTCTGCTATGGTGCTTTAGATTCTTGGCCATCACTGTGTCTTGGTCACCACTGTGTCTTGTTTAGGGGCATCTATATGAGTGTATTTTCATTTAAATATTATTTTAATTGCTACCAAAACAACAGCAATCCACTTCCCCTTAAACTTGTAATACCCTACTGGGTCTAGGATGAATGTACTAAATGAACTTAACTGTGAGCTCGCTTCTCACTACCGCATTTTCATCAGCTCATATGTTATGCACCTGTGGTTTGTTGGCCACATAATCATTGCGGTTTTGGAGAGTTTGCAATTATAAACACTTAAAGTGTCTAGTAAAGATGATTCAAGGGTCCTCAAAAGGGATTAGAAGACTGTACAAATGGGTAGCTAGCAGTGAAGGTGGCTTCTTCGCTAGTGAAAAATTATAGTATTCCTGCCAAAGTAGGCTAGAAAACCTTACCCCCACGGTATTTGCCCCTAGCCTTTCCCTTCTTCTGGCTTATTTGGCAAACCGTCTAGTTTCAAAGAGACTTCAATTTTGTGTCCATAGTGTGTGATGATAATGCTGCAAGATGACTATGAAGGGAACATATTTAGGCAGTACTGACAATTCCAAAATGGTGAGAAGTCAGATTTCTAAATTTTTAGGCTTTCTTGAAAACCACAAGCTATAAGGGTACCTGCTGTTTTGCCTTTTCTTCCGAGTTCTGAGTCATTAGATGCACTCTACTTAAGTTTTGGAGTCTGCTCTTTTAATGTAAAGAACTGAAAAAATTGTGTCTTCCTTAAACAAAATTGAGACTCTCAAATAATTCAAAAGGCTTTAAGGCTTGTAGGATATTAAATATTTTTTATGTTATGTGACATGAATTTTTTTGTAAATAACATCAATGCTGTTAGTGTGATATTTGCAAACTGAATGTTGCAATACAGCTTTTTGGTCTTTCAGTTTGTTTTTCTTCGGTGTTTTGTGTGTGTGCCTCAAGCTGGCATCTGGGTGGGGTTGTATGCTAAGCTTTGATAATATTACTACTTTTATAGCAAGATCTATCTAGGTATGGAGTGGCTATAGAAAAAATGAACATAACAGTGATCCCAAACTAGTGTGGTTTTTTGTTTTTTGTTTTTTTTCTTTTTGCCACAGAAGTTACTAGCTCAGTTCCCAAAGTAGTTTCAGTGCAGCCTTCCAAAGGAACCCAATGGATCTGCAAAGTGTTTCTTTGCACAGTGCAGATTTGAGATATATGATACGCAGACTTTATATGGAGCACTGTAAAACTGTTCTCTCTGAGATAGCTCTAAGCTCTTCATGTAGAAGAGCAAAATGCTGAACACCTGCTTTAGCCGGCTAGTTAGAGTTAATGGTTGTTAAGCAACTTGCGAGTCAACTGCAATAGGCACATGGAATATTTTATAGATTTTAAAGTAGATTGACTGAGAAAATGGTACCCCACTCTCAAGTCAGTGGGTATCCTCATGAACACTGAGGCTTCCGGACAGACATCCTTCCTTTATCTTTGAGGAGGGCCAGGAGGAAATGCTGAGAAACCAGGTTTGAGGAACCTAATTCCTTTTCTACTGCAGGAATTGATGCTTTCTAATATCTACTGTTGGTTGACTGTTTTTTTTTTTTGTAAGTTCCTTATTTATGCTGGTAACCTGGATGAACTGAAAGTCTTAATCTTTTCCTTGAGTCTTTGCTGCCTTCTTCTGGACTTTGGATGTTTCCTTGACTTGCTTAGCTGAACTGCTTGTTTAGCCTGCATCTGGGTTGGATATAGGGGTCTAGGTGGGTTTTTATTTGGGGGGGGGGGGAAGGGGTGGTAAGTAGACTCCATTTTTGAATGAGTCTATGGCTGTGCTCGCCTCCAGTACATTTCTCAGTATAGCAGAATTGTGCATGAGGACAGATCACGGATCAGCAGAGTGGGGGTAAGGCTGCCTGGCAGACAGCTTCCCCAGTCGACTGGTATGGTTCACTCCTCCACTGGAGTTAACGTCGGAGCTCCTTCTCCACATTACCCTCCCCATGAAAGAGGAAGAGTCCATCACTGCCTAAGGAATCATGGGTTAGCTGAGCAGCTCCTGAGGGTTGCAGATGATGGGGTGTCCGTCAGCGCTCCCCTAGCTGCTTAGGACTCATCCTGAATGACTGAAGGAATCTGAGGCATTTCACCACTCCAGGCTGTGATAAGGGCTGCCTGGCTTGCAGCGCAGGAACTGTCCCTAAGTGAGTAGGGTAATAACACCTTCTAGCCCAGCAGGCTGCCAACTCTATACAAATCTCAGTCAGGCCTCAGAAAATCCTTAATTTCCCCCTGCTCTCTAGATGAATGGTTAGGAATCCAGGGTTCATATGTATCGTGTTTGCTGAGATAGCTTTAACTGACAATCCAGATGGAGAAAACAGTTCTTCTAGGCTTTTTGCAGTTACTCGGTGATCAGCCGTAGCAGCCTTGATTATGTCCAGTTAGCTCTCCAACTCATACTGATTGCAAGGCAGACATAAAACTGGGACTTGCAGGTCAAGAGAAATGTGAAGTCTTGCATGTGGTGGATTCAGTAGTACTTAACCATGTTCAAAACATGATCACTGAACCATGATCTCAGCGTGAAGGCTGAGAACATAATAATTGCGATTCTTTATGCTTTTGTCTCTCCTGCATCTCAGTCAAAAATAAAATATCCCCAGATACTTCTAAAAACACTGAGAAATGGTAAAAATTATGATGAGCTTTTGCCCTGTTCAGCTGGAGCTCTGCTGCTCTACTGATTTAAGAAAAGCCTTTGAAAGAAATTCAGCTTCCTTTTTTAAGCCAACTGTGACTCCTTTACCAGTGATGTTCTGCATAGGAGCAGAATATTCTGTACTGAATGTCAGGAGCAGTTGTAACTATTTGTTGGATGTGAACTTTATGGATGAACAGCAGTGAGTTTATTTGCCAGAAATATCAAATGCTAACGAACAGTTTGCTGCAGCACTAGCCTTGGCTTCCGCCATTAACCTGATCAGACCAGAATGATCTGCAATGTTCTTGGATGTTCTTCCACTAGTATTAGAAGGTCATTAAACAATGGGCATATATTTCTTTTAATTTCAAACAAGTAGAGAGGGATTTCATGTTTTGTTTTGATTTTTTTTTTGAGTTGGCAGATTCTCAGCCTCAAGTAGAGAGAGACTGAATTCAGTAGATTTTATTACTAAATTTTTTTGTTGTTTTATGTTTTTAAAATTGTAACAATTACAATAGGGTTGTTTTGGCTTGAGCATAATGTTTATCCTTCAAAAATCTCTTAAACCTCACCTACTTTGATTCCTTTTTTTGTTTGTTTGTTTTCAAAGACAAGGTGTTTTTTGATCTATAATAAGGCAAAAGAATATTCACTTCATCAAATATATGCTGCTTTGGTGTTTGTTGTCTATAATAGTTGTTTAATTGCTCATCGTGGCAATAAGCTTGAAACTCAGTTGAATTTGAAGTATTAGCGTATGAATTTGAGGAAAAATTGGAAGTGCTTGATGACAGTTCATAGCAGGGACAGACATGACATGATGCTGTTTTGTGGACCCTAGCAGTGGGGCTAAATGCATTTTTGTCCCTCCCTCCACATAGGACAATGTGTCTTTCTCAACTACCTGCCTAAGTAGAGCCAGCGAGGTCAAAAAATGAGTAATGAAAGTCCATAACTTAAAGATACTGTGTTTAGTTTTTAATAAAGAGCCTGAGTTTTTAGTTCTATACAGGTATTTTTTTTGCCTCTTGCCCTTAACTGTCCAGATGCTTTATGTCTTTGCCCCTGATGGAAATGTTGCATGGGAATGTTTCCTGCAAGCTAGACAGTGCTATTGTATAAATCCTAAATTTGGGAATTGCATCACTAAATATCCTATTAATCAACTCTCAGCTTTTTATTATTTTTTGGCATTTAGTCACCTTAATGTTTCCAGTGATAAGAGATGACTGGGGTTTTTTTTATCCCATTTCAGATTTTCTGGCAAACAGTACTATTAACTAAATATTCTCCAACAGACTCCCTCATAGTCCTTATTGGTACAGCTGAGGGGAGGTGTGGTGCTGAATTTATCCTGTAAAATACTAAATATTGCTAAAGTTTTGTAGTTTTACAGCCTTTCATTTTTAGACAAACATTGAGATAAGAAGCTTATCCCACAGTCCCAGACTGCCTCCAAGCTGACAATACCCTAGTAGCCTGCTGTCAAAACCTTCAGTTCCCACTTGACAGTATCTGATGTTTCTATGTGACTGTTAGCTTAAAAAAAAAATACTGTGGAGTGCTGCATATTAAAAATGTGGAGTAAACAAAACAGATGTTTATA
This sequence comes from Rhea americana, assembly GCF_003343005.1. NCBI lineage: Eukaryota > Metazoa > Chordata > Aves > Rheiformes > Rheidae > Rhea > Rhea americana. Next base: position 2,398,901 of record NW_028185483.1, read on the forward strand.
TGAAGTTAAGTAACATGATGGGTTCTGAAGTGAGTCTATTAATAAATAGCATAAGAAATTCTATATGGCTTGTGCCTTTTTCATATTTAATTCAATAAAATAATTAATTATTCAGTAGTTGAATCTGCCACAGAGTTTCCACTCTAGTGCGCTGGCATATCATAAAATTCAGCACTCTTGTGAATGTGAAGGACCACTTACTCCTCTCAATACATATATCATGCAGCCAGTGTACTGACTGAGAATTAGACCTGGGTGATTAATGTATCAGGTGCATTTTGAGACAAATGTGATGACCCCATTCACGCTGGATATTTGCTTTATAACACAAGCATTTCTAGCAAATTCACTGAGAATTTCTCAAAGGCAGTCACTGGCCTGTGGTTATTGCTTGCTTCCTGCCTTTCTTTAAGACTTAAGGTCATGCATTAGGTCATGTGGTGGCGTGGCATTTGTGTGTCAGCTACGTCCAAGTACAGAACCATGTCGTGGGAAACCGCAGGAGATGAAGACCACAGTGAGGAAGAGCAGGCAGCGGGGATGGTTTGCAGGCAGGGTCTTGCATGTGCGGTGCAGACACGGGCTCCCTCCCTCATGGGTCTCGCTGGTGGGAGCTGGCAGATCACGGAAAGCATGGGTGAGAGGAGCTGCAGTGCTTTACAGCTAATGAAGCGCTGACACATGCCACAGAGTGGAAGGTGTCTCAGAGTGAGGTGGGGGCCAAAAGGCCTATCCTAAATAATGCTTGTGGCTTGATATGTTTTGGAAAGATCCAAAATATTGCCAGGCTGAGGTCTGACTTTATTTTTCTTCCAAATAGCTGGAGTTTTGTTTTATCAAGGTGAAGAGCTTTAAGGGACATTTAAATAAATGTTGCACCAAAACAAATGTTGCACAAAAAAAAAAAAAAAACAAAAAAAAAACAAAAGCAAAAAACACCAGGCTTTCCTTATCCTCTGCAGGCTCCTGAGTGTAGTAACCAAACCTATTAAGGTGCCTGAGAATAAATGTTGTACAGCGGACTATGAATAAAAGAAAATGCCTCTGTCACCTTGCAAACAATGCAGTCCCTTGTGCAATGATGTTGAGCAAACAAAACAAAATATCCCAGACCCGATGTGTAGTGACGCATGTGGCGACAGCGGCTCAGGCGCCAGGCTCTGGGGTAGAAGCTGCTTGGCTTCGCCAGCAGCATGGCCCTGAATCCTGCTAGAATCCTGCCGAGCTCAGAGCTGAAGCTTACTGGCCTTTTGGGGGTATAAAGCTGCAAAGCTAGAGGTTTATCCAAATAATAATATTTCTGGCATTCATCTGGCATGTAAAATGCCTGACATTTGATTTTCATCCTTTACATGAGGTATCTTCTGGTGGTGGCTTTAGGACTGGGAGACCTGGGCCGTGCCTGCTTTGCCAGCATAGCTGACTTGTTCTTCAGCTGCTCTGTTTCTTGCTCTCTGCATCTGTAAAATGCAGTAATGCTGTCCAGGAACAAGAGGAAGGACAAGCTTCATTTATCAAGTGTTTTTAGATCCTTGGACAGAAGCCATACAGAAAGCCAAAGCGTGAGATGCAGGCCCCATAACTTAAGAGTTTGAAAACACTGGCCTTCAACTACAACTTGTATAACTTACAGGACTTTGTGTGCTAGGATTTTTTTGCTAGCTTGAGAAGAGGGGCTTACTAAATGAAAGCTCATAAATATAGTGTCTTTGTGTACCGTATAAATATTCCTTAACTTATTTGTGCAAGGCATGGAGTGATCAGTACTCAAAAGCATTCAGAAGAGAATCATGATCTTGTTCTTGAAGTGTGTCCTTCCTTTAACTATGTGGTATTTACATACCTAAATATGTGTTACTGTAATGATATGAGTAGCTGAAAACAATAACAGTAGAAGAGCCTTTGAATGTTGCTGCAGCCCTTAGCCTTGCAAGCTTTGCTGATGTAATCTGTGGATTCATTTAAAGGTCTGAGCATCTCTGCTTTTGTGGTTAGGTTAATTAATTGCGAAATACGTTTGCTTTAACTCTGAACCTTTAACCTTTTGTGTGTAAAAGAAAATCTGGAGAAAAAGAGTCTCCAAAACTTCTGAGATTTCTTTCTCTTTTTCCTTTCTGTTTTTTTTTTTCTGCCATCTCCAAAGTTTAATTATGGTTTTGTTGGCAGTAAATGAAATTAGCGCCTGGTAGTAATTACTCTGTGTGATCATAATACCTCTGAGATTAATACAAGTTTATTTGTGTGCCCATTTAATTTGCTCTTCTGAAAGTTATCTTAAAAAATATTACATAACAAAAGGACTTTACTGAATGAATTAAATTCTGCCCTTTTTTGTTCTCTCTTTTTAATTACAATGTAATTTGTTACTCAGTCCATGTAGTATGAAAATCAGATTTAAAAAGCTAAAATAGTCCCACAGTATTTTAAGTGTGAGCATAGAGATCAGACAAAATGTAGAAGAATGTTTATTGCCATCTTACATATAGATTTTCATGATGCAAGGTTTGCATTTGTCTAGATAAAAAATACCTAGCTACAGGTGACCTTTCAGCACAGATTCCCCTTCATAGTAAGCCTCTGCTGTTGCTTAAAATAAAGTGACTATTCGATAAAACTCAGCAAAATACCTCAGGGCAAGTCACTTCTGAAAAACAAACTAAACCTATCAGATAAAACTGTCAGGGCTTGGGCTTTATCTAATGCTGCACACTCTTTTATAAATTGATTCACTTTTCTGCCAACCCAACATGTCCATGGAATAGCTTGGCTGCTGCTACATGTACAATTATTATTCTGCCTGAGGTGATTTGTGTGGTCTTGAAGCCCAGCAAACATCCATTTATACTCAGAGAGATTGTAGATAAAGTAGACGCAGGCCAGCACTTCAGGCAGGCCACGATTGGCAGCTCCGCCGTGCCCGGCAGTCGCGGACCTGCCCCGCGGCCGGCGGGCGCCTGCGTCGGCGTGCCGGAGCTGGCCCGGGCCACCGCCGCGGAGCCAGGCTGGGGAACTGTCCTGCCCACGGGAGCAACAGCCTGAGCAAAAGCGGAGGGATCTTAAACCGCCCAGGCACCAACTCTGTAGGGAAGAGCATCCCTGTTTACGCATGCATATACAGAAAAATGAGTAGGGAGCTCCTGAACGTAAAATGGAAAAATAGATGTTTTATCTGTTTATCTCTGCAGAATGCAGCACGGGCTAGATGTAAAATAATCTTAAAATGTGATGACTAGAGACAAAGAAAAGATAAAATGACTATAGAACTACAAAAATACACATGGAAATTCAAGAACAGGTGTAGTACTTGAAATTATTTAAAAAAAAAAAAAGAAAGAAAAGAAGAAGGCACTTGAACACCTGCCAATCGATAGTATCAATTCAGCTATATATCTTTTTTAGGAAAGTGCATATAAACAATGCAATAAATCAATGAAATAAAGGTAAGTACAAATATACCATCTTTGTAAAATCATTGCAGGGTATTAAGCAAACTCTTCTCCATTCTCATGTATAGAAATAATCAGAGTACCATATGGCAAGCAAAATTTCTTTTCTAAAACTCTAGTTTAAAAACGTGGGGTGATGTGAATGGTTGTGTAAGGTGCTATCTTTTTTCTATTTTTTTTCAGGTAAGTTGCTTTCCTTAAAAACAAGAAAAAGTTACTTTTGAAGGTAATTTCATGTAATTCCACAGCTCATTATACATCTTGCTCATAAAGGTGTTTCTATTCTATATTTCAAAATATTGATCTGATCAAAATACTCTATTAAAATGGCTATTTGTCCCAATAGAAAACAAGAAAAGTCTAATTCAAGTGAATTTCAATATTTTATAGAGAAGAAATCTTTTTGTGTGTTTTATTTTCAGTGACAATAAAACAAACATGGCTCTTTCTTATTATGAGGAATAATCCTCTCCTTCCCTGCAACTCCTGCCCTCACTGGCCTGACAAAAGTAAATTTACCTTTACCCAACACACTTTTCCTAGCTGGATTTTGAGCTTAAACTATTGTGAAAATGCAAAAGAAAGAGTTCTCAGTGTTGGTGAGAAAGAAAAAGTCTGCTTGCCTGTAATGCAATGCTTCTGCAGCCGGTAGAAGTACAGCTGCATGAACCTCCTTAGCATGACGGTACATCTTCAAAGGAGACCTCTGAATGTTGTTATTGTTTTGTCCTGCTGGAGAAAGATCACACAGACATTGCTATTAGTAATGCTGTTAAAACCTAAAGCTACCCTCTGAGCCCATTTTTACCTTTTATTAAAGAAGAGTAAATAAATATGGATGTGCTCTGAGCCCAGCAATTCCCACTGATGTAATGGAAAATGCGGTGACTTAAGCATTTTTGGAAAATAAGTCACATACTGAAAAGCAGTCTAGGTGATGCTAAATGCAAAGAAAAACAAATATGAAGACATTGGAAAATAAAGACAATCTAGTAAAAGAATCTGGCAACATGAGGTTACTCCCTCCCCATCTCAGGCTCCACCAGTGTTCACAGCCCCGTTTCTGATCAGCTCCATCTGTGGTCAGTTGAACAAATTTCTTATGTATTATTTACAGTCCTTTCTGTTTGCTGTTCCTGTACTTGAGCAGAAAGCTACAGTTGCAACCTATGGGAAGTAACAGTATTACTGAGCTTTACCGTCTATGATTAAATGACTGGAAGCTGCTCCCCTCTGTTAGAGATTTAAGCCCCAGAAATGAAGAGATGCATGTACTTAAAATAGTGCAAAAATGTCTGCATAAGAAGTACAGGGGCACATCCATGTGCTTTTGTTAGGGATGTGCCTATGGATGTGCCTATGTACCCCATTGAACTGTGGCCCAAGAGTCGGGTTTTCCCATGTTAACTGTACTGCCTTGTGGGGAGTTTGCAAATTAAGATATTTCATATGCTTTTGATCGTTGCGTAACTATGTGAAGCTTCTTTGAAGCTCTTGTGTTAGCTCGCCATGCTGTAAACCTCTGGGAAGGGATATGACTAAGTCATAGATGGTTTAATGCTTGATCTGGCCTTCAGGCTGCCAGTTAATGGTTTTGAGTGTAGCTAAATGTATACAATAAAACAAACAGGTTGTTTTTTTCACAGTTGGCACTGTGTAGTGCTATTTAAAGTGTAAAAAGAATTCTGCTGAAAGAAACTGTAAAGTGGCAGAACAGAGCTTTCCCTGGAGAGAGAATTTGCAATATCAAACATACAAACTGTAGGGTTTGCAGAGTCAGAAAAGGTACAAGAAAAATTCATTTTGAAGGGGGACAGATTGATATTTCCTATAGCAGATGCTGGCAAAAAGTAGCATGAAGAAGAAAGATGCTGTAACATTAAAAGAAGCAACACCTACCATATTGCTTATGGCATAAAAAAGGACTCAGGTATTCTTTTTTAATGATCGGTGGAATAAATGCAACAATTTGAAAGCCATGCATGTACTAGTATCTTAATAGAACATACAGATGGATGCTAGTCTCACAATTTGAGTTCAGTTACTCAAGAGTACAAAGAAGATACGCTGGGAATTAAACTTGTTTCTTTCAGTGTTTGTGAGCTAGACACCATTTTTAAGACCATTTTTATTTTATAGCAATAGTAAGCATTGATTTGTATGCCCTGGAATCTTTGTTCTTCGTGCATTTGGCTCGCACCACACCTACACTCTCTGCTTCAAGTAATCACAAGGCTGCAGGACTGGGGGCCTAAAACTGTTAAAACTATTAATTTTTAGCGTGTAATCACTGTGAGGAGGTCATAATCCCTCACTTTCAGCCAGCAGTTATCACAATTTCACACTAACAATTCTGGCACAATGAATGAAATATATAAAAAATTGGCCTCCGTAAGAAACAATCAACATCAAATTGTTTGATTATATAATGTACACAGACTGATTTATGACTTGTGCAGTATGTATAGCTGGAGTAGGTTTCATTTTAGATGAAAATGTTAAATGAACTAATTAAGGAATAAGCCCTAACCAGATGGGTTTGTTGCTGCATCAGTAAATACAGACCAGTAACAAATGATCTGCAGAGTCGCTTCTAAGCTATCCATGGATAATTCTAATTCAATTGCCCTGCTGAAAGTACACCAAAATATCATATTAAATCCGAAGTATCTGATCCAGAAGAACTGCCGAAGTGCACTGCAATGCATTAGTCTCATTATGTAAATGGGAGGCCCAAGGGGATCATTCAGAGGACTAATAACCTCCTTCCACCTGGAGTAACCTAAGGTCCTTTTGAGAGGTAGTAGCATATGAGAGTACCTGCTATCTCACTGGTAAAGACTTAACAAAACTGTTTTACATGTTCTTCCAGAAATGTCTAATTATGTTTTAGCAAGCATAGATTGGATTTTGATTCTCTACAAACAGAGGAGAATAAGAGAATGTTCATTTTTAGAAAGTCCTGGATGACCCTTTGCAAGTGTAGTTAGTTTTGAGCTAATTATCTGAACTGGGGAGCTTGAGGCGTGAGCGCACACCGGTTTAGCAATTCTGTAATGGCAGATTGAATCTGGAGTGGAAAAGAGAGGTCCTGGGTGCACAGAGCTCTTCAGCTGCTGCACTAAGACTCAGAGGAGTCCCTGTCTCACAGACCTTGCGAAGAAGCTCTGAGATCTCTGTACAAGTAAGCATTTCTGACATGTTTATCCCATGACTAATAAATTAATTATTAATTACATAATCCTTTGGAGGGAGAAGGGAGGAAATCACTATCTCTCACTCCTGGACTGCCCTTATTAAAATTTCTTACTAACAGTTCTAAAACAAGAGGTGCAATATGTAAGAATCACCCTACTTCATATAGAATAAATAAGGGTTTTGGTTTTTACCAGCTTTTTCACTTGGCCATGTTTCAGGATTCCACCAGAAGAGGATTGTTTTCTTGTTCTCTCTCCCCCTCACTCTTTTTTCTCATTCTCTCTCCCCCCCACCCCATTCCTTTCTTGCTTCCTCTCTCCCACTCACTGTTTCCTTTTCTTGCTCTCTCTCACTTTCTTACTCTCACTTTCTTTCTCTCTCGCTCCCTCTCACTCATTTGCACTCTCTATTCCCCACTCGCTCTCCCGTCTCCTTTCTTTTTGCCCAGCTGACTTTCTGACTTTGTGTTATTTTTTATTGTACTACATGAAAAAAAGAGGAAAATGATGATTTTGCATTTTGTTCTGAAAATATTAAAGCCCATAAATATTACCTTATGGTTTGGAACAGAATTCTGTATCAATGCCCAGTCTCTCCAAATGATAAGGGTTGCTGTAATATGAAAAATTTTGACTATTCTTGGTGAGCTAATCCTAGTACTTGGTGAGACAATTCTAATGTGCAAGAAGAGTGAACTTTGGATATTAGGCAGGTATCAACAGAGAACTTGGAAGACCAGGGTCAGAATTCACAATGTGTCCTTTAATTAGGCAACCCAAAGCATTAAACGTTTGCATAGTCCTACTACATGCTGCTAACATTTTGATGTCTGTCTGTTCCTGCAAGGACTGGTCGCAAGTGATGGAGAGTGCTTGGAGCTGCTGCCAACCACAGCATCAGAGGTGTCTGTCCTGATTAGTAACTCAGGCTGTGAGTGACTGAGTGAGGAATATGGGCATGTTCTTGCAAGCATCATCCAGTTTTTTGGTGTAGGTTGTTTGTTTTGTTTTTGCCCGCC